>NC_091753.1:1859600-2169533 GCF_043380555.1 Nothobranchius furzeri
TGGGTCAATTTGTGTGAAAACAAGGTCCAATCCGGCTGAAACGCTACAAGAAGGTAGAATCTATTAAGTTGTAAGTGATCTGAACGTTTCAAGATGATCGCACATTCCTATAGGGGGTCAAACCATGTCCCAAAGGTCACCGGGCCAAGTGTCACTTTAAAGAAGTAGTCCAGTTACATCTTTGTGTGTGGGCTTATAACTTGGCTTCTGAATGTCCTAGAGAGATCAGGTTTGTTTTAGTGTACTCCAATCAACAGCCCCTAGAACCACAAAAAGGAATGGAGACATTAGCACTTATGGTTTTTAAATGGCACCCAGAATTATGTTGCACGAAGCACAATTTCACATCATTCTGGGTTCATTTGTGTGAAAACAAGGTCCAATCAGGCTGAAACGTTACAGGAAGGTAGAATCTATTGTTGTAAGTGATCTGAACGTTTCATGATGATAGCACTTTCCTAAGGGGGTCAAACCATGTCCCAAAGGTCACCGGACCTGGTGTCAATTTAAAGAAGTAGTCCAGTTACACATTTGTGGGCTTATAACTTGGCTTCTGAATGTCCTAGAGCGATCAGGTTTGTTTTAGTGTACTCCAATCAACAGCCCCTACAACCAGAAAAAGGAATGGAGTCATTAGCACTTATGGTTTTTAAATGGCACCCAGAATTCTGTTGCACGAAGCACAATTTCACATCATTCTGGGTTCATTTGTGTGAAAACAAGGTCCAATCAGGCTGAAACGTTACAGGAAGGTAGAATCTATTGTTGTAAGTGATCTGAACGTTTCATGATGATAGCACTTTCCTAAGGGGGTCAAACCATGTCCCAAAGGTCACCGGACCTGGTGTCAATTTAAAGAAGTAGTCCAGTTACACATTTGTGGGCTTATAACTTGGCTTCTGAATGTCCTAGAGCGATCAGGTTTGTTTTAGTGTACTCCAATCAACAGCCCCTACAACCAGAAAAAGGAATGGAGTCATTAGCACTTATGGTTTGTAAATGGCACCCAGAATTATTTTGCACGAAGCACAATTTCACATCATTCTGGGTTCATTTGTGTGAAAACAAGGTCCAATCAGGCTGAAACGTTACTGGAAGCTAGAATCTATTGAGTTGTAAGTGATCTGAACGTTTCATGATGATAGCGCTTTCCTAAGGGAGTCAAACCATGTCCCAAAGGTCACCGGATCTGGTGTCAATTTAAAGAAGTAGTCCAGTTACACATTTGTGGGCTTATAACTTGGCTTCTGAATGTCCTAGAGAGATCAGGTTTATTTTAGTGTACTCCAATCAACAGCCCCTACAACCACAAAAAGGAATGGAGTCATTAGCACTTATGGTTCTTAAATGGCACCCAGAATTATGCTGCACTAAGCACAATTTCACATGATTCTGGGTCAATTTGTGTGAAAACAAGGTCCAATCCGGCTGAAACGCTACAAGAAGGTAGAATCTATTAAGTTGTAAGTGATCTGAACGTTTCAAGATGATCGCACATTCCTATAGGGGGTCAAACCATGTCCCAAAGGTCACCGGGCCAAGTGTCACTTTAAAGAAGTAGTCCAGTTACATCTTTGTGTGTGGGCTTATAACTTGGCTTCTGAATGTCCTAGAGAGATCAGGTTTGTTTTAGTGTACTCCAATCAACAGCCCCTAGAACCACAAAAAGGAATGGAGACATTAGCACTTATGGTTTTTAAATGGCACCCAGAATTATGTTGCACGAAGCACAATTTCACATCATTCTGGGTTCATTTGTGTGAAAACAAGGTCCAATCAGGCTGAAACGTTACAGGAAGGTAGAATCTATTGTTGTAAGTGATCTGAACGTTTCATGATGATAGCACTTTCCTAAGGGGGTCAAACCATGTCCCAAAGGTCACCGGACCTGGTGTCAATTTAAAGAAGTAGTCCAGTTACACATTTGTGGGCTTATAACTTGGCTTCTGAATGTCCTAGAGCGATCAGGTTTGTTTTAGTGTACTCCAATCAACAGCCCCTACAACCAGAAAAAGGAATGGAGTCATTAGCACTTATGGTTTTTAAATGGCACCCAGAATTCTGTTGCACGAAGCACAATTTCACATCATTCTGGGTTCATTTGTGTGAAAACAAGGTCCAATCAGGCTGAAACGTTACAGGAAGGTAGAATCTATTGAGTTGTAAGTGATCTGAATGTTTCATGATGATAGCACTTTCCTAAGGGGGTCAAACCATGTCCCAAAGGTCACCGGATCTGGTGTCAATTTAAAGAAGTAGTCCAGTTACACATTTGTGGGCTTATAACTTGGCTTCTGAATGTCCTAGAGAGATCAGGTTTGTTTTAGTGTACTCCAATCAACAGCCCCTACAACCACAAAAAGGAATGGAGTCATTAGCACTTATGGTTTGTAAATGGCACCCAGAATTATGTTGCACGAAGCACAATTTCACATCATTCTGGGTCCATTTGTGTAAAAACAAGGTCCAATCAGGCTGAAACATTACAGGAAGGTAGAATCTATTAAAATGTAAGTGATCTGAAGGTTTCATGATGATAGCACTTCCCTAAGGGGGTCAAACCATGTCCCAAAGGTCACCGGATCTGGTGTCTAAAGAAGTAGTCCAGTTACACATTTGTGGGCTTATAACTTGGCTTCTGAATGTCCTAGAGAGATCAGGTTTGTTTTAGTATACTCCAATCAACAGCCCCTACAACCACAAAAAGGAATGGAGTCATTAGCACTTATGGTTTTTAAATGGCACCCAGAATTATGTTGCACGAAGCACAATTTCACATCATTCTGGGTTCATTTGTGTGAAAACAAGGTCCAATCAGGCTGAAACATTACAGAAAGGTAGAATCTATTGAGTTGTAAGTGATCTGAACGTTTCATGATGATAGCACTTTCCTAAGGGGGTCAAACCATGTCCCAAATGTCACCGGATCTGGTGTCAATTTAAAGTAGTAGTCCAGTTACACATTTGTGGGCTTATAACTTGGCTTCTGAATGTCCTGGAGAGGTCAGGTTTGTTTTAATGTACTCCAATCAACAGCCTCTACAACCACAAAAAGGAATGGAGTCATTAGCACTTATGGTTTGTAAATGGCACCCAGAATTATGTTGCACGAAGCAAAATTTCACATCATTCTGGGTTCATTTTTGTGAAAACAAGGTCCAAACAGGCAGAAACGTTACAGGAAGGTAGAATCTATTGAGTTGTAAGTGATCTGAACGTTTCATGATGATAGCACTTTCCTATAGGGGGTCAAACCATGTCCCAAAGGTCACCGGGCCTGGTGTCACTTTAAAGAAGTAGTCCAGTTACACCTTTGTGGGCTTATAACTTGGCTTCTGAATGTCCTAGAGAGATCAGGGTTGTTTTAGTGTACTCCAATCAACAGCCCCCACAACCACAAAAAGGAATGGAGTCATTAGCACTTATGGTTCTTAAATGGCACCCAGAATTATGTTGCACGAAGCACAATTTCACATCATTCTGGGTCCATTTGTGTGAAAACAAGGTCCAATCAGGCAGAAACGTTACAGGAAGGTAGAATCTATTGAGTTGTAAGTGATCTGAACGTTTCATGATGATAGCACTTTCCTAAGGGGGTCAAACCATGTCGCAAAGGTCACCGGATCTGGTGTCACTTTAAAGAATTAGTCCAGTTACACATTTGTGGGCTTATAACTTGGCTTCTGAATGTCCTAGAGCGGTCAGGTTTGTTTTAGTGTACTCCAATCAACAGCCCCTACAACCACAAAAAGGAAAGGAGTCATTAGCACTTATGGTTTGTAAATGGCACCCAGAATTATGTTGCACGAAGCACAATTTCACATCATTCTGGGTCCATTTGTGTGAAAACAAGGTCCAATCAGGCTGAAACATTACAGGAAGGTAGAATCTATTAAAATGTAAGTGATCTGAAGGTTTCATGATGATTGCACTTCCCTAAGGGGGTCAAACCATGTCCCAAAGGTCACCGGATCTGGTGTCTAAAGAAGTAGTCCAGTTACACATTTGTGGGCTTATAACTTGGCTTCTGAATGTCCTAGATAGATCAGGTTTGTTTTAGTATACTCCAATCAACAGCCCCTACAACCACAAAAAGGAATGGAGTCATTAGCACTTATGGTTTTTAAATGGCACCCAGAATTATGTTGCACGAAGCACAATTTCACATCATTCTGGGTTCATTTGTGTGAAAACAAGGTCCAATCAGGCTGAAACGTTACAGAAAGGTAGAATCTATTGAGTTGTAAGTGATCTGAACGTTTCATGATGATAGCACTTTCCTAAGGGGGTCAAACCATGTCCCAAATGTCACCGGATCTGGTGTCAATTTAAAGTAGTAGTCCAGTTACACATTTGTGGGCTTAAAACTTGGCTTCTGAATGTCCTGGAGAGGTCAGGTTTGTTTTAATGTACTCCAATCAACAGCCCCTACAACCACAAAAAGGAATGGAGTCATTAGCACTTATGGTTTGTAAATGGCACCCAGAATTATGTTGCACGAAGCAAAATTTCACATCATTCTGGTTTCATTTGTGTGAAAACAAGGTCCAATCAGGCAGAAACGTTACAGGAAGGTAGAATCTATTGAGTTGTACGTGATCTGAACGTTTCATGATGATAGCACTTTCCTATAGGGGGTCAAACCATGTCCCAAAGGTCACCGGGCCTGGTGTCACTTTAAAGAAGTAGTCCAGTTACACCTTTGTGGGCTTATAACTTGGCTTCTGAATGTCCTAGAGAGATCAGGGTTGTTTTAGTGTACTCCAATCAACAGACCCCACAACCACAAAAAGGAATGGAGTCATTAGCACTTATGGTTCTTAAATGGCACCAAGAATTATGTTGCACGAAGCACAATTTCACATCATTCTGGGTCCATTTGTGTGAAAACAAGGTCCAATCAGGCTGAAACGTTACAGGAAGGTAGAATCTATTGAGTTGTAAGTGATCTGAACGTTTCAAGATGATCGCACATTCCTATAGGGGGTAAAACCATGTCCCAAAGGTCACCGGGCCTGGTGTCACTTTAAAGAAGTAGTCCAGTTACATCTTTGTAGGCTTATAACTTGGCTTCTGAATGTCCTAGAGAGATCAGGTTTGTTTTAATGTACTCCAATCAACAGCCCCTACAACCACAAAAAGGAATGGAGTCATTAGCACTTATGGTTTGTAAATGGCACACAGAATTATGTTGCACGAAGCACAATTTCACATCATTCTGGGTTCATTTGTGTGAAAACAAGGTCCAATCAGGCAGAAACGTTACAGGAAGGTAGAATCTATTGAGTTGTAAGTGATCTGAACGTTTCATGATGATAGCACTTTCCTAAGGGGGTCAAACCATGTCGCAAAGGTCACCGGATCTGGTGTCACTTTAAAGAATTAGTCCAGTTACACATTTGTGGGCTTATAACTTGGCTTCTGAATGTCCTAGAGCGGTCAGGTTTGTTTTAGTGTACTCCAATCAACAGCCCCTACAACCACAAAAAGGAATGGAGTCATTAGCACTTATGGTTTTTAAATGGCACCCAGAATTATGTTTCACGAAGCACAATTTCACATCATTCTGGGTTCATTTGTGTGAAAACAAGGTCCAATCAGGCTGAAACGTTACAGGAAGGTAGAATCTACTGAGTTGTAAGTGATCTGAACGTTTCATGATGATAGCACTTTCCTAAGGGGGTCAAACCATGTCCCAAAGATCACCAGATCTGGTGTCAATTTAAAGAAGTAGTCCAGTTACTCATTTGTGGGCTTATAACTTGGCTTCTGAATGTCCTAGAGAGATCAGGTTTGTTTTAGTGTACTCCAATCAACAGCCCCTACAACCACAAAAAGGAATGGAGTCATTAGCACTAATGGTTTGTAAATGGCACCCAGAATTATGTTGCACGAAGCACAATTTCACATCATTCTGGGTCCATTTATGTGAAAACAAGGTCCAATCAGGCTGAAACGCTACAAGAAGGTAGAATCTATTGAGTTGTAAGTGATCTGAACGTTTCAAGATGATCGCACATTCCTATAGGGGGTAAAACCATGTCCCAAAGGTCACCGGGCCTGGTGTCACTTTAAAGAAGTAGTCCAGTTACACCTTTGTGGGCTTATAACTTGGCTTCTGAATGTCCTAGAGAGGTTAGGTTTGTTTTAGTGTACTCCAATCAACAGCCCCTACAACCACAAAATGGAATGGAGTAATTAGCACTTATGGTTTGTAAATGGCCCCCAGAATTATGTTGCACGAAGCACAATTTCACATCATTCTGGGTCCATTTGTGTGAAAACAAGGTCCAATCAGGCTGAAACGTTACAGGAAGGTAGAATCTATTGAGTTGTAAGTGATCTGAACGTTTCATGATGATAGCACTTTCCTAAGGGGGTCAAACCATGTCCCAAAGGTCACCGGATCTGGTGTCAATTTAAAGAAGTAGTCCAGTTACACATTTGTGGGCTTATAACTTGGCTTCTGAATGTCCTAGAGACATCAGGTTTGTTTTAGTATACTCCAATCAACAGCCCCTACAACCACAATAAGGAATGGAGTCATTAGCACTTATGGTTTTTAAATGGCACCCAGAATTATGTTGCACGATGCACAATTTCACATCATTCTGGGTTCATTTGTGTGAAAACAAGGTACAATCAGGCTGAAACGTTACAGGAAGGTAGATTCTATTGAATTGTAAGTGATCTGAACGTTTCATGATGATAGCACTTTCCTAAGGGGGTCAAACCATGTCCCAAAGGTCACCGGGCCTGGTGTCACTTTAAAGAAGTAGTCCAGTTACACCTTTGTGGGCTTATAACTTGGCTTCTGAATATCCTAGAGAGGTCAGTTTTGTTTTAGAGTACTCCAATTAGCAGCCCCCATTACCACTAAAAGGAATGAAGTCATTAGCATTTATGGTTTGTAAATGGCACCCAGAATTATGTTGCACGAAGCAAAATTTCACATCATTCTGGGTCCATTTGTGTGAAAACAAGGTCCAATCAGGCTGAAACATTACAGGAAGGTAGAATCTATTAAAATGTAAGTGATCTGAAGGTTTCATGATGATTGCACTTCCCTAAGGGGGTCAAACCATGTCCCAAAGGTCACCGGATCTGGTGTCTAAAGAAGTAGTCCAGTTACACATTTGTGGGCTTATAACTTGGCTTCTGAATGTCCTAGATAGATCAGGTTTGTTTTAGTATACTCCAATCAACAGCCCCTACAACCACAAAAAGGAATGGAGTCATTAGCACTTATGGTTTTTAAATGGCACCCAGAATTATGTTGCACGAAGCACAATTTCACATCATTCTGGGTTCATTTGTGTGAAAACAAGGTCCAATCAGGCTGAAACGTTACAGAAAGGTAGAATCTATTGAGTTGTAAGTGATCTGAACGTTTCATGATGATAGCACTTTCCTAAGGGGGTCAAACCATGTCCCAAATGTCACCGGATCTGGTGTCAATTTAAAGTAGTAGTCCAGTTACACATTTGTGGGCTTATAACTTGGCTTCTGAATGTCCTGGAGAGGTCAGGTTTGTTTTAATGTACTCCAATCAACAGCCCCTACAACCACAAAAAGGAATGGAGTCATTAGCACTTATGGTTTGTAAATGGCACCCAGAATTATGTTGCACGAAGCAAAATTTCACATCATTCTGGTTTCATTTGTGTGAAAACAAGGTCCAATCAGGCAGAAACGTTACAGGAAGGTAGAATCTATTGAGTTGTACGTGATCTGAACGTTTCATGATGATAGCACTTTCCTATAGGGGGTCAAACCATGTCCCAAAGGTCACCGGGCCTGGTGTCACTTTAAAGAAGTAGTCCAGTTACACCTTTGTGGGCTTATAACTTGGCTTCTGAATGTCCTAGAGAGATCAGGGTTGTTTTAGTGTACTCCAATCAACAGACCCCACAACCACAAAAAGGAATGGAGTCATTAGCACTTATGGTTCTTAAATGGCACCCAGAATTATGTTGCACGAAGCACAATTTCACATCATTCTGGGTCCATTTGTGTGAAAACAAGGTCCAATCAGGCTGAAACGTTACAGGAAGGTAGAATCTATTGAGTTGTAAGTGATCTGAACGTTTCAAGATGATCGCACATTCCTATAGGGGGTAAAACCATGTCCCAAAGGTCACCGGGCCTGGTGTCACTTTAAAGAAGTAGTCCAGTTACATCTTTGTAGGCTTATAACTTAGCTTCTGAATGTCCTAGAGAGATCAGGTTTGTTTTAATGTACTCCAATCAACAGCCCCTACAACCACAAAAAGGAATGGAGTCATTAGCACTTATGGTTTTTAAATGGCACCCAGAATTATGTTGCACGAAGCACAATTTCACATCATTCTGGGTTCATTTGTGTGAAAACAAGGTCCAATCAGGCTGAAACGTTACAGGAAGGTAGAATCTACTGAGTTGTAAGTGATCTGAACGTTTCATGATGATAGCACTTTCCTAAGGGGGTCAAACCATGTCCCAAAGATCACCAGATCTGGTGTCAATTTAAAGAAGTAGTCCAGTTACTCATTTGTGGGCTTATAACTTGGCTTCTGAATGTCCTAGAGAGATCAGGTTTGTTTTAGTGTACTCCAATCAACAGCCCCTACAACCACAAAAAGGAATGGAGTCATTAGCACTTATGGTTTGTAAATGGCACCCAGAATTATGTTGCACGAAGCACAATTTCACATCATTCTGGGTCCATTTATGTGAAAACAAAGTCCAATCAGGCTGAAACGCTACAAGAAGGTAGAATCTATTGAGTTGTAAGTGATCTGAACGTTTCAAGATGATCGCACATTCCTATAGGGGGTAAAACCATGTCCCAAAGGTCACCGGGCCTGGTGTCACTTTAAAGAAGTAGTCCAGTTACACCTTTGTGGGCTTATAACTTGGCTTCTGAATGTCCTAGAGAGGTTAGGTTTGTTTTAGTGTACTCCAATCAACAGCCCCTACAACCACAAAATGGAATGGAGTAATTAGCACTTATGGTTTGTAAATGGCCCCCAGAATTATGTTGCACGAAGCACAATTTCACATCATTCTGGGTCCATTTGTGTGAAAACAAGGTCAAATCAGGCTGAAACGTTACAGGAAGGTAGAATCTATTGAGTTGTAAGTGATCTGAACGTTTCATGATGATAGCACTTTCCTAAGGGGGTCAAACCATGTCCCAAAGGTCACCGGATCTGGTGTCAATTTAAAGAAGTAGTCCAGTTACACATTTGTGGGCTTATAACTTGGCTTCTGAATGTCCTAGAGACATCAGGTTTGTTTTAGTATACTCCAATCAACAGCCCCTACAACCACAATAAGGAATGGAGTCATTAGCACTTATGGTTTTTAAATGGCACCCAGAATTATGTTGCACGAAGCACAATTTCACATCATTCTGGGTTCATTTGTGTGAAAACAAGGTACAATCAGGCTGAAACGTTACAGGAAGGTAGATTCTATTGAATTGTAAGTGATCTGAACGTTTCATGATGATAGCACTTTCCTAAGGGGGTCAAACCATGTCCCAAAGGTCACCGGGCCTGGTGTCACTTTAAAGAAGTAGTCCAGTTACACCTTTGTGGGCTTATAACTTGGCTTCTGAATATCCTAGAGAGGTCAGTTTTGTTTTAGAGTACTCCAATTAGCAGCCCCCATTACCACTAAAAGGAATGAAGTCATTAGCATTTATGGTTTGTAAATGGCACCCAGAATTATGTTGCACGAAGCACAATTTCACATCATTCTGGGTTCATTTGTGTGAAAACAAGGTCCAATCAGGCTGAAACGTTACAGGAAGGTAGAATCTATTTAGTTGTAAGTGATCTGAACGTTTCATGATGATAGCACTTTCCTAAGGGGGTCAAACCATGTCCCAAAGGTCACCGGGCCTGGTGTCACTTTAAAGAAGTAGTCCAGTTACACATTCGTGGGCTTATAACTTGGCTTCTGAATGTCGTAGAGAGATCAGGTTTGTTTTAATGTACTCCAATCAACAGCCCCTACAACCACAAAAAGGAATGGAGTCATTAGCATTTATGGTTTGTAAATGGCACCCAGAATTATGTTGCACGAAGCACAATTTCACATCATTCTGGGTTCATTTGTGTGAAAACAAGGTCCAATCAGGCTGAAACGTTACAGGAAGGTAGAATCTACTGAGTTGTAAGTGATCTGAACGTTTCATGATGATAGCACTTTCCTAAGGGGGTCAAACCATGTCCCAAAGATCACCAGATCTGGTGTCAATTTAAAGAAGTAGTCCAGTTACTCATTTGTGGGCTTATAACTTGGCTTCTGAATGTCCTAGAGAGATCAGGTTTGTTTTAGTGTACTCCAATCAACAGCCCCTACAACCACAAAAAGGAATGGAGTCATTAGCACTTATGGTTTGTAAATGGCACCCAGAATTATGTTGCACGAAGCACAATTTCACATCATTCTGGGTCCATTTATGTGAAAACAAGGTCCAATCAGGCTGAAACGCTACAAGAAGGTAGAATCTATTGAGTTGTAAGTGATCTGAACGTTTCAAGATGATCGCACATTCCTATAGGGGGTAAAACCATGTCCCAAAGGTCACCGGGCCTGGTGTCACTTTAAAGAAGTAGTCCAGTTACACCTTTGTGGGCTTATAACTTGGCTTCTGAATGTCCTAGAGAGATCAGGTTTGTTTTAGTGTACTCCAATCAACAGCCCCTACAACCACAAAATGGAATGGAGTAATTAGCACTTATGGTTTGTAAATGGCCCCCAGAATTATGTTGCACGAAGCACAATTTCACATCATTCTGGGTCCATTTGTGTGAAAACAAGGTCCAATCAGGCTGAAACGTTACAGGAAGGTAGAATCTATTGAGTTGTAAGTGATCTGAACGTTTCATGATGATAGCACTTTCCTAAGGGGGTCAAACCATGTCCCAAAGGTCACCGGATCTGGTGTCAATTTAAAGAAGTAGTCCAGTTACACATTTGTGGGCTTATAACTTGGCTTCTGAATGTCCTAGAGACATCAGGTTTGTTTTAGTATACTCCAATCAACAGCCCCTACAACCACAATAAGGAATGGAGTCATTAGCACTTATGGTTTTTAAATGGCACCCAGAATTATGTTGCACGATGCACAATTTCACATCATTCTGGGTTCATTTGTGTGAAAACAAGGTACAATCAGGCTGAAACGTTACAGGAAGGTAGATTCTATTGAATTGTAAGTGATCTGAACGTTTCATGATGATAGCACTTTCCTAAGGGGGTCAAACCATGTCCCAAAGGTCACCAGGCCTGGTGTCACTTTAAAGAAGTAGTCCAGTTACACCTTTGTGGGCTTATAACTTGGCTTCTGAATATCCTAGAGAGGTCAGTTTTGTTTTAGAGTACTCCAATTAGCAGCCCCCATTACCACTAAAAGGAATGAAGTCATTAGCATTTATGGTTTGTAAATGGCACCCAGAATTATGTTGCACGAAGCAAAATTTCACATCATTCTGGGTCCATTTGTGTGAAAACAAGGTCCAATCAGGCTGAAACATTACAGGAAGGTAGAATCTATTAAAATGTAAGTGATCTGAAGGTTTCATGATGATTGCACTTCCCTAAGGGGGTCAAACCATGTCCCAAAGGTCACCGGATCTGGTGTCTAAAGAAGTAGTCCAGTTACACATTTGTGGGCTTATAACTTGGCTTCTGAATATCCTAGATAGATCAGGTTTGTTTTAGTATACTCCAATCAACAGCCCCTACAACCACAAAAAGGAATGGAGTCATTAGCACTTATGGTTTTTAAATGGCACCCAGAATTATGTTGCACGAAGCACAATTTCACATCATTCTGGGTTCATTTGTGTGAAAACAAGGTCCAATCAGGCTGAAACGTTACAGAAAGGTAGAATCTATTGAGTTGTAAGTGATCTGAACGTTTCATGATGATAGCACTTTCCTAAGGGGGTCAAACCATGTCCCAAATGTCACCGGATCTGGTGTCAATTTAAAGTAGTAGTCCAGTTACACATTTGTGGGCTTATAACTTGGCTTCTGAATGTCCTGGAGAGGTCAGGTTTGTTTTAATGTACTCCAATCAACAGCCCCTACAACCACAAAAAGGAATGAAGTCATTAGCACTTATGGTTTGTAAATGGCACCCAGAATTATGTTGCACGAAGCAAAATTTCACATCATTCTGGTTTCATTTGTGTGAAAACAAGGTCCAATCAGGCAGAAACGTTACAGGAAGGTAGAATCTATTGAGTTGTACGTGATCTGAACGTTTCATGATGATAGCACTTTCCTATAGGGGGTCAAACCATGTCCCAAAGGTCACCGGGCCTGGTGTCACTTTAAAGAAGTAGTCCAGTTACACCTTTGTGGGCTTATAACTTGGCTTCTGAATGTCCTAGAGAGATCAGGGTTGTTTTAGTGTACTCCAATCAACAGACCCCACAACCACAAAAAGGAATGGAGTCATTAGCACTTATGGTTCTTAAATGGCACCCAGAATTATGTTGCACGAAGCACAATTTCACATCATTCTGGGTCCATTTGTGTGAAAACAAGGTCCAATCAGGCTGAAACGTTACAGGAAGGTAGAATCTATTGAGTTGTAAGTGATCTGAACGTTTCAAGATGATCGCACATTCCTATAGGGGGTAAAACCATGTCCCAAAGGTCACCGGGCCTGGTGTCACTTTAAAGAAGTAGTCCAGTTACATCTTTGTAGGCTTATAACTTGGCTTCTGAATGTCCTAGAGAGATCAGGTTTGTTTTAATGTACTCCAATCAACAGCCCCTACAACCACAAAAAGGAATGGAGTCATTAGCACTTATTGTTTGTAAATGGCACACAGAATTATGTTGCACGAAGCACAATTTCACATCATTCTGGGTTCATTTGTGTGAAAACAAGGTCCAATCAGGCTGAAACGTTACAGGAAGGTAGAATCTATTGAGTTGTAAGTGATCTGAACGTTTCATGATGATAGCACTTTCCTAAGGGGGTCAAACCATGTCGCAAAGGTCACCGGATCTGGTGTCACTTTAAAGAATTAGTCCAGTTACACATTTGTGGGCTTATAACTTGGCTTCTGAATGTCCTAGAGCGGTCAGGTTTGTTTTAGTGTACTCCAATCAACAGCCCCTACAACCACAAAAAGGAATGGAGTCATTAGCACTTATGGTTTTTAAATGGCACCCAGAATTATGTTGCACGAAGCACAATTTCACATCATTCTGGGTTCATTTGTGTGAAAACAAGGTCCAATCAGGCTGAAACGTTACAGGAAGGTAGAATCTACTGAGTTGTAAGTGATCTGAACGTTTCATGATGATAGCACTTTCCTAAGGGGGTCAAACCATGTCCCAAAGGTCACCGGATCTGGTGTCAATTTAAAGAAGTAGTCCAGTTACACATTTGTGGGCTTATAACTTGGCTTCTGAATGTCCTAGAGACATCAGGTTTGTTTTAGTATACTCCAATCAACAGCCCCTACAACCACAATAAGGAATGGAGTCATTAGCACTTATGGTTTTTAAATGGCACCCAGAATTATGTTGCACGATGCACAATTTCACATCATTCTGGGTTCATTTGTGTGAAAACAAGGTACAATCAGGCTGAAACGTTACAGGAAGGTAGATTCTATTGAATTGTAAGTGATCTGAACGTTTCATGATGATAGCACTTTCCTAAGGGGGTCAAACCATGTCCCAAAGGTCACCGGGCCTGGTGTCACTTTAAAGAAGTAGTCCAGTTACACCTTTGTGGGCTTATAACTTGGCTTCTGAATATCCTAGAGAGGTCAGTTTTGTTTTAGAGTACTCCAATTAGCAGCCCCCATTACCACTAAAAGGAATGAAGTCATTAGCATTTATGGTTTGTAAATGGCACCCAGAATTATGTTGCACGAAGCAAAATTTCACATCATTCTGGGTCCATTTGTGTGAAAACAAGGTCCAATCAGGCTGAAACATTACAGGAAGGTAGAATCTATTAAAATGTAAGTGATCTGAAGGTTTCATGATGATTGCACTTCCCTAAGGGGGTCAAACCATGTCCCAAAGGTCACCGGATCTGGTGTCTAAAGAAGTAGTCCAGTTACACATTTGTGGGCTTATAACTTGGCTTCTGAATATCCTAGATAGATCAGGTTTGTTTTAGTATACTCCAATCAACAGCCCCTACAACCACAAAAAGGAATGGAGTCATTAGCACTTATGGTTTTTAAATGGCACCCAGAATTATGTTGCACGAAGCACAATTTCACATCATTCTGGGTTCATTTGTGTGAAAACAAGGTCCAATCAGGCTGAAACGTTACAGAAAGGTAGAATCTATTGAGTTGTAAGTGATCTGAACGTTTCATGATGATAGCACTTTCCTAAGGGGGTCAAACCATGTCCCAAATGTCACCGGATCTGGTGTCAATTTAAAGTAGTAGTCCAGTTACACATTTGTGGGCTTATAACTTGGCTTCTGAATGTCCTGGAGAGGTCAGGTTTGTTTTAATGTACTCCAATCAACAGCCCCTACAACCACAAAAAGGAATGGAGTCATTAGCACTTATGGTTTGTAAATGGCACCCAGAATTATGTTGCACGAAGCAAAATTTCACATCATTCTGGTTTCATTTGTGTGAAAACAAGGTCCAATCAGGCAGAAACGTTACAGGAAGGTAGAATCTATTGAGTTGTACGTGATCTGAACGTTTCATGATGATAGCACTTTCCTATAGGGGGTCAAACCATGTCCCAAAGGTCACCGGGCCTGGTGTCACTTTAAAGAAGTAGTCCAGTTACACCTTTGTGGGCTTATAACTTGGCTTCTGAATGTCCTAGAGAGATCAGGGTTGTTTTAGTGTACTCCAATCAACAGACCCCACAACCACAAAAAGGAATGGAGTCATTAGCACTTATGGTTCTTAAATGGCACCCAGAATTATGTTGCACGAAGCACAATTTCACATCATTCTGGGTCCATTTGTGTGAAAACAAGGTCCAATCAGGCTGAAACGTTACAGGAAGGTAGAATCTATTGAGTTGTAAGTGATCTGAACGTTTCAAGATGATCGCACATTCCTATAGGGGGTAAAACCATGTCCCAAAGGTCACCGGGCCTGGTGTCACTTTAAAGAAGTAGTCCAGTTACATCTTTGTAGGCTTATAACTTGGCTTCTGAATGTCCTAGAGAGATCAGGTTTGTTTTAATGTACTCCAATCAACAGCCCCTACAACCACAAAAAGGAATGGAGTCATTAGCACTTATTGTTTGTAAATGGCACACAGAATTATGTTGCACGAAGCACAATTTCACATCATTCTGGGTTCATTTGTGTGAAAACAAGGTCCAATCAGGCTGAAACGTTACAGGAAGGTAGAATCTATTGAGTTGTAAGTGATCTGAACGTTTCATGATGATAGCACTTTCCTAAGGGGGTCAAACCATGTCGCAAAGGTCACCGGATCTGGTGTCACTTTAAAGAATTAGTCCAGTTACACATTTGTGGGCTTATAACTTGGCTTCTGAATGTCCTAGAGCGGTCAGGTTTGTTTTAGTGTACTCCAATCAACAGCCCCTACAACCACAAAAAGGAATGGAGTCATTAGCACTTATGGTTTTTAAATGGCACCCAGAATTATGTTGCACGAAGCACAATTTCACATCATTCTGGGTTCATTTGTGTGAAAACAAGGTCCAATCAGGCTGAAACGTTACAGGAAGGTAGAATCTACTGAGTTGTAAGTGATCTGAACGTTTCATGATGATAGCACTTTCCTAAGGGGGTCAAACCATGTCCCAAAGATCACCAGATCTGGTGTCAATTTAAAGAAGTAGTCCAGTTACTCATTTGTGGGCTTATAACTTGGCTTCTGAATGTCCTAGAGAGATCAGGTTTGTTTTAGTGTACTCCAATCAACAGCCCCTACAACCACAAAAAGGAATGGAGTCATTAGCACTTATGGTTTGTAAATGGCACCCAGAATTATGTTGCACGAAGCACAATTTCACATCATTCTGGGTCCATTTATGTGAAAACAAGGTCCAATCAGGCTGAAACGCTACAAGAAGGTAGAATCTATTGAGTTGTAAGTGATCTGAACGTTTCAAGATGATCGCACATTCCTATAGGGGGTAAAACCATGTCCCAAAGGTCACCGGGCCTGGTGTCACTTTAAAGAAGTAGTCCAGTTACACCTTTGTGGGCTTATAACTTGGCTTCTGAATGTCCTAGAGAGGTTACGTTTGTTTTAGTGTACTCCAATCAACAGCCCCTACAACCACAAAATGGAATGGAGTAATTAGCACTTATGGTTTGTAAATGGCCCCCAGAATTATGTTGCACGAAGCACAATTTCACATCATTCTGGGTCCATTTGTGTGAAAACAAGGTCCAATCAGGCTGAAACGTTACAGGAAGGTAGAATCTATTGAGTTGTAAGTGATCTGAACGTTTCATGATGATAGCACTTTCCTAAGGGGGTCAAACCATGTCCCAAAGGTCACCGGATCTGGTGTCAATTTAAAGAAGTAGTCCAGTTACACATTTGTGGGCTTATAACTTGGCTTCTGAATGTCCTAGAGACATCAGGTTTGTTTTAGTATACTCCAATCAACAGCCCCTACAACCACAATAAGGAATGGAGTCATTAGCACTTATGGTTTTTAAATGGCACCCAGAATTATGTTGCACGAAGCACAATTTCACATCATTCTGGGTTCATTTGTGTGAAAACAAGGTACAATCAGGCTGAAACGTTACAGGAAGGTAGATTCTATTGAATTGTAAGTGATCTGAACGTTTCATGATGATAGCACTTTCCTAAGGGGGTCAAACCATGTCCCAAAGGTCACCGGGCCTGGTGTCACTTTAAAGAAGTAGTCCAGTTACACCTTTGTGGGCTTATAACTTGGCTTCTGAATATCCTAGAGAGGTCAGTTTTGTTTTAGAGTACTCCAATTAGCAGCCCCCATTACCACTAAAAGGAATGAAGTCATTAGCATTTATGGTTTGTAAATGGCACCCAGAATTATGTTGCACGAAGCACAATTTCACATCATTCTGGGTTCATTTGTGTGAAAACAAGGTCCAATCAGGCTGAAACGTTACAGGAAGGTAGAATCTATTTAGTTGTAAGTGATCTGAACGTTTCATGATGATAGCACTTTCCTAAGGGGGTCAAACCATGTCCCAAAGGTCACCGGGCCTGGTGTCACTTTAAAGAAGTAGTCCAGTTACACATTCGTGGGCTTATAACTTGGCTTCTGAATGTCGTAGAGAGATCAGGTTTGTTTTAATGTACTCCAATCAACAGCCCCTACAACCACAAAAAGGAATGGAGTCATTAGCATTTATGGTTTGTAAATGGCACCCAGAATTATGTTGCACGAAGCACAATTTCACATCATTCTGGGTTCATTTGTGTGAAAACAAGGTCCAATCAGGCTGAAACGTTACAGGAAGGTAGAATCTATTTAGTTGTAAGTGATCTGAACGTTTCATGATGATAGCGCTTTCCTAAGGGGATCAAACCATGTCCCAAAGGTCACCGGATCTGGTGTCAATTTAAAGAAGTAGTCCAGTTACACATTTGTGGGCTTATAACTTGGCTTCTGAATGTCCTAGAGAGATCAGGTTTGTTTTAATGTACTCCAATCAACAGCCCCTACAACCACAAAAAGGAATGGAGATATTAGCACTTATGGTTTGTAAATGGCATCCAGAATTATGTTGCACGAAGCACAATTTCACATCATTCTGGGTTCATTTGTGTGAAAACAAGGTCCAATCAGGCTGAAACGTTACAGGAAGGTAGAATCTATTGAGTTGCAAGTGATCTGAACGTTTCATGATGATAGCACTTTCCTAAGGGGGTCAAACCATGTCCCAAAAGTCACCGGATCTGGTGTCAATTTAAAGAAGTAGTCCAGTTACACATTTGTGGGCTTATAACTTGGCTTCTGAATGTCCTAGAGAGATCAGGTTTGTTTAGTGTACTCCAATCAACAGCCCCTACAACCACAAAAAGGAATGGAGTCATTAGCACTTATGGTTTGTAAATGGCACCCAGAATTATGTTGCACGAAGCAAAATTTCACATCATTCTGGGTCCATTTGTGTGAAAACAAGGTCCAATCAGGCAGAAACGCTACAAGAAGGTAGAATCTATTGAGTTGTAAGTGATCTGAACATTTCAAGATGATCGCACATTCCTATAGGGGGTAAAACCATGTCCCAAAGGTCACCGGGCCTGGTGTCACTTTAAAGTAGTAGTCCAGTTACACCTTGTGGGCTTATAACTTGGCTTCTGAATGTCCTAGAGAGGTTAGTTTGTTTTAGTGTAGTCCAATCAACAGCCCCTAAAACCACAAAAAGGAATGGAGTCATTAGCACTTATGGTTTGTAAATGGCACCCAGAATTATGTTGCACGAAGCACAATTTCACATCATTCTGGGTTCATTTGTGTGAAAACAAGGTCCAATCAGGCTGAAACGTTACAGGAAGGTAGAATCTATTGAGTTGTAAGTGATCTGAACGTTTCATGATGATAGCACTTTCCTAAGGGGGTCAAACCATGTCCCAAAGGTCACCGGATCTGGTGTCAATTTAAAGAAGTAGTCCAGTTACACATTTGTGGGCTTATAACTTGGCTTCTGAATGTCCTAGAGAGATCAGGTTTGTTTTAGTGTACTCCAATCAACAGCCCCTACAACCACAAAAAGGAATGGAGTCATTAGCACTTATGGTTTGTAAGTGGCACCCAGAATTATGTTGCACGAAGCACAATTTCACATCATTCTGGGTCAATTTGTGTGAAAACAAGGTCCAATCCGGCTGAAACGCTACAAGAAGGTAGAATCTATTGAGTTGTAAGTGATCTGAACGTTTCAAGATGATCGCACATTCCTATAGGGGGTCAAACCATGTCCCAAAGGTCACCGGGCCAAGTGTCTCTTTAAAGAAGTAGTCCAGTTACACCTTTGTGGGCTTATAACTTGGCTTCTGAATGTCCTAGAGAGGTTAGGTTTGTTTTAGTGTACTCCAATCAACAGCCCCTACAACCACAAAAAGGAATGGAGTCATTAGCACTTATGGTTTGTAAATGGCACCCAGAATTATTTTGCACGAAGCACAATTTCACATCATTCTGGGTTCATTTGTGTGAAAACAAGGTCCAATCAGGCTGAAACGTTACTGGAAGCTAGACTCTATTGAGTTGTAAGTGATCTGAACGTTTCATGATGATAGCGCTTTCCTAAGGGGGTCAAACCATGTCCCAAAGGTCACCGGATCTGGTGTCAATTTAAAGAAGTAGTCCATTTACACATTTGTGGGCTTATAACTTGGCTTCTGAATGTCCTAGAGAGATCAGGTTTATTTTAGTGTACTCCATTCAACAGCCCCTACAACCACAAAAAGGAATGGAGTCATTAGCACTTATGGTTCTTAAATGGCACCCAGAATTATGCTGCACTAAGCACAATTTCACATGATTCTGGGTCAATTTGTGTGAAAACAAGGTCCAATCCGGCTGAAACGCTACAAGAAGGTAGAATCTATTGAGTTGTAAGTGATCTGAACGTTTCAAGATGATCGCACATTCCTATAGGGGGTCAAACCATGTCCCAAAGGTCACCGGGCCAAGTGTCACTTTAAAGAAGTAGTCCAGTTACATCTTTGTGTGTGGGCTTATAACTTGGCTTCTGAATGTCCTAGAGAGATCAGGTTTGTTTTAGTGTACTCCAATCAACAGCCCCTAGAACCACAAAAAGGAATGGAGACATTAGCACTTATGGTTTTTAAATGGCACCCAGAATTATGTTGCACGAAGCACAATTTCACATCATTCTGGGTTCATTTGTGTGAAAACAAGGTCCAATCAGGCTGAAACGTTACAGGAAGGTAGAATCTATTGCGTTGTAAGTAATCTGAACGTTTCATGATGATAGCACTTTCCTAAGGGGGTCAAACCATGTCCCAAAATTCACCGGATCTGGTGTCAATTTAAAGAAGTAGTCCAGTTACACATTTGTGGGCTTAACTTGGCTTCTGAATGTCCTAGAGCGATCAGGTTTGTTTTAGTGTACTCCAATCAACAGCCCCTACAACCACAAAAAGGAATGGAGTCATTAGCACTTATGGTTTTTAAATGGCACCCAGAATTATGTTGCACGAAGCACAATTTCACATCATTCTGGATTCATTTGTGTGAAAACAAGGTCCAATCAGGCTGAAACGTTACAGGAAGGTAGAATCTATTGAGTTGCAAGTGATCTGAACGTTTCATGATGATAGCACTTTCCTAAAGGGGTCAAACCATGTCCCAAAAGTCACCGGATCTGGTGTCAATTTAAAGAAGTAGTCCAGTTACACATTTGTGGGCTTATAACTTGGCTTCTGAATGTCCTAGAGAGATCAGGTTTGTTTAGTGTACTCCAATCAACAGCCCCTACAACCACAAAAAGGAATGGAGTCATTAGCACTTATGGTTTGTAAATGGCACCCAGAATTATGTTGCACGAAGCACAATTTCACATCATTCTGGGTCCATTTGTGTGAAAACAAGGTCCAATCAGGCTGAAACGCTACAAGAAGGTAGAATCTATTGAGTTGTAAGTGATCTGAACATTTCAAGATGATCGCACGTTCCTATAGGGGGTAAAACCATGTCCCAAAGGTCACCGGGCCTGGTGTCACTTTAAAGTAGTAGTCCAGTTACACCTTTTGGGCTTATAACTTGGCTTCTGAATGTCCTAGAGAGGTTAGTTTTTTTTAGTGTAGTCCAATCAACAGCCCCTAAAACCACAAAAAGGAATGGAGTCATTAGCACTTATGGTTTGTAAATGGCACCCAGAATTATGTTGCACGAAGCACAATTTCACATCATTCTGGGTCAATTTGTGTGAAAACAAGGTCCAATCCGGCTGAAACGCTACAAGAAGGTAGAATCTATTGAGTTGTAAGTGATCTGAACGTTTCCAGATGATCGCACATTCCTATAGGGGGTCAAACCATGTCCCAAAGGTCACCGGGCCAAGTGTCTCTTTAAAGAAGTAGTCCAGTTACACCTTTGTGGGCTTATAACTTGGCTTCTGAATGTCCTAGAGAGGTTAGGTTTGTTTTAGTGTACTCCAATCAACAGCCCCTACAACCACAAAAAGGAATGGAGTCATTAGCACTTATGGTTTGTAAATGGCACCCAGAATTATTTTGCACGAAGCACAATTTCACATCATTCTGGGTTCATTTGTGTGAAAACAAGGTCCAATCAGGCTGAAACGTTACTGGAAGCTAGAATCTATTGAGTTGTAAGTGATCTGAACGTTTCATGATGATAGCGCTTTCCTACGGGGGTCAAACCATGTCCCAAAGGTCACCGGATCTGGTGTCAATTTAAAGAAGTAGTCCATTTACACATTTGTGGGCTTATAACTTGGCTTCTGAATGTCCTAGAGAGATCAGGTTTATTTTAGTGTACTCCAATCAACAGCCCCTACAACCACAAAAAGGAATGGAGTCATTAGCACTTATGGTTCTTAAATGGCACCCAGAATTATGCTGCACTAAGCACAATTTCACATGATTCTGGGTCATTTTGTGTGAAAACAAGGTACAATCCGGCTGAAACGCTACAAGAAGGTAGAATCTATTGAGTTGTAAGTGATCTGAACGTTTCAAGATGATCGCACATTCCTATAGGGGGTCAAACCATGTCCCAAAGGTCACCGGGGCAAGTGTCACTTAAAAGAAGTAGTCCAGTTACATCTTTGTGTGTGGGCTTATAACTTGGCTTCTGAATGTCCTAGCGAGATCAGGTTTGTTTTAGTGTACTCCAATCAACAGCCCCTAGAACCACAAAAAGGAATGGAGACATTAGCACTTATGGTTTTTAAATAGCACCCAGAATTATGTTGCACGAAGCACAATTTCACATCATTCTGGGTTCATTTGTGTGAAAACAAGGTCCAATCAGGCTGAAACGTTACAGGATGGTAGAATCTATTGCGTTGTAAGTGATCTGAACGTTTCATGATGATAGCACTTTCCTAAGGGGGTCAAACCATGTCCCAAAGGTCACCGGATCTGGTGTCAATTTAAAGAAGTAGTCCAGATACACATTTGTGGGCTTATAACTTGGCTTCTGAATGTCCTAGAGCGATCAGGTTTGTTTTAGTGTACTCCAATCAACAGCCCCTACAACCACAAAAAGGAATGGAGTCATTAGCACTTATGGTTTTTAAATGGCACCCAGAATTATGTTGCACGAAGCACAATTTCACATCATTCTGGGTTCATTTGTGTGAAAACAAGGTCCAATCAGGCTGAAACGTTACAGGAAGGTAGAATCTATTGAGTTGCAAGTGATCTGAACGTTTCATGATGATAGCACTTTCCTAAGGGGGTCAAACCATGTCCCAAAAGTCACCGGATCTGGTGTCAATTTAAAGAAGTAGTCCAGTTACACATTTGTGGGCTTATAACTTGGCTTCTGAATGTCCTAGAGAGATCAGGTTTGTTTAGTGTACTGCAATCAACAGCCCCTACAACCACAAAAAGGAATGGAGTCATTAGCACTTATGGTTTGTAAATGGCACCCAGAATTATGTTGCACGAAGCACAATTTCACATCATTCTGGGTCCATTTGTGTGAAAACAAGGTCCAATCAGGCTGAAACGCTACAAGAAGGTAGAATCTATTGAGTTGTAAGTGATCTGAACATTTCAAGATGATCGCACGTTCCTATAGGGGGTAAAACCATGTCCCAAAGGTCACCGGGCCTGGTGTCACTTTAAAGTAGTAGTCCAGTTACACCTTTTGGGCTTATAACTTGGCTTCTGAATGTCCTAGAGAGGTTAGTTTGTTTTAGTGTAGTCCAATCAACAGCCCCTACAACCACAAAAAGGAATGGAGTCATTAGCACTTATGGTTTTTAAATGGCACCCAGAATTATGTTGTACGAAGCACAATTTCACATCATTCTGGGTCCATTTGTGTGAAAACAAGGTCCAATCAGGCTGAAACGTTACAGGAAGGTAGAATCTATTGAGTTGTAAGTGATCTGAATGTTTCATGATGATAGCACTTTCCTAAGGGGGTCAAACCATGTCCCAAAGGTCACTGGATCTGGTGTCAATTTAAAGAAGTAGTCCAGTTACACATTTGTCGGCTTATAACTTGGCTTCTGAATGTCCTAGAGAGATCAGGTTTGTTTTAATGTACTCCAATCAACAGCCCCTACAACCACAAAAAGGAATGGAGTCATTAGCACTTATGGTTTGTAAGTGGCACCCAGAATTATGTTGCACGAAGCACAATTTCACATCATTCTGGGTCAATTTGTGTGAAAACAAGGTCCAATCCGGCTGAAACGCTACAAGAAGGTAGAATCTATTGAGTTGTAAGTGATCTGAACGTTTCAAGATGATCGCACATTCCTATAGGGGGTCAAACCATGTCCCAAAGGTCACCGGGCCAAGTGTCTCTTTAAAGAAGTAGTCCAGTTACACCTTTGTGGGCTTATAACTTGGCTTCTGAATGTCCTAGAGAGGTTAGGTTTGTTTTAGTGTACTCCAATCAACAGCCCCTACAACCACAAAAAGGAATGGAGTCATTAGCACTTATGGTTTGTAAATGGCACCCAGAATTATTTTGCACGAAGCACAATTTCACATCATTCTGGGTTCATTTGTGTGAAAACAAGGTCCAATCAGGCTGAAACGTTACTGGAAGCTAGAATCTATTGAGTTGTAAGTGATCTGAACGTTTCATGATGATAGCGCTTTCCTAAGGGGGTCAAACCATGTCCCAAAGGTCACCGGATCTGGTGTCAATTTAAAGAAGTTGTCCATTTACACATTTGTGGGCTTATAACTTGGCTTCTGAATGTCCTAGAGAGATCAGGTTTATTTTAGTGTACTCCAATCAACAGCCCCTACAACCACAAAAAGGAATGGAGTCATTAGCACTTATGGTTCTTAAATGGCACCCAGAATTATGCTGCACTAAGCATAATTTCACATGATTCTGGGTCAATTTGTGTGAAAACAAGGTCCCATCCGGCTGAAATGCTACAAGAAGGTAGAATCTATTGAGTTGTAAGTGATCTGAACGTTTCAAGATGATCGCACATTCCTATAGGGGGTCAAACCATGTCCCAAAGGTCACCGGGCCAAGTGTCACTTTAAAGAAGTAGTCCAGTTACATCTTTGTGTGTGGGCTTATAACTTGGCTTCTGAATGTCCTAGAGAGATCAGGTTTGTTTTAGTGTACTCCAATCAACAGCCCCTAGAACCACAAAAAGGAATGGAGACATTAGCACTTATGGTTTTTAAAACGCACCCAGAATTATGTTGCACGAAGCACAATTTCACATCATTCTGGGTTCATTTGTGTGAAAACAAGATCCAATCAGGCTGAAACGTTACAGGAAGGTAGAATCTATTGCGTTGTAAGTGATCTGAACGTTTCATGATGATAGCACTTTCCTAAGGGGGTCAAACCATGTCCCAAAGGTCACCGGATCTGGTGTCAATTTAAAGAAGTAGTCCAGTTACACATTTGTGGGCTTATAACTTGGCTTCTGAATGTCCTAGAGCGATCAGGTTTGTTTTAGTGTACTCCAATCAACAGCCCCTACAACCACAAAAAGGAATGGAGTCATTAGCACTTATGGTTTTTAAATGGCACCCAGAATTATGTTGCACGAAGCACAATTTCACATCATTCTGGGTTCATTTGTGTGAAAACAAGGTCCAATCAGGCTGAAACGTTACAGGAAGGTAGAATCTATTGAGTTGCAAGTGATCTGAATGTTTCATGATGATAGCACTTTCCTAAGGGGGTCAAACCATGTCCCAAAAGTCACCGGATCTGGTGTCAATTTAAAGAAGTAGTCCAGTTACACATTTGTGGGCTTATAACTTGGCTTCTGAATGTCCTAGAGAGATCAGGTTTGTTTAGTGTACTCCAATCAACAGCCCCTACAACCACAAAAAGGAATGGAGTCATTAGCACTTATGGTTTGTAAATGGCACCCAGAATTATGTTGCACAAAGCACAATTTCACATCATTCTGGGTCCATTTGTGTGAAAACAAGGTCCAATCAGGCTGAAACGCTACAAGAAGGTAGAATCTATTGAGTTGTAAGTGATCTGAACATTTCAAGATGATCGCACGTTCCTATAGGGGGTAAAACCATGTCCCAAAGGTCACCGGGCCTGGTGTCACTTTAAAGTAGTAGTCCAGTTACACCTTTTGGGCTTATAACTTGGCTTCTGAATGTCCTAGAGAGGTTAGTTTGTTTTAGTGTAGTCCAATCAACAGCCCCTAAAACCACAAAAAGGAATGGAGTCATTAGCACTTATGGTTTTTAAATGGCACCCAGAATTATGTTGCACGAAGCACAATTTCACATCATTCTGGGTTCATTTGTGTGAAAACAAGGTCCAATCAGGCTGAAACGTTACAGGAAGGTAGAATCTATTGAGTTGTAAGTGATCTGAACGTTTCATGATGATAGCACTTTCCTAAGGGGGTCAAACCATGTCCCAAAGGTCACCGGATCTGGTGTCAATTTAAAGAAGTAGTCCAGTTACACATTTGTGGGCTTATAAATTGGCTTCTGAATGTCCTAGAGAGATCAGGTTTGTTTTAGTGTACTCCAATCAACAGCCCCTACAACCACAAAAAGGAATGGAGTCATTAGCACTTATGGTTTTTAAATGGCACCCAGAATTATGTTGCACGAAGCACAATTTCACATCATTCTGGGTCCATTTGTGTGAAAACAAGGTCCAATCAGGCTGAAACGTTACAGGAAGGTAGAATCTATTGAGTTGTAAGTGATCTGAACGTTTCATGATGATAGCACTTTCCTAAGGGGGTCAAACCATGTCCCAAACGTCACTGGATCTGGTGTCAATTTAAAGAAGTAGTCCAGTTACACATTTGTGGGCTTATAACTTGGCTTCTGAATGTCCTAGAGAGATCAGGTTTGTTTTAATGTACTCCAATCAACAGCCCCTACAACCACAAAAAGGAATGGAGTCATCAGCACTTATGGTTTGTAAGTGGCACCCAGAATTATGTTGCACGAAGCACAATTTCACATCATTCTGGGTCAATTTGTGTGAAAACAAGGTCCAATCCGGCTGAAACGCTACAAGAAGGTAGAATCTATTGAGTTGTAAGCTATCTGAACGTTTCATGATGATAGCGCTTTCCTAAGGGGGTCAAACCATGTCCCAAAGGTCACCGGATCTGGTGTCAATTTAAAGAAGTAGTCCATTTACACATTTGTGGGCCTATAACTTGGCTTCTGAATGTCCTAGAGAGATCAGGTTTATTTTAGTGTACTCCAATCAACAGCCCCTACAACCACAAAAAGGAATGGAGTCATTACCACTTATGGTTCTTAAATGGCACACAGAATTATGCTGCACTAAGCACAATTTCACATGATTCTGGGTCAATTTGTGTGAAAACAAGGTCGAATCCGGCTGAAACGCTACAAGAAGGTAGAATCTATTGAGTTGTAAGTGATCTGAACGTTTCAAGATGATCGCACATTCCTATAGGGGCTCAAACCATGTCCCAAAGGTCACCGGGCCAAGTGTCAATTTAAAGAAGTAGTCCAGTTACATCTTGGTGTGTGGGCTTATAACTTGGCTTCTGAATGTCCTAGAGAGATCAGGTTTGTTTTAGTGTACTCCAATCAACAGCCCCTAGAACCACAAAAAGGAATGGAGACATTAGCACTTATGGTTTTTAAATGGCACCCAGAATTATGTTGCACGAAGCACAATTTCACATCATTCTGGGTTCATTTGTGTGAAAACAAGGTCCAATTAGGCTGAAACGTTACAGGAAGGTAGAATCTATTGCGTTGTAAGTGATCTGAACGTTTCATGATGATAGCACTTTCCTAAGGGGGTCAAACCATGTCCCAAAGGTCACCGGATCTGGTGTCAATTTAAAGAAGTAGTCCAGTTACACATTTGTGGGCTTATAACTTGGCTTCTGAATGTCCTAGAGCGAACAGGTTTGTTTTAGTGTACTCCAATCAACAGCCCCTACAACCACAAAAAGGAATGGAGTCATTAGCACTTATGGTTTTTAAATGGCACCCAGAATTTTGTTGCACGAAGCACAATTTCACATCATTCTGGGTTCATTTGTTTGAAAACAAGGTCCAATCAGGCTGAAACGTTAAAGGAAGGTAGAATCTATTGAGTTGTAAGTGATCTGAACGTTTCATGATGATAGCACTTTCCTAAGGGGGTCAAACCATGTCCCAAAGGTCACCGGATCTGGTGTCAATATAAAGAAGTAGTCCAGTTACACATTTGTGGGCTTATAACTTGGCTTCTGAATATCCTAGAGAGATCAGGTTTGTTTTAGTGTACTCCAATCAACAGCCCCTACAACCACAAAAAGGAATGGAGTCATTAGCACTTATGGTTTGTAAATGGCACCCAGAATTATGTTGCACGAAGCACAATTTCACATCATTCTGGGTCCATTTGTGTGAAAACAAGGTCCAATCAGGCTGAAACATTACAGGAAGGTAGAATCTATTAAATTGTAAGTGATCTGAACGTTTCATGATGATAGCACTTCCCTAAGGGGGTCAAACCATGTCCCAAAGGTCACCGGATCTGGTGTCTAAAGAAGTAGTCCAGTTACACATTTGTGGGCTTATAACTTGGCTTCTGAATGTCCTAGAGAGATCAGGTTTGTTTTAGTATACTCCAATCAACAGCCCCTACAACCACAAAAAGGAATGGAGTCATTAGCACTTATGGTTTTTAAATGGCACCCAGAATTATGTTGCACGAAGCACAATTTCACATCATTCTGGGTTCATTTGTGTGAAAACAAGGTCCAATCAGGCTGAAACGTTACAGGAAGGTAGAATCTATTGAGTTGTAAGTGATCTGAACGTTTCATGATGATAGCACTTTCCTAAGGGGGTCAAACCATGTCCCAAATGTCACCGGATCTGGTGTCAATTTAAAGTAGTAGTCCAGTTACACATTTGTGGGCTTATAACTTGGCTTCTGAATGTCCTGGAGAGGTCAGGTTTGTTTTAATGTACTCCAATCAACAGCCCCTACAACCACAAAAAGGAATGGAGTCATTAGCACTTATGGTTTGTAAATGGCACCCAGAATTATGTTGCACGAAGCAAAATTTCACATCATTCTGGGTTCATTTGTGTGAAAACAAGGTCCAATCAGGCAGAAACGTTACAGGAAGGTAGAATCTATTGAGTTGTAAGTGATCTGAACGTTTCATGATGATAGCACTTTCCTATAGGGGGTCAAACCATGTCCCAAAGGTCACCGGGCCTGGTGTCACTTTAAAGAAGTAGTCCAGTTACACCTTTGTGGGCTTATAACTTGGCTTCTGAATGTCCTAGAGAGATCAGGGTTGTTTTAGTGTACTCCAATCAACAGCCCCTACAACCACAAAAAGGAATGGAGTAATTTGCACTTATGGTTCTTAAATGGCACCCAGAATTATGTTGCACGAAGCACAATTTCACATCATTCTGGGTCCATTTGTGTGAAAACAAGGTCCAATCAGGCTGAAACGTTACAGGAAGGTAGAATCTATTGAGTTGTAAGTGATCTGAACGTTTCAAGATGATCGCACATTCCTATAGGGGGTAAAACCATGTCCCAAATGTCACCAGGCCTGGTGTCACTTTAAAGAAGTAGTCCAGTTACATCTTTGTAGGCTTATAACTTGGCTTCTGAATGTCCTAGAGAGATCAGGATTGTTTTAATGTACTCCAATCAACAGCCCCTACAACCACAAAAAGGAATGGAGTCATTAGCACTTATGGTTTGTAAATGGCACCCAGAATTATGTTGCACGAAGCACAATTTCACATCATTCTGGGTTCATTTGTGTGAAAACAAGGTCCAATCAGGCAGAAACGTTACAGGAAGGTAGAATCTATTGAGTTGTAAGTGATCTGAACGTTTCATGATGATAGCACTTTTCTAAGGGGGTCAAACCATGTCGCAAAGGTCACCGGATCTGGTGTCACTTTAAAGAAGTAGTCCAGTTACACATTTGTGGGCTTATAACTTGGCTTCTGAATGTCCTAGAGAGATCAGGTTTGTTTTAGTGTACTCCAATCAACAGCCCCTACAACCACAAAAAGGAATGGAGTCATTAGCACTTATGGTTTGTAAATGGCACCCAGAATTATGTTGCACGAAGCACAATTTCACATCATTCTGGGTCCATTTGTGTGAAAACAAGGTCCAATCAGGCTGAAACGTTACAAGAAGGTAGAATCTATTGAGTTGTAAGTGATCTGAACGTTTCATGATGATAGCACTTTCCTAAGGGGGTCAAACCATGTCCCAAAGGTCACCGGATCTGGTGTCAATTTAAAGTAGTCCAGTTACACATTTGTGGGCTTATAACTTGGCTTCTGAATGTCCTAGAGAGATCAGGTTTGTTTTAGTGTACTCCCATCAACAGCCCCTACAACCACAAAAAGGAATGGAGTCATTAGCACTTATGGTTTGCAAATGGCACCCAGAATTATGTTGCACGAAGCACAATTTCACTTCAATTTGGGTCCATTTGTGTGAAAACAAGGTCCAATCAGGCTGAAACGCTATAAGAAGGTAGAATCTATTGAGTTGTAAGTGATCTGAACGTTTCAAGATGATCACACATTCCTATAGGGGGTAAAACCATGTCCCAAAGGTCACCGGGCCTGGTGTCACTTTAAAGAAGTAGTCCAGTTACATCTTTGTGGGCTTATAACTTGGCTTCTGAATGTCCTAGAGAGGTTAGGTTTGTTTTAGTGTACTCCAATCAACAGCCCCTACAACCACAAAAAGGAATGGAGTCATTAGCACTTATGGTTTGTAAATGGCACCCAGAATTATGTTGCACGAAGCACAATTTCACATCATTCTGGGTTAATTTGTGTGAAAACAAGGTCCAATCAGGCTGAAACGTTACAAGAAGGTAGAATCTATTGAGTTGTAAGTGATCTGAACGTTTCATGATGATCGCACATTCCTATAGGGGGTCAAACCATGTCCCAAAGGTCACCGGGCCTGGTGTCACTTTAAAGAAGTAGTCCAGTTACACATTTGTGGGCTTATAACTTGGCTTCTGAATGTCCTGGAGAGATCAGGTTTGTTTTAGTGTACTCCAATCAACAGCCCCTACAACCACAAAAAGGAATGGAGTCATTAGCACTTATGGTTTGTAAATGGCACCCAGAATTATGTTGCACGAAGCACAATTTCACATCATTCTGGGTCCATTTGTGTGAAAACAAGGTCCAATCAGGCTGAAACGTTACAAGAAGGTAGAATCTATTGAGTTGTAAGTGATCTGAACGTTTCATGATGATAGCACTTTCCTAAGGGGGTCAAACCATGTCCCAAAGGTCACCGGATCTGGTGTCAATTTAAAGAAGTAGTACAGTTACACATTTGTGGGCTTATAACTTGGCTTCTGAATGTCCTAGAGAGATCAGGTTTGTTTTAGTGTACTCCAATCAACAGCCCCTACAACCACAAAAAGGAATGGAGTCATTAGCACTTATGGTTTGTAAATGGCACCCAGAATTATGTTGCACGAAGCACAATTTCACTTCATTCTGGGTTCATTTGTGTGAAAACAAGGTCCAATCAGGCTGAAACGTTACAAGAAGGTAGAATCTATTGAGTTGTAAGTGATCTGAACGTTTCATGATGATCGCACATTCCTATAGGGGGTCAAACCATGTCCCAAAGGTCACCGGGCCTGGTGTCACTTTAAAGAAGTAGTCCAGTTACACATTTATGGGCTTATAACTTGGCTTCTGAATGTCCTAGAGAGATCAGGTTTGTTTTAGTATACTCCAATCAACAGCCCCTACAACCACAAAAAGGAATGGAGTCATTAGCACTTATGGTTTTTAAATGGCACCCAGAATTATGTTGCACGAAGCACAATTTCACATGATTCTGGGTCCATTTGTGTGAAAACAAGGTCCAATCAGGCTGAAACGTTACAGGAAGTTAGAATCTATTGAGTTGTAAGTGATCTGAACGTTTCATGATGATAGCACTTTCCTAAGGGGATCAAACCATGTCCCAAAGGTCACCGGATCTGGTGTCAATTTAAAGTAGTCCAGTTACACATTTGTGGGCTTATAACTTGGCTTCTGAATGTCCTAGAGAGATCAGGTTTGTTTTAATGTACTCCAATCAACAGCCCCTACAACCACAAAAAGGAATGGAGTCATTAGCATTTATGGTTTGTAAATGGCACCCAGAATTATGTTGCACGAAGCACAATTTCACATCATTCTGGGTTCATTTGTGTGAAAACAAGGTCCAATCAGGCTGAAACGTTACAGGAAGGTAGAATCTATTGAGTTGTAAGTGATCTGAACGTTTCATGATGATAGCACTTTCCTAAGGGGGTCAAACCATGTCCCAAAGGTCACTGGATCTGGTGTCAATTTAAAGAAGTAGTCCAGTTACACATTTGTGGGCTTATAACTTGGCTTCTGAATGTCCTAGAGAGATCAGGTTTGTTTTAATGTACTCCAATCAACAGCCCCTACAACCACAAAAAGGAATGGAGTCATCAGCACTTATGGTTTGTAAGTGGCACCCAGAATTATGTTGCACGAAGCACAATTTCACATCATTCTGGGTCAATTTGTGTGAAAACAAGGTCCAATCCGGCTGAAACGCTACAAGAAGGTAGAATCTATTGAGTTGTAAGTGATCTGAACGTTTCATGATGATAGCGCTTTCCTAAGGGGGTCAAACCATGTCCCAAATGTCACCGGATCTGATGTCAATTTAAAGAAGTAGTCCATTTACACATTTGTGGGCCTATAACTTGGCTTCTGAATGTCCTAGAGAGATCAGGTTTATTTTAGTGTACTCCAATCAACAGCCCCTACAACCACAAAAAGGAATGGAGTCATTACCACTTATGGTTCTTAAATGGCACACAGAATTATGCTGCACTAAGCACAATTTCACATGATTCTGGGTCAATTTGTGTGAAAACAAGGTCGAATCCGGCTGAAACGCTACAAGAAGGTAGAATCTATTGAGTTGTAAGTGATCTGAACGTTTCAAGATGATCGCACATTCCTATAGGGGCTCAAACCATGTCCCAAAGGTCACCGGGCCAAGTGTCAATTTAAAGAAGTAGTCCAGTTACATCTTGGTGTGTGGGCTTATAACTTGGCTTCTGAATGTCCTAGAGAGATCAGGTTTGTTTTAGTGTACTCCAATCAACAGCCCCTAGAACCACAAAAAGGAATGGAGACATTAGCACTTATGGTTTTTAAATGGCACCCAGAATTATGTTGCACGAAGCACAATTTCACATCATTCTGGGTTCATTTGTGTGAAAACAAGGTCCAATTAGGCTGAAACGTTACAGGAAGGTAGAATCTATTGCGTTGTAAGTGATCTGAACGTTTCATGATGATAGCACTTTCCTAAGGGGGTCAAACCATGTCCCAAAGGTCACCGGATCTGGTGTCAATTTAAAGAAGTAGTCCAGTTACACATTTGTGGGCTTATAACTTGGCTTCTGAATGTCCTAGAGCGAACAGGTTTGTTTTAGTGTACTCCAATCAACAGCCCCTACAACCACAAAAAGGAATGGAGTCATTAGCACTTATGGTTTTTAAATGGCACCCAGAATTATGTTGCACGAAGCACAATTTCACATCATTCTGGGTTCATTTGTTTGAAAACAAGGTCCAATCAGGCTGAAACGTTAAAGGAAGGTAGAATCTATTGAGTTGTAAGTGATCTGAACGTTTCATGATGATAGCACTTTCCTAAGGGGGTCAAACCATGTCCCAAAGGTCACCGGATCTGGTGTCAATATAAAGAAGTAGTCCAGTTACACATTTGTGGGCTTATAACTTGGCTTCTGAATATCCTAGAGAGATCAGGTTTGTTTTAGTGTACTCCAATCAACAGCCCCTACAACCACAAAAAGGAATGGAGTCATTAGCACTTATGGTTTGTAAATGGCACCCAGAATTATGTTGCACGAAGCACAATTTCACATCATTCTGGGTCCATTTGTGTGAAAACAAGGTCCAATCAGGCTGAAACATTACAGGAAGGTAGAATCTATTAAATTGTAAGTGATCTGAACGTTTCATGATGATAGCACTTCCCTAAGGGGGTCAAACCATGTCCCAAAGGTCACCGGATCTGGTGTCTAAAGAAGTAGTCCAGTTACACATTTGTGGGCTTATAACTTGGCTTCTGAATGTCCTAGAGAGATCAGGTTTGTTTTAGTATACTCCAATCAACAGCCCCTACAACCACAAAAAGGAATGGAGTCATTAGCACTTATGGTTTTTAAATGGCACCCAGAATTATGTTGCACGAAGCACAATTTCACATCATTCTGGGTTCATTTGTGTGAAAACAAGGTGCAATCAGGCTGAAACGTTACAGGAAGGTAGAATCTATTGAGTTGTAAGTGATCTGAACGTTTCATGATGATAGCACTTTCCTAAGGGGGTCAAACCATGTCCCAAATGTCACCGGATCTGGTGTCAATTTAAAGTAGTAGTCCAGTTACACATTTGTGGGCTTATAACTTGGCTTCTGAATGTCCTGGAGAGGTCAGGTTTGTTTTAATGTACTCCAATCAACAGCCCCTACAACCACAAAAAGGAATGGAGTCATTAGCACTTATGGTTTGTAAATGGCACCCAGAATTATGTTGCACGAAGCAAAATTTCACATCATTCTGGGTTCATTTGTGTGAAAACAAGGTCCAATCAGGCAGAAACGTTACAGGAAGGTAGAATCTATTGAGTTGTAAGTGATCTGAACGTTTCATGATGATAGCACTTTCCTATAGGGGTTCAAACCATGTCCCAAAGGTCACCGGGCCTGGTGTCACTTTAAAGAAGTAGTCCAGTTACACCTTTGTGGGCTTATAACTTGGCTTCTGAATGTCCTAGAGAGATCAGGGTTGTTTTAGTGTACTCCAATCAACAGCCCCTACAACCACAAAAAGGAATGGAGTCATTAGCACTTATGGTTCTTAAATGGCACCCAGAATTATGTTGCACGAAGCACAATTTCACATCATTCTGGGTCCATTTGTGTGAAAACAAGGTCCAATCAGGCTGAAACGTTACAGGAAGGTAGAATCTATTGAGTTGTAAGTGATCTGAACGTTTCAAGATGATCGCACATTCCTATAGGGGGTAAAACCATGTCCCAAAGGTCACCAGGCCTGGTGTCACTTTAAAGAAGTAGTCCAGTTACATCTTTGTAGGCTTATAACTTGGCTTCTGAATGTCCTAGAGAGATCAGGATTGTTTTAATGTACTCCAATCAACAGCCCCTACAACCACAAAAAGGAATGGAGTCATTAGCACTTATGGTTTGTAAATGGCACCCAGAATTATGTTGCACGAAGCACAATTTCACATCATTCTGGGTTCATTTGTGTGAAAACAAGGTCCAATCAGGCAGAAACGTTACAGGAAGGTAGAATCTATTGAGTTGTAAGTGATCTGAACGTTTCATGATGATAGCACTTTCCTAAGGGGGTCAAACCATGTCGCAAAGGTCACCGGATCTGGTGTCACTTTAAAGAAGTAGTCCAGTTACACATTTGTGGGCTTATAACTTGGCTTCTGAATGTCCTAGAGAGATCAGGTTTGTTTTAGTGTACTCCAATCAACAGCCCCTACAACCACAAAAAGGAATGGAGTCATTAGCACTTATGGTTTGTAAATGGCACCCAGAATTATGTTGCACGAAGCACAATTTCACATCATTCTGGGTCCATTTGTGTGAAAACAAGGTCCAATCAGGCTGAAACGTTACAAGAAGGTAGAATCTATTGAGTTGTAAGTGATCTGAACGTTTCATGATGATAGCACTTTCCTAAGGGGGTCAAACCATGTCCCAAAGGTCACCGGATCTGGTGTCAATTTAAAGTAGTCCAGTTACACATTTGTGGGCTTATAACTTGGCTTCTGAATGTCCTAGAGAGATCAGGTTTGTTTTAGTGTACTCCAATCAACAGCCCCTACAACCACAAAAAGGAATGGAGTCATTAGCACTTATGGTTTGCAAATGGCACCCAGAATTATGTTGCACGAAGCACAATTTCACTTCATTCTGGGTCCATTTGTGTGAAAACAAGGTCCATTCAGGCTGAAACGCTATAAGAAGGTAGAATCTATTGAGTTGTAAGTGATCTGAACGTTTCAAGATGATCACACATTCCTATAGGGGGTAAAACCATGTCCCAAAGGTCACCGGGCCTGGTGTCACTTTAAAGAAGTAGTCCAGTTACATCTTTGTGGGCTTATAACTTGGCTTCTGAATGTCCTAGAGAGGTTAGGTTTGTTTTAGTGTACTCCAATCAACAGCCCCTACAACCACAAAAAGGAATGGAGTCATTAGCACTTATGGTTTGTAAATGGCACCCAGAATTATGTTGCACGAAGCACATTTTCACATCATTCTGGGTTAATTTGTGTGAAAACAAGGTCCAATCAGGCTGAAACGTTACAAGAAGGTAGAATCTATTGAGTTGTAAGTGATCTGAACGTTTCATGATGATCGCACATTCCTATAGGGGGTCAAACCATGTCCCAAAGGTCACCGGGCCTGGTGTCACTTTAAAGAAGTAGTCCAGTTACACATTTGTGGGCTTATAACTTGGCTTCTGAATGTCCTGGAGAGATCAGGTTTGTTTTAGTGTACTCCAATCAACAGCCCCTACAACCACAAAAAGGAATGGAGTCATTAGCACTTATGGTTTGTAAATGGCACCCAGAATTATGTTGCACGAAGCACAATTTCACATCATTCTGGGTCCATTTGTGTGAAAACAAGGTCCAATCAGGCTGAAACGTTACAAGAAGGTAGAATCTATTGAGTTGTAAGTGATCTGAACGTTTCATGATGATAGCACTTTCCTAAGGGGGTCAAACCATGTCCCAAAGGTCACCGGATCTGGTGTCAATTTAAAGAAGTAGTACAGTTACACATTTGTGGGCTTATAACTTGGCTTCTGAATGTCCTAGAGAGATCAGGTTTATTTTAGTGTACTCCAATCAACAGCCCCTACAACCACAAAAAGGAATGGAGTCATTAGCACTTATGGTTTGTAAATGGCACCCAGAATTATGTTGCACGAAGCACAATTTCACTTCATTCTGGGTTCATTTGTGTGAAAACAAGGTCCAATCAGGCTGAAACGTTACAAGAAGGTAGAATCTATTGAGTTGTAAGTGATCTGAACGTTTCATGATGATCGCACATTCCTATAGGGGGTCAAACCATGTCCCAAAGGTCACCGGGCCTGGTGTCACTTTAAAGAAGTAGTCAAGTTACACATTTATGGGCTTATAACTTGGCTTCTGAATGTCCTAGAGAGATCAGGTTTGTTTTAGTATACTCCAATCAACAGCCCCTACAACCACAAAAAGGAATGGAGTCATTAGCACTTATGGTTTTTAAATGGCACCCAGAATTATGTTGCACGAAGCACAATTTCACATGATTCTGGGTCCATTTGTGTGAAAACAAGGTCCAATCAGGCTGAAACGTTACAGGAAGTTAGAATCTATTGAGTTGTAAGTGATCTGAACGTTTCATGATGATAGCACTTTCCTAAGGGGATCAAACCATGTCCCAAAGGTCACCGGATCTGGTGTCAATTTAAAGAAGTAGTCCAGTTACACATTTGTGGGCTTATAACTTGGCTTCTGAATGTCCTAGAGAGATCAGGTTTGTTTTAATGTACTCCAATCAACAGCCCCTACAACCACAAAAAGGAATGGAGTCATTAGCATTTATGGTTTGTAAATGGCACCCAGAATTATGTTGCACGAAGCACAATTTCACATCATTCTGGGTTCATTTGTGTGAAAACAAGGTCCAATCAGGCTGAAACGTTACAGGAAGGTAGAATCTATTTAGTTGTAAGTGATCTGAACGTTTCATGATGATAGCGCTTTCCTAAGGGGATCAAACCATGTCCCAAAGGTCACCGGATCTGGTGTCAATTTAAAGAAGTAGTCCAGTTACACATTTGTGGGCTTATAACTTGGCTTCTGAATGTCCTAGAGAGATCAGGTTTGTTTTAGTGTACTCCAATCAACAGCCCCTACAACCACAAAAGGAATGGAGTCATTAGCCTTATGGTTTGTAAATGGCACCCAGAATTATGTTGCACGAAGCAAAATTTCACATCATTCTGGGTAAATTTTTGTGAAAACAAGGTCCAATCAGGCTGAAACATTACAAGAAGGTAGAATCTATTGAGTTGTAAGTGATCTGAACGTTTCATGATGATAGCACTTTCCTAAGGGGGTCAAACCATGTCCCAAAGGTCACCGGATCTGGTGTCAATTTAAAGAAGTAGTCCAGTTACACATTTGTGGGCTTAAAACTTGGCTTCTGAATGTCCTAGAGCGATCAGGTTTGCTTTAGTGTACTCCAATCAACAGCCCCTACAACCACAAAAAGGAATGGAGACATTAGCACTTATGATTTTTTAAATGGCACCCAGAATTATGTTGCACGAAGTACAATTTCACATCATTCTGGGTTCATTTGTGTGAAAACAAGGTCCAATCAGGCTGAAACGTTACAGGAAGGTAGAATCTACTGAGTTGTAAGTGATCTGAACGTTTCATGATGATAGCACTTTCCTAAGGGGGTCAAACCATGTCCCAAAGATCACCGGATCTGGTGTCAATTTAAAGAAGTAGTCCAGTTACACATTTGTGGGCTTATAACTTGGCTTCTGAATGTCCTAGAGAGATCAGGTTTGTTTTAGTGTACTCAATTCAACAGCCCCTACAACCACAAAAAGGAATGGAGTCATTAGCACTGATGGTTTGTAAATGGCACCCAGAATTATGTTGCACGAAGCACAATTTCACATCATTCTGGGTCCATTTGTGTGAAAACAAGGTCCAATCAGGCTGAAACGCTACAAGAAGGTAGAATCTATTGAGTTGTAAGTGATCTGAACATTTCAAGATGATCGCACATTCCTATAGGGGGTAAAACCATGTCCCAAAGGTCACCGGGCCTGGTGTCACTTTAAAGAAGTAGTCCAGTTACACCTTTGTGGGCTTATAACTTGGCTTCTGAATGTCCTAGAGAGGTTAGGTGTGTTTTAGTGTACTCCAATCAACAGCCCCTACAACCACAAAAAGGAATGGAGTCATTAGCACTTATGGTTTGTAAATGGCACCCAGAATTATGTTGCACGAAGCACAATTTCACATCATTCTGGGTCCATTTGTGTGAAAACAAGGTCCAATCAGGCTGAAACGTTACAGGAAGGTAGAATCTATTTAGTTGTAAGTGATCTGAACGTTTCATGATGATAGCACTTTCCTAAGGGGATCAAACCATGTCCCAAAGGTCACCGGATCTGGTGTCAATTTAAAGAAGTAGTCCAGTTACACATTTGTGGGCTTATAACTTGGCTTCTGAATGTCCTAGAGAGATCAGGTTTGTTTTAGTGTACTCCAATCAACAGCCCCTACAACCACAAAAGGAATGGAGTCATTAGCACTTATGGTTTGTAAATGGCACCCAGAATTATGTTGCACGAAGCACAATTTCACATCATTCTGGGTCCATTTGTGTGAAAACAAGGTTCAATCAGGCTGAAACGTTACAAGAAGGTAGAATCTATTGAGTTGTAAGTGATCTGAACGTTTCATGATGATCGCACATTCCTATAGGGGGTCAAACCATGTCCCAAAGGTCACCGGGCCTGGTGTCACTTTAAAGAAGTAGTCCAGTTACACCATTGTGGGCTTATAACTTGGCTTCTGAATGTCCTAGAGAGGTCAGGTTTGTTTTAGTGTACTCCAATCAACAGCCCCTACAACCACAAAAAGGAATGGAGTCATTAGCACTTATGGTTTGTAAATGGCACCCAGAATTATGTTGCACGAAGCACAATTTCACATCATTCTGGGTTCATTTGTGTGAAAACAAGGTCCAATCAGGCTGACACCTTACAGGAAGGTAGAATCTATTGAGTTGTAAGTGATCTGAACGTTTCATGATGATAGCACTTTCCTAAGGGGGTCTAACCATGTCCCAAAGGTCACCGGATCTGGTGTCAATTTAAAGAAGTAGTCCAGTTACTCATTTGTGGGCTTATAACTTGGCTTCTGAATGTCCTAGAGAGATCAGGTTGTTTTAGTTTACTCCAATCAACATACCCTACAACCACAAAAAGGAATGGAGTCATTAGCACTTATGGTTTTTAAATGGCACCCAGAATTATGTTGCACGAAGCACAATTTCACATCATTCTGGGTTCATTTGTGTGAAAACAAGGTCCAATCAGGCTGAAACGTTACAGGAAGGTAGAATCTATTGAGTTGTAAGTGATCCGAACGTTTCATGATGATAGCACTTTCCTAAGGGGGTCAATCCATGTCGCAAAGGTCACCGGATCTGGTGTCAATTTAAAGAAGTAGTTCAGTTACACATTTGTGGGCTTATAACTTGGCTTCTGAATGTCCTAGAGATGTCAGGTTTGTTTTAATGTACTCCAATCAACAGCCCCTACAACCACAAAAAGGAATGGAGTCATTAGCACTTATGGTATGTAAATGGCACCCAGAATTATGTTGCACGAAGCACAATTTCACATCATTCTGGGTTCATTTGTGTGAAAACAAGGTCCAATCAGGCTGAAACGTTACAGGAAGGTAGAATCTATTTAGTTGTAAGTGATCTGAACGTTTCATGATGATAGCACTTTCCTAAGGGGATCAAACCATGTCCCAAAGGTCACCGGATCTGGTGTCAATTTAAAGAAGTAGTCCAGTTACACATTTGTGGGCTTATAACTTGGCTTCTGAATGTCCTAGAGAGATCAGGTTTGTTTTAGTGTACTCCAATCAACAGCCCCTACAACCACAAAAGGAATGGAGTCATTAGCCTTATGGTTTGTAAATGGCACCCAGAATTATGTTGCACGAAGCAAAATTTCACATCATTCTGGGTCCATTTTTGTGAAAACAAGGTCCAATCAGGCTGAAACATTACAAGAAGGTAGAATCTATTGAGTTGTAAGTGATCTGAACGTTTCATGATGATAGCACTTTCCTAAGGGGGTCAAACCATGTCCCAAAGGTCACCGGATCTGGTGTCAATTTAAAGAAGTAGTCCAGTTACACATTTGTGGGCTTAAAACTTGGCTTCTGAATGTCCTAGAGCGATCAGGTTTGCTTTAGTGTACTCCAATCAACAGCCCCTACAACCACAAAAAGGAATGGAGACATTAGCACTTATGGTTTTTTAAATGGCACCCAGAATTATGTTGCACGAAGCACAATTTCACATCATTCTGGGTTCATTTGTGTGAAAACAAGGTCCAATCAGGCTGAAACGTTACAGGAAGGTAGAATCTACTGAGTTGTAAGTGATCTGAACGTTTCATGATGATAGCACTTTCCTAAGGGGGTCAAACCATGTCCCAAAGATCACCGGATCTGGTGTCAATTTAAAGAAGTAGTCCAGTTACACATTTGTGGGCTTATAACTTGGCTTCTGAATGTCCTAGAGAGATCAGGTTTGTTTTAGTGTACTCAATTCAACAGCCCCTACAACCACAAAAAGGAATGGAGTCATTAGCACTGATGGTTTGTAAATGGCACCCAGAATTATGTTGCACGAAGCACAATTTCACATCATTCTGGGTCCATTTGTGTGAAAACAAGGTCCAATCAGGCTGAAACGCTACAAGAAGGTAGAATCTATTGAGTTGTAAGTGATCTGAACATTTCAAGATGATCGCACATTCCTATAGGGGGTAAAACCATGTCCCAAAGGTCACCGGGCCTGGTGTCACTTTAAAGAAGTAGTCCAGTTACACCTTTGTGGGCTCATAACTTGGCTTCTGAATGTCCTAGAGAGGTTAGGTGTGTTTTAGTGTACTCCAATCAACAGCCCCTACAACCACAAAAAGGAATGGAGTCATTAGCACTTATGGTTTGTAAATGGCACCCAGAATTATGTTGCACGAAGCACAATTTCACATCATTCTGGGTCCATTTGTGTGAAAACAAGGTCCAATCAGGCTGAAACGTTACAGGAAGGTAGAATCTATTTAGTTGTAAGTGATCTGAACGTTTCATGATGATAGCACTTTCCTAAGGGGATCAAACCATGTCCCAAAGGTCACCGGATCTGGTGTCAATTTAAAGAAGTAGTCCAGTTACACATTTGTGGGCTTATAACTTGGCTTCTGAATGTCCTAGAGAGATCAGGTTTGTTTTAGTGTACTCCAATCAACAGCCCCTACAACCACAAAAGGAATGGAGTCATTAGCACTTATGGTTTGTAAATGGCACCCAGAATTATGTTGCACGAAGCACAATTTCACATCATTCTGGGTCCATTTGTGTGAAAACAAGGTTCAATCAGGCTGAAACGTTACAAGAAGGTAGAATCTATTGAGTTGTAAGTGATCTGAACGTTTCATGATGATCGCACATTCCTATAGGGGGTCAAACCATGTCCCAAAGGTCACCGGGCCTGGTGTCACTTTAAAGAAGTAGTCCAGTTACACCATTGTGGGCTTATAACTTGGCTTCTGAATGTCCTAGAGAGGTCAGGTTTGTTTTAGTGTACTCCAATCAACAGCCCCTACAACCACAAAAAGGAATGGAGTCATTAGCACTTATGGTTTGTAAATGGCACCCAGAATTATGTTGCACGAAGCACAATTTCACATCATTCTGGGTTCATTTGTGTGAAAACAAGGTCCAATCAGGCTGACACCTTACAGGAAGGTAGAATCTATTGAGGTGTAAGTGATCTGAACGTTTCATGATGATAGCACTTTCCTAAGGGGGTCTAACCATGTCCCAAAGGTCACCGGATCTGGTGTCAATTTAAAGAAGTAGTCCAGTTACTCATTTGTGGGCTTATAACTTGGCTTCTGAATGTCCTAGAGAGATCAGGTTGTTTTAGTTTACTCCAATCAACATACCCTACAACCACAAAAAGGAATGGAGTCATTAGCACTTATGGTTTTTAAATGGCACTTAGAATTATGTTGCACGAAGCACAATTTCACATCATTCTGGGTTCATTTGTGTGAAAACAAGGTCCAATCAGGCTGAAACGTTACAGGAAGGTAGAATCTATTGAGTTGTAAGTGATCCGAACGTTTCATGATGATAGCACTTTCCTAAGGGGGTCAATCCATGTCGCAAAGGTCACCGGATCTGGTGTCAATTTAAAGAAGTAGTTCAGTTACACATTTGTGGGCTTATAACTTGGCTTCTGAATGTCCTAGAGATGTCAGGTTTGTTTTAATGTACTCCAATCAACAGCCCCTACAACCACAAAAAGGAATGGAGTCATTAGCACTTATGGTATGTAAATGGCACCCAGAATTATGTTGCACGAAGCACAATTTCACATCATTCTGGGTTCATTTGTGTGAAAACAAGTTCCAATCAGGCTGAAACGTTACAGGAAGGTAGAATCTATTGAGTTGTAAGTGATCTGAAGGTTTCATGATGATAGCACTTTCCTAAGGGGGTCAAACCATGTCCCAAAGGTCACCGGATCTGCTGTCAATTTAAAGAAGTAGTCCAGTTACACATTTGTGGGCTTATAACTTGGCTTCTGAATGTCCTAGAGAGATCAGGTTTGTTTTAATGTACTCCAATCAAGAGACCCTACAAACACAAAAAGGAATGGAGTCATTAGCACTTATGGTTTGTAAATGGCACCCAGAATTATGTTGCACGATGCACAATTTCACATCATTCTGGGTCCATTTGTGTGAAAACAAGGTCCAATCAGGCTGAAACGCTACAAGAAGGTAGAATCTATTGAGTTGTAAGTGATCTGAACGTTTCAAGATGATCGCACATTCCTATAGGGGGTAAAACCATTTCCCAAAGGTCACCGGGCCTGGTGTCACTTTAAAGAAGTAGTCCAGTTACAGCTTTGTGGGCTTATAACATGGCTTCTGAATGTCCTAGAGAGATCAGGTTTGTTTTAATGTACTCCAATCAACAGCCCCTACAACCACAAAAAGGAATGGAGATATTAGCACTTATGGTTTGTAAATGGCACCCAGAATTATGTTGCACGAAGCACAATTTCACATCATTCTGGGTTCATTTGTGTGAAAACAAGGTCCAATCAGGCTGAAACGTTACAGGAAGGTAGAATCTACTGAGTTGTAAGTTATCTGAACGTTTCATGATGATAGCACTTTCCTAATGGGGTCAAACCATGTCCCAAAGGTCACCGGATCTGGTGTTAATTTAAAGAAGCAGTCCAGTTACACATTTGTGGGCTTATAACATGGCTTCTGAATGTCCTAGAGAGATCAGGTTTGTTTTAATGTACTCCAATCAACAGCCCCTACAACCACAAAAAGGAATGGAGATATTAGCACTTATGGTTTGTAAATGGCACCCAGAATTATGTTGCACGAAGCACAATTTCACATCATTCTGGGTTCATTTGTGTGAAAACAAGGTCCAATCAGGCTGAAACGTTACAGGAAGGTAGAATCTACTGAGGTGTAAGTGATCTGAACGTTTCATGATGATAGCACTTTCCTAATGGGGTCAAACCATGTCCCAAAGGTCACCGGAACTGGTGTCAATTTAAAGAAGTAGTCCAGTTACACATTTGTGGGCTTATAACTTGGCTTATGAATGTCCTAGAGAGATCAGGTTTGTTTTAGCATACTCCAATTAACAGCCCCCATTACCCCAAAAAGAAATGGAGTCATTAGCACTTATGGTACGCTCGGATGCGAATGAAAGTATCGACAGATAACACCGACACGAGTTGCGCGACGGCGCTGGCTGCAGTCGCTACAACACTGGATTTATTAATCAACGTAATTGTGATCTTAATGGCGTATCGAGTGTGCACCAGAAACTACAACCAGTACTACAGAAAACTGGCATGAGGGTCACGGTCTAACGTTATGTTGGTGTCTCGCATCGACCGTCGACGGCCGTTTGCCAGCGGCTGAAAATGGCACAGTTGACGAAATGGAAACGCCGACCGTCGATAGTGCACTCTCGCAAGTTCCAACCGCACCATCTCAGGAGACAGACCACAGAGTCATATTAGCGTAGGGTAGATAGAAAATGCGCAAATCGCCGCAACCGCCCATATACATATTATACGAGTTCAACATAGAGTAGAGTAAGAAGTTACTACCGATTGTATTTCCAACGTGCAAGCAGCTGGTGTGTGACACTTTACTTGAGTATCACAGAGGTTGCGATGTCCTGTGTTCCGCGAGCGCATGCAAACAAGTGAACGAACTTCTACGGACCGTACTGTTGGGGTATGAGCGAGCTGTAAAATCAATACAAGCTAGACACGCGGACTTTGCCGCGTTACTGGACACGCATATCGCCACAACAAAATCGGGTCAAGTGTTCGGGGCATCACCGCGCTCGACTATACACGTCTTGGCCTACCACGAGTACATGAGCCCACAGATCCTAAGCGAGGTCGAAGCCGTTGTGTCTACTCAACGCAAATTCAGCACAGCCGTAGCGCTAAGACAAGTCCCTCTAGACTGCTGGAAACTTTGGAAACGTGGAAGGCTGGCGTGTACGCGCTTTCTACACATCTCAACGGTATGATCGCGATACTCTCTGCCGCACAACAACTAATGGTCATGTGTTCGGAAGGTCTGATCAGGTCTGACATGACCGGTTGTCAATCGACGTCGAGCGTGCACTCACACACGGATATCCTGGCGTACATTAAAGCGACGGCGACCTCTACGCTCACGTTGATCGCCGATGTTTCGAAGGGCAATCGAGTGTGTTGGCTGACGAAAGCTATGGTGACCGACGGTCGCGTCGACTACAATGTGCCTCATTGCGACTGGAGAGGCGTATGTGATCCTTTGCAAATCGACAACACCACCGCGGTCGAGTGCGAAGTCACGGTCGGCGGCGTGTTGTCCTTACTTTGCCCCATACAATGTGACGGTCCGTGACATGGACCGGTGTGTTACGACCCGACTAACGAAACGTACCAGGTGATAACATTGCATCCGCCCATTACAGCGGAGCGAGCGTTTCGCCACACTCCCAAACCAAGGTTAATAGTTGTAGCGCACGCCCTTTCGGACCTCGGTGCACGCGAAACTCTGGTGTACGCTCACAACATCACGCTCGAGACAGCTCAAGCGTTACGCGAAACAAAGGACGTGTTCAAATCCATAGAGAATATACGGTCTTTAGCGTATGCGTATATAAAGAAGGTCGATGACATTTACAGACCCGGCGGCATGGGCACCACAGTAGAACAACAAGGTGCTCTCAAGCGCACACAGATACTGGCCGCATTATCACTCGTGATGTCTATCCTGACATGCCCGTTTCTGATTTCTATGTATATTAAATTATGACAAGAGCTACTTTAGCTGGTTACGATTACACTATGACCACGTGCCTTAGTTTCTTGCCAGTGACCTATAAATACATATACCCACTTGCGCTCACTGCCATTAAAGCGGCTGTACCCACACGTACAACACCCAAGAAAAAAAATGATCTCGCTGTATGTACTGGGTGTACTCTCAGTAGTCGCAGTTGCTCAGGCCATGGTGATACGCTCACATAACGCCTCTGAGATACGTCCCATCACACCACCTCCTAGACTACTCGCGAAGGAGTATTCAACACCCCCTTTGTACGAAGACAACCATTATAACGAGCACAGCACAACGCTTGCCGCACGCGAAGACAACATGCAGGAGACAACGCTACCACCTGTCGTGAGAACAACGGATTCGAGTGACAACGATCGCGACTATGACGAGCACATTACAACACCCTCTGTGCACGAAGACCAGGTGCAGGAGACAACGCTACCACCTGTCGTGAGAAACAAGAATTTGGTTAACAATGAACATCGTCGTGTCCCATTGTAAACGGGCGCGCCATCGCACACATCGTACATGTGTGTTAACCCACCTGTATGCGACAGACTTTGTGTGTTGCATGACATCGAGATGTATTGACGTCTGTGTCAATACAGGACTCTCTATAAGCCGGGAGCTGGACGCTAACAACCCATGCATGCGCCACACAAAAGGTATCGTACATGTGTTAACCCACCTGTATACGACAGACTTTGTGTGTTGCATGACATCGAGATGTATTGACGTCTGTGTCAATACAGGACTCTATAAGCTGGGAGCTGGACGCTAACGACCCGTGCATGCGCCACACAAAAGGTAACTCGACTAACTACAAAACGCATATTGTGATGTAGAAAGTTGGCTCGACTGTTTGAATCAGCTGCAGCTGCGGTTTACTCACGAAGTGAATCGCACGCTTGTTAGAAGTACATTCGGAGCACTTAAAAAATACATCGCTCTCATCGAGTTCCGTCTCAGCGTTCACCGGCTGATGGGCAAGAGCGTGACATGGGATCGCCAGGAACTTACTTAAGGACTATCATCTCATTTGGCATTTACTCACGGACCCAAGAAACCAGTTCCGAAAAATGGTCGAGAATTATAACTTGTCTAATAGCAACTGGAAGATATGTTGCATCATAAGCCTCTGATGGTTCACAAGGTGCACGGTCCACTCGAAATCCTAATGCTGTATTTGTAGTACATACACTAAGTCTTCTCTGTTGATGTCAGACAAGAGTTTTATTAGAGTTTTACTTTGCAACAATGGGATTCGAGCAATTGATGTGTATATTTTTAATAGTGCACAATGCTACTATTCCTAGGCTGAATGTATGACATGGCTCTTATGTATCATTATGTATCGTTTCCATTAAGTACTAATTTAAATAAAGTCCCTCTGTCCTCAGTGCTAGGTTGTGGGTTTAATACACATCATTATGATCAACCTGTTGAATATAACAATATTCCTGTAAAAGTCATTTAGTAATGAACAACCTCAGTTCTGTGAAAGAACATCATGTCTCTGATGTGTACACTGCAGGCCTGACCGGGGTTTGCACGCAAGGGCATGTGTGTGTGTGTGTGTGTGTGTGTGTGTGTGTGTGTGTGTGTGTGTGTGTGTGTGTGTGTGTGTGTGTGTGTGTGAAACAAATAAAGATAAATATAGCTAGTGTGGCCACGAGCGGTCGTGCAGGGTAGAGGCTGCACGAAAACGCCTCTAAAACAAGTGCGTGCCCACGCCCGATCCGTGGAAGCACGTAGAACTAGCAAACGTACTACTAATGACTGATAATGACTCCATTCCTTTTTGTGGTTGTAGGGGCTGTTGATTGGAGTACACTAAAATAAACCTGATCTCTCTAGGACATTCAGAAGCCAAGTTATAAGCCCACAAATGTGTAACTGGACTACTTCTTTAAATTGACACCAGATCCGGTGACCTTTGGGACATGGTTTGACCCCCTTAGGAAAGTGCTATCATCATGAAACGTTCAGATCACTTACAACTCAATAGATTCTACCTTCCTGTAACGTTTCAGCCTGATTGGACCTTGTTTTCACACAAATGGACCCAGAATCATGTGAAATTGTGCTTCGTGCAACATAATTCTGGGTGCCATTTAAAAACCATAAGTGCTAATGACTCCATTCCTTTTTGTGGTTGTAGGGGCTGTTGATTGGAGTACACTAAAACAAACCTGATCTCTCTAGGACATTCAGAAGCCACGTTATAAGCCCACAAATGTGTAACTGGACTACTTCTTTAAATTGACACCAGATCCGGTGACCTTTGGGACATGGTTTGACCCCCTTAGGAAAGTGCTATCATCATGAAACGTTCAGATCACTTACAACTCAATAGATTCTAACTTCCTGTAACGTTTCAGCCTGATTGGACCTTGTTTTCACACAAATGAACCCAGAATGATGTGAAAGTGTGCTTCGTGCAACATAATTCTGGGTGCCATTTAAAAACCATAAGTGCTAATGACTCCATTCCTCTTTGGGGTAATGGGGGCTGTTAACTGGAGTACTCTAAAACAAACCTGACCTCTCTAGGATATTCAGAAGCCAAGTTATAAGCCCACAAATGTGTAACTGGACTACTTCTTTAAAGTGACACCAGGTCCGGTGACCTTTGGGACATGGTTTGACCCCCTATAGGAATGTGCGAACATCATGAAACGTTCAGATCACTTACAACTCAATAGATTCTACTTTCTTGTAACGTTTCAGCCTGATTGGACCTTGTTTTCACACAAATGGACCCAGAATGATGTGAAATTGTGCTTCATGCAACATAATTCTGGGTGCCATTTACAAACCATAAGTGCTAAAGACTCCATTCCTTTTTGTGGTTGTAGGGGCTGTTGATTGGAGTACACTAAAACAAACCTGATCTCTCCAGGACATTCAGAAGCCAAGTTATAAGCCCACAAATGTGTAACTGGACTACTTTAAATTGACACCAGATCCGGTGACCTTTGGGACATGGTTTGACCCCCTTAGGAAAGTGCTATCATCATGAAACGTCCAGATCACTTACAACTCAATAAATTCTACCTTCCTGTAACATTTCAGCCTGATTGGACCTTGTTTTCACACAAATGAACCCAGAATGATGTGAAATTGTGCTTCGTGCAACATAATTCTGGGTGCCATTTAAAAACCATAAGTGCTAATGACTCCATTCCTTTTTGTGGTTGTAGGGGCTGTTGATTGGAGTAAACTAAAACAAACCTGATCGCTCTAGGACATTCAGAAGCCAAGTTATAAGCCCACAAATGTGTAACTGGACTACTTCTTTAAATTGACACCAGATCCGGTGACCTTTGGGACATGGTTTGACACAATTAGGAAAGTGCTATCATCATGAAACGTTCAGATCACTTACAACGCAATAGATTCTACCTTCCTGTAATGTTTCAGCCTTATTGGACCTTGTTTTCACACAAATGAACCCAGAATGATGTGAAATTGTGCTTCGTGCAACATAATTCTGGGTGCCATTTAAAAACCATAAGTCTAATGACTCCATTCCTTTTTGTGGTTGTAGGGGCTGTTGATTGGAGTATACTAAAACAAACCTGATCTCTCTAGGACATTCAGAAGCCAAGTTATAAGCCCACAAATTTGTAACTGGACTACTTCTTTAGACACCAGATCCGGTGACCTTTGGGACATGGTTTGACCCCCTTAGGAAAGTGCTATCATCATGAAACGTTCAGATCACTTACAACAATAGATTCTACCTTCCTGTAACGTTTCAGCCTGATTGGACCTTGTTTTCACACAAATGAACCCAGAATGATGTGAAATTGTGCTTCGTGCAACATAATTCTGGGTGCCATTTAAAAACCATAAGTGCTAATGTCTCCATTCCTTTTTGTGGTTCTAGGGGCTGTTGATTGGAGTATACTAAAACAAACCTGATCTCTCTAGGACATTCAGAAGCCAAGTTATAAGCCCACAAAGGTGTAACTGGACTACTTCTTTAAAGTGACACTTGGCCCGGTGACCTTTGGGACATGGTTTGACACCCTATAGGAATGTGCGATCATCTTGAAACGTTCAGATCACTTACAACTCAATAGATTCTACCTTCTTGTAGCGTTTCAGCCGGATTGGACCTTGTTTTCACACAAATTGACCCAGAATCATGTGAAATTGTGCTTAGTGCAGCATAATTCTGGGTGCCATTTAAGAACCATAAGTGCTAATGAATCCATTCCTTTTTGTGGTTGTAGGGGCTGTTGATTGGAGTACACTAAAATAAACCTGATCTCTCTAGGACATTCAGAGGCCAAGTTATAAGGCCACAAATGTGTAACTGGACTACTTCTTTAAATTGACACCAGATCCGGTGACCTTTGGGACATGGTTTGACCCCCTTAGGAAAGCGCTATCATCATGAAACGTTCAGATCACTTACAACTCAATAGATTCTAGCTTCCAGTAACGTTTCAGCCTGATTGGACCTTGTTTTCACATAAATGAACCCAGAATGATGTGAAATTGTGCTTCGTGCAAAATAATTCTGGGTGCCATTTACAAACCATAAGTGCTAATGACTCCATTCCTTTTTGTGGTTGTAGGGGCTGTTGATTGGAGTACACTAAAACAAACCTAACCTCTCTAGGACATTCAGAAGCCAAGTTATAAGCCCACAAATGTGTAACTGGACTACTTCTTTAAATTGACACCAGATCCGGTGACCTTTGGGACATGGTTTGACCCCCTTAGGAAAGACTATCATCATGAAACGTTCAGATCACTTACAACTCAATAGATTCTACCTTCTTGTAACGTTTCAGCCTGATTGGACCTTGTTTTCACACAAATGGACTCAGAATGATGTGAAATTGTGCTTCGTGCAACATAATTCTGTGTGCCATTTACAAACCATAAGTGATAATGACTCCATTCCTTTTTGTAGTTGTAGGGGCTGTTGATTGGAGTACATTAAAACAAACCTGATCTCTCTAGGACATTCAGAAGCCAAGTTATAAGCCTACAAAGATGTAACTGGACTACTTCTTTAAAGTGACACCAGGCCCGGTGACCTTTGGGACATGGTTTTACCCCCTATAGGAATGTGCGATCATCTTGAAACGTTCAGATCACTTACAACTCAATAGATTCTACCTTCCTGTAACGTTTCAGCCTGATTGGACCTTGTTTTCACACAAATGGACCCAGAATGATGTGAAATTGTGCTTCGTGCAACATAATTCTGGGTGCCATTTAAGAACCATAAGTGCTAATGACTCCATTCCTTTTTGTGGTTGTGGGGGCTGTTGATTGGAGTACACTAAAACAACCCTGATCTCTCTAGGACATTCAGAAGCCAAGTTATAAGCCCACAAAGGTGTAACTGGACTACTTCTTTAAAGTGACACCAGGCCCGGTGACCTTTGGGACATGGTTTGACCCCCTATAGGAAAGTGCTATCATCATGAAACGTTCAGATCACTTACAACTCAATAGATTCTACCTTCCTGTAACGTTTCTGCCTGATTGGACCTTGTTTTCACACAAATGAACCCAGAATGATGTGAAATTTTGCTACGTGCAACATAATTCTGGGTGCCATTTACAAACCATAAGTGCTAATGACTCCATTCCTTTTTGTGGTTGTAGGGGCTGTTGATTGGAGTACATTAAAACAAACCTGACCTCTCCAGGACATTCAGAAGCCAAGTTATAAGCCCACAAATGTGTAACTGGACTACTACTTTAAATTGACACCAGATCCGGTGACATTTGGGACATGGTTTGACCCCCTTAGGAAAGTGCTATCATCATGAAACGTTCAGATCACTTACAACTCAATAGATTCTACCTTTCTGTAACGTTTCAGCCTGATTGGACCTTGTTTTCACACAAATGAACCCAGAATGATGTGAAATTGTGCTTCGTGCAACATAATTCTGGGTGCCATTTAAAAACCATAAGTGCTAATGACTCCATTCCTTTTTGTGGTTGTAGGGGCTGTTGATTGGAGTATACTAAAACAAACCTGATCTCTCTAGGACATTCAGAAGCCAAGTTATAAGCCCACAAATGTGTAACTGGACTACTTCTTTAGACACCAGATCCGGTGACCTTTGGGACATGGTTTGACCCCCTTAGGGAAGAGCTATCATCATGAAACCTTCAGATCACTTACATTTTAATAGATTCTACCTTCCTGTAATGTTTCAGCCTGATTGGACCTTGTTTTCACACAAATGGACCCAGAATGATGTGAAATTGTGCTTCGTGCAACATAATTCTGGGTGCCATTTACAAACCATAAGTGCTAATGACTCCATTCCTTTTTGTGGTTGTAGGGGCTGTTGATTGGAGTACACTAAAACAAACCTGATCCCTCTAGGGCATTCAGAAGCCAAGTTATAAGCCCACAAATGTGTAACTGGACTACTTCTTTAAGTTGACACCAGATCCGGTGACCTTTGGGACATGGTTTGACCCCCTTAGGAAAGTGCTATCATCATGAAACGTTCAGATCACTTACAACTCAATAGATTCTACCTTCCTGTAACGTTTCAGCCTGATTGGACCTTGTTTTCACACAAATGAACCCAGAATGATGTGAAATTGTGCTTCGTGCAACATAATTCTGGGTGCCATTTAAAAACCATAAGTGCTAATGACTCCATTCCTTTTTGTGGTCGTAGGGGCTGTTGATTGGAGTACACTAAAACAAACCTGATCGCTCTAAGACATTCAGAAGCCAAGTTATAAGCCCACAAATGTGTAACTGGACTACTTCTTTAAATTGACACCAGATCCGGTGACCTTTGGGACATGGTTTGACCCCCTTAGGAAAGTGCTATCATCATGAAACGTTCAGATCACTTACAACGCAATAGATTCTACCTTCCTGTAACGTTTCAGCCTGATTGGACCTTGTTTTCACACAAATGAACCCAGAATGATGTGAAATTGTGGTTCGTGCAACATAATTCTGGGTGCCATTTAAAAACCATAAGTCAAATGACTCCATTCCTTTTTGTGGTTCTAGGGGCTGTTGATTGGAGTATACTAAAACAAACCTGATCTCTCTAGGACATTCAGAAGCCAAGTTATAAGCCCACAAATTTGTAACTGGACTACTTCTTTAGACACCAGATCCGGTGACCTTTGGGACATGGTTTGACCCCCTTAGGAAAGTGCTATCATTATGAAACGTTCAGATCACTTACAACAATAGATTCTACCTTCCTGTAACGTTTCAGCCTGATTGGACCTTGTTTTCACACAAATGAACCCAGAATGATGTGAAATTGTGCTTCGTGCAACATAATTCTGGGTGCCATTTAAAAACCATAAGTGCTAATGTCTCCATTCCTTTTTGTGGTTCTAGGGGCTGTTGATTGGAGTACACTAAAACAAACCTGATCTCTCTAGGACATTCAGAAGCCAAGTTATAAGCCCACACACAAAGATGTAACTGGACTACTTCTTTAAAGTGACACTTGGCCCGGTGACCTTTGGGACATGGTTTGACCCCCTATAGGAATGTGCGATCATCTTGAAACGTTCAGATCACTTACAACTCAATAGATTCTACCTTCTTGTAGCGTTTCAGCCGGATTGGACCTTGTTTTCACACAAATTGACCCAGAATCATGTGAAATTGTGCTTAGTGCAGCATAATTCTGGGTGCCATTTAAGAACCATAAGTGCTAATGACTCCATTCCTTTTTGTGGTTGTAGGGGCTGTTGATTGGAGTACACTAAAATAAACCTGATCTCTCTAGGACATTCAGAAGCCAAGTTATAAGCCCACAAATGTGTAACTGGACTACTTCTTTAAATTGACACCAGATCCGGTGACCTTTGGGACATGGTTTGACACCCTTAGGAAAGCGCTATCATCATGAAACGTTCAGATCACTTACAACTCAATAGATTCTAGCTTCCAGTAACGTTTCAGCCTGATTGGACCTTGTTTTCACACAAATGAACCCAGAATGATGTGAAATTGTGCTTCGTGCAAAATAATTCTGGGTGCCATTTACAAACCATAAGTCCTAATGACTCCATTCCTTTTTGTGGTTGTAGGGGCTGTTGATTGGAGTACACTAAAACAAACCTAACCTCTCTAGGACATTCAGAAGCCAAGTTATAAGCCCACAAAGGTGTAACTGGACTACTTCTTTAAAGTGACACTTGCCCGGTGACCTTTGGGACATGGTTTGACCCCCTATAGGAATGTGCGATCATCTTGAAATGTTCAGATCACTTACAACTCAATAGATTCTACCTTCTTGTAGCGTTTCAGCCGGATTGGACCTTGTTTTCACACAAATTGACCCAGAATGATGTGAAATTGTGCTTCGTGCAACATAATTCTGGGTGCCACTTACAAACCATAAGTGCTAATGACTCCATTCATTTTTGTGGTTGTAGGGGCTGTTGATTGGAGTACATTAAAACAAACCTGATCTCTCTAGGACATTCAGAAGCCAAGTTATAAGCCCACAAATGTATAACTGGACTACTTCTTTAAATTGACACCAGATCCGGTGACATTTGGGACATGGTTTGACCCCCTTAGGAAAGTGCTATCATCATGAAACGTTCAGATCACTTACAACTCAATAGATTCTACCTTTCTGTAACGTTTCAGCCTGATTGGACCTTGTTTTCACACAAATGAACCCAGAATGATGTGAAATTGTGCTTCGTGCAACATAATTCTGGGTGCCATTTAAAAACAATAAGTGCTAATGACTCCATTCCTTTTTGTGGTTGTAGGGGCTGTTGATTGGAGTATACTAAAACAAACCTGATCTCTCTAGGACATTCAGAAGCCAAGTTATAAGCCCACAAATGTGTAACTGGACTACTTCTTTAGACACCAGATCCGGTGACCTTTGGGACATGGTTTGACCCCCTTAGGGAAGAGCTATCATCATGAAACCTTCAGATCACTTACATTTTAATAGATTCTACCTTCCTGTAATGTTTCAGCCTGATTGGACCTTGTTTTCACTCAAATGGACCCAGAATGATGTGAAATTGTGCTTCGTGCAACATAATTCTGGGTGCCATTTACAAACCATAAGTGCTAATGACTCCATTCCTTTTTGTGGTTGTAGGGGCTGTTGATTGGAGTACACTAAAACAAACCTGATCTCTCTAGGGCATTCAGAAGCCAAGTTATAAGCCCACAAATGTGTAACTGGACTACTTCTTTAAATTGACACCAGATCCGGTGACCTTTGGGGCATGGTTTGAACCCCTTAGGAAAGTGCTATCATCATGAAACGTTCAGATCACTTACAACTCAATAGATTCTACCTTCCTGTAACGTTTCAGCCTGATTGGACCTTGTTTTCACACAAATGAACCCAGAATGATGTGAAATTGTGCTTCGTGCAACATTATTCTGGGTGCCATTTAAAAACCATAAGTGCTAATGACTCCATTCCTTTTTGTGGTTGTAGGGGCTGTTGATTGGAGTACACTAAAACAAACCTGATCGCTCTAGGACATTCAGAAGCCAAGTTATAAGCCCACAAATGTGTAACTGGACTACTTCTTTAAATTGACACCAGATCCGGTGACCTTTGGGACATGGTTTGACCCCCTTAGGAAAGTGCTATCATCATGAAACGTTCAGATCACTTACAACGCAATAGATTCTACCTTCCTGTAACGTTTCAGCCTGATTGGACCTTGTTTTCACACAAATGAACCCAGAATGATGTGAAATTGTGCTTCGTGCAACATAATTCTGGGTGCCATTTAAAAACCATAAGTCAAATGACTCCATTCCTTTTTGTGGTTCTAGGGGCTGTTGATTGGAGTATACTAAAACAAACCTGATCTCTCTAGGACATTCAGAAGCCAAGTTATAAGCCCACAAATTTGTAACTGGACTACTTCTTTAGACACCAGATCCGGTGACCTTTGGGACATGGTTTGACCCCCTTAGGAAAGTGCTATCATCATGAAACGTTCAGATCACTTACAACAATAGATTCTACCTTCCTGTAACGTTTCAGCCTGATTGGACCTTGTTTTCACACAAATGAACCCAGAATGATGTGAAATTGTGCTTCGTGCAACATAATTCTGGGTGCCATTTAAAAACCATAAGTGCTAATGTCTCCATTCCTTTTTGTGGTTCTAGGGGCTGTTGATTGGAGTACACTAAAACAAACCTGATCTCTCTAGGACATTCAGAAGCCAAGTTATAAGCCCACACACAAAGATGTAACTGGACTACTTCTTTAAAGTGACACTTGGCCCGGTGACCTTTGGGACATGGTTTGACCCCCTATAGGAATGTGCGATCATCTTGAAACGTTCAGATCACTTACAACTCAATAGATTCTACCTTCTTGTAGCGTTTCAGCCGGATTGGACCTTGTTTTCACACAAATTGACCCAGAATCATGTGAAATTGTGCTTCGTGCAACATAATTCTGGGTGCCATTTAAGAACAATAAGTGCTAATGACTCCATTCCTTTTTGTGGTTGTGGGGGCTGTTGATTGGAGTACACTAAAACAACCCTGATCTCTCTAGGACATTCAGAAGCCAAGTTATAAGCCCACAAAGGTGTAACTGGACTACTTCTTTAAAGTGACACCAGGCCCGGTGACCTTTGGGACATGGTTTGACCCCCTATAGGAAAGTGCTATCATCATGAAACGTTCAGATCACTTACAACTCAATAGATTCTACCTTCCTGTAACGTTTCTGCCTGATTGGACCTTGTTTTCACACAAATGAACCCAGAATGATGTGAAATTTTGCTACGTGCAACATAATTCTGGGTGCCATTTACAAACCATAAGTGCTAATGACTCCATTCCTTTTTGTGGTTGTAGGGGCTGTTGATTGGAGTACATTAAAACAAACCTGACCTCTCCAGGACATTCAGAAGCCAAGTTATAAGCCCACAAATGTGTAACTGGACTACTACTTTAAATTGACACCAGATCCGGTGACATTTGGGACATGGTTTGACCCCCTTAGGAAAGTGCTATCATCATGAAACGTTCAGATCACTTACAACTCAATAGATTCTACCTTTCTGTAACGTTTCAGCCTGATTGGACCTTGTTTTCACACAAATGAACCCAGAATGATGTGAAATTGTGCTTCGTGCAACATAATTCTGGGTGCCATTTAAAAACCATAAGTGCTAATGACTCCATTCCTTTTTGTGGTTGTAGGGGCTGTTGATTGGAGTATACTAAAACAAACCTGATCTCTCTAGGACATTCAGAAGCCAAGTTATAAGCCCACAAATGTGTAACTGGACTACTTCTTTAGACACCAGATCCGGTGACCTTTGGGACATGGTTTGACCCCCTTAGGGAAGAGCTATCATCATGAAACCTTCAGATCACTTACATTTTAATAGATTCTACCTTCCTGTAATGTTTCAGCCTGATTGGACCTTGTTTTCACACAAATGGACCCAGAATGATGTGAAATTGTGCTTCGTGCAACATAATTCTGGGTGCCATTTACAAACCATAAGTGCTAATGACTCCATTCCTTTTTGTGGTTGTAGGGGCTGTTGATTGGAGTACACTAAAACAAACCTGATCCCTCTAGGGCATTCAGAAGCCAAGTTATAAGCCCACAAATGTGTAACTGGACTACTTCTTTAAGTTGACACCAGATCCGGTGACCTTTGGGACATGGTTTGACCCCCTTAGGAAAGTGCTATCATCATGAAACGTTCAGATCACTTACAACTCAATAGATTCTACCTTCCTGTAACGTTTCAGCCTGATTGGACCTTGTTTTCACACAAATGAACCCAGAATGATGTGAAATTGTGCTTCGTGCAACATAATTCTGGGTGCCATTTAAAAACCATAAGTGCTAATGACTCCATTCCTTTTTGTGGTCGTAGGGGCTGTTGATTGGAGTACACTAAAACAAACCTGATCGCTCTAAGACATTCAGAAGCCAAGTTATAAGCCCACAAATGTGTAACTGGACTACTTCTTTAAATTGACACCAGATCCGGTGACCTTTGGGACATGGTTTGACCCCCTTAGGAAAGTGCTATCATCATGAAACGTTCAGATCACTTACAACGCAATAGATTCTACCTTCCTGTAACGTTTCAGCCTGATTGGACCTTGTTTTCACACAAATGAACCCAGAATGATGTGAAATTGTGGTTCGTGCAACATAATTCTGGGTGCCATTTAAAAACCATAAGTCAAATGACTCCATTCCTTTTTGTGGTTCTAGGGGCTGTTGATTGGAGTATACTAAAACAAACCTGATCTCTCTAGGACATTCAGAAGCCAAGTTATAAGCCCACAAATTTGTAACTGGACTACTTCTTTAGACACCAGATCCGGTGACCTTTGGGACATGGTTTGACCCCCTTAGGAAAGTGCTATCATTATGAAACGTTCAGATCACTTACAACAATAGATTCTACCTTCCTGTAACGTTTCAGCCTGATTGGACCTTGTTTTCACACAAATGAACCCAGAATGATGTGAAATTGTGCTTCGTGCAACATAATTCTGGGTGCCATTTAAAAACCATAAGTGCTAATGTCTCCATTCCTTTTTGTGGTTCTAGGGGCTGTTGATTGGAGTACACTAAAACAAACCTGATCTCTCTAGGACATTCAGAAGCCAAGTTATAAGCCCACACACAAAGATGTAACTGGACTACTTCTTTAAAGTGACACTTGGCCCGGTGACCTTTGGGACATGGTTTGACCCCCTATAGGAATGTGCGATCATCTTGAAACGTTCAGATCACTTACAACTCAATAGATTCTACCGTCTTGTAGCGTTTCAGCCGGATTGGACCTTGTTTTCACACAAATTGACCCAGAATCATGTGAAATTGTGCTTAGTGCAGCATAATTCTGGGTGCCATTTAAGAACCATAAGTGCTAATGACTCCATTCCTTTTTGTGGTTGTAGGGGCTGTTGATTGGAGTACACTAAAATAAACCTGATCTCTCTAGGACATTCAGAAGCCAAGTTATAAGCCCACAAATGTGTAACTGGACTACTTCTTTAAATTGACACCAGATCCGGTGACCTTTGGGACATGGTTTGACACCCTTAGGAAAGCGCTATCATCATGAAACGTTCAGATCACTTACAACTCAATAGATTCTAGCTTCCAGTAACGTTTCAGCCTGATTGGACCTTGTTTTCACACAAATGAACCCAGAATGATGTGAAATTGTGCTTCGTGCAAAATAATTCTGGGTGCCATTTACAAACCATAAGTCCTAATGACTCCATTCCTTTTTGTGGTTGTAGGGGCTGTTGATTGGAGTACACTAAAACAAACCTAACCTCTCTAGGACATTCAGAAGCCAAGTTATAAGCCCACAAAGGTGTAACTGGACTACTTCTTTAAAGTGACACTTGGCCCGGTGACCTTTGGGACATGGTTTGACCCCCTATAGGAATGTGCGATCATCTTGAAATGTTCAGATCACTTACAACTCAATAGATTCTACCTTCTTGTAGCGTTTCAGCCGGATTGGACCTTGTTTTCACACAAATTGACCCAGAATGATGTGAAATTGTGCTTCGTGCAACATAATTCTGGGTGCCACTTACAAACCATAAGTGCTAATGACTCCATTCATTTTTTTGGTTGTAGGGGCTGTTGATTGGAGTACATTAAAACAAACCTGATCTCTCTAGGACATTCAGAAGCCAAGTTATAAGCCCACAAATGTATAACTGGACTACTTCTTTAAATTGACACCAGATCCGGTGACATTTGGGACATGGTTTGACCCCCTTAGGAAAGTGCTATCATCATGAAACGTTCAGATCACTTACAACTCAATAGATTCTACCTTTCTGTAACGTTTCAGCCTGATTGGACCTTGTTTTCACACAAATGAACCCAGAATGATGTGAAATTGTGCTTCGTGCAACATAATTCTGGGTGCCATTTAAAAACAATAACTGCTAATGACTCCATTCCTTTTTGTGGTTGTAGGGGCTGTTGATTGGAGTATACTAAAACAAACCTGATCTCTCTAGGACATTCAGAAGCCAAGTTATAAGCCCACAAATGTGTAACTGGACTACTTCTTTAGACACCAGATCCGGTGACCTTTGGGACATGGTTTGACCCCCTTAGGGAAGAGCTATCATCATGAAACCTTCAGATCACTTACATTTTAATAGATTCTACCTTCCTGTAATGTTTCAGCCTGATTGGACCTTGTTTTCACTCAAATGGACCCAGAATGATGTGAAATTGTGCTTCGTGCAACATAATTCTGGGTGCCATTTACAAACCATAAGTGCTAATGACTCCATTCCTTTTTGTGGTTGTAGGGGCTGTTGATTGGAGTACACTAAAACAAACCTGATCTCTCTAGGGCATTCAGAAGCCAAGTTATAAGCCCACAAATGTGTAACTGGACTACTTCTTTAAATTGACACCAGATCCGGTGACCTTTGGGGCATGGTTTGAACCCCTTAGGAAAGTGCTATCATCATGAAACGTTCAGATCACTTACAACGCAATAGATTCTACCTTCCTGTAACGTTTCAGCCTGATTGGACCTTGTTTTCACACAAATGAACCCAGAATGATGTGAAATTGTGCTTCGTGCAACATAATTCTGGGTGCCATTTAAAAACCATAAGTCAAATGACTCCATTCCTTTTTGTGGTTCTAGGGGCTGTTGATTGGAGTATACTAAAACAAACCTGATCTCTCTAGGACATTCAGAAGCCAAGTTATAAGCCCACAAATTTGTAACTGGACTACTTCTTTAGACACCAGATCCGGTGACCTTTGGGACATGGTTTGACCCCCTTAGGAAAGTGCTATCATCATGAAACGTTCAGATCACTTACAACAATAGATTCTACCTTCCTGTAACGTTTCAGCCTGATTGGACCTTGTTTTCACACAAATGAACCCAGAATGATGTGAAATTGTGCTTCGTGCAACATAATTCTGGGTGCCATTTAAAAACCATAAGTGCTAATGTCTCCATTCCTTTTTGTGGTTCTAGGGGCTGTTGATTGGAGTACACTAAAACAAACCTGATCTCTCTAGGACATTCAGAAGCCAAGTTATAAGCCCACACACAAAGATGTAACTGGACTACTTCTTTAAAGTGACACTTGGCCCGGTGACCTTTGGGACATGGTTTGACCCCCTATAGGAATGTGCGATCATCTTGAAACGTTCAGATCACTTACAACTCAATAGATTCTACCTTCTTGTAGCGTTTCAGCCGGATTGGACCTTGTTTTCACACAAATTGACCCAGAATCATGTGAAATTGTGCTTAGTGCAGCATAATTCTGGGTGCCATATAAGAACCATAAGTGCTAATGACTCCATTCCTTTTTATGGTTGTAGGGGCTGTTGATTGGAGTACACTAAAATAAACCTGATCTCTCTAGGACATTCAGAAGCCAAGTTATAAGCCCACAAATGTGTAACTGGACTACTTCTTTAAATTGACACCAGATCCGGTGACCTTTGGGACATGGTTTGACACCCTTAGGAAAGCGCTATCATCATGAAACGTTCAGATCACTTACAACTCAATAGATTCTAGCTTCCAGTAACGTTTCAGCCTGATTGGACCTTGTTTTCACACAAATGAACCCAGAATGATGTGAAATTGTGCTTCGTGCAAAATAATTCTGGGTGCCATTTACAAACCATAAGTCCTAATGACTCCATTCCTTTTTGTGGTTGTAGGGGCTGTTGATTGGAGTACACTAAAACAAACCTAACCTCTCTAGGACATTCAGAAGCCAAGTTATAAGCCCACAAAGGTGTAACTGGACTACTTCTTTAAAGTGACACTTGGCCCGGTGACCTTTGGGACATGGTTTGACCCCCTATAGGAATGTGCGATCATCTTGAAACGTTCAGATCACTTACAACTCAATAGATTCTACCTTCTTGTAGCGTTTCAGCCGGATTGGACCTTGTTTTCACACAAATTGACCCAGAATGATGTGAAATTGTGCTTCATGCAACATAATTCTGGGTGCCACTTACAAACCATAAGTGCTAATGACTCCATTCATTTTTGTGGTTGTAGGGGCTGTTGATTGGAGTACATTAAAACAAACCTGATCTCTCTAGGACATTCAGAAGCCAAGTTATAAGCCCACAAATGTGTAACTGGACTACTTCTTTAAATTGACACCAGATCCAGTGACCTTTGGGACAAGGTTTGACCCCCTTAGGAAAGTGCTATCATCATGAAACGTTCAGATCACTTACAACTCAATAGATTCTACCTTCCTGTAACGTTTCAGCCTGATTGGACCTTGTTTTCACACAAATGGACCCAGAATGATGTGAAATTGTGCTTTGTGCAACATAATTCTGGGTGCCATTTAAAAACCATAAGTGCTAATGACTCCATTCCTTTTTGTGGTTGTAGGGGCTGTTGATTGGAGTACACTAAAATAAACCTGATCTCTCTAGGACATTCAGAAGCCAAGTTATAAGCCCACAAATGTGTAACTGGACTACTTCTTTAAATTGACACCAGGCCCGGTGACCTTTGGGACATGGTTTTACCCCCTATAAGAATGTGCGATCATCTTGAAACCTTCAGATCACTTACAACTCAATAGATTCTACCTTCTTGTAGCGTTTCAGCCTGATTGGACCTTGTTTTCACACAAATGGACCCAGAATGATGTGAAATTGTGCTTCGTGCAACATAATTCTGGGTGCCATTTACAAACCATAAGTGCTAATGACTCCTTTCCTTTTTGTGGTTGTAGGGGCTGTTGATTGGAGTACATTAAAACAAACCTGATCTCTCTAGGACATTCAGAAGTCAAGTTATAAGCCCACAAATGTGTAACTGGACTACTACTTTAAATTGACACCAGATCCGGTGACCTTTGGGACATGGTTTGACCCCCTATAGGAAAGTGCTATCATCATGAAACGTTCAGATCACTTACAACTCAATAGATTCTACCTTCCTGTAACGTTTCTGCCTGATTGGACCTTGTTTTCACACAAATGAACCCAGAATGATGTGAAATTTTGCTTCGTGCAACATAATTCTGGGTGCCATTTACAAACCATAAGTGCTAATGACTCCATTCCTTTTTGTGGTTGTAGGGGCTGTTGATTGGAGTACAATAAAACAAACCTGACCTCTCCAGGACATTCAGAAGCCAAGTTATAAGCCCACAAATGTGTAACTGGACTACTACTTTAAATTGACACCAGATCCGGTGACATTTGGGACATGGTTTGACCCCCTTAGGAAAGTGCTATCATCATGAAACGTTCAGATCACTTACAACTCAATAGATTCTACCTTTCTGTAACGTTTCAGCCTGATTGGACCTTGTTTTCACACAAATGAACCCAGAATGATGTGAAATTGTGCTTCGTGCAACATAATTCTGGGTGCCATTTAAAAACCATAAGTGCTAATGACTCCATTCCTTTTTGTGGTTTTAGGGGCTGTTGATTGGAGTATACTAAAACAAACCTGATCTCTCTAGGACATTCAGAAGCCAAGTTATAAGCCCACAAATGTGTAACTGGACTACTTCTTTAGACACCAGATCCGGTGACCTTTGGGACATGGTTTGACCCCCTTAGGGAAGTGCTATCATCATGAAACCTTCAGATCACTTACATTTTAATAGATTCTACCTTCCTGTAATGTTTCAGCCTGATTGGACCTTGTTTTCACACAAATGGACCCAGAATGATGTGAAATTGTGCTTCGTGCAACATAATTCTGGGTGCCATTTACAAACCATAAGTGCTAATGACTCCATTCCTTTTTGTGGTTGTAGGGGCTGTTGATTGGAGTACACTAAAACAAACCTGATCTCTCTAGGACATTCAGAAGCCAAGTTATAAGCCCACAAATGTGTAACTGGACTACTTCTTTAAATTGACACCAGATCCGGTGACCTTTGGGACATGGTTTGACCCCCTTAGGAAAGTGCTATCATCATGAAACGTTCAGATCACTTACAACTCAATAGATTCTACCTTCCTGTAACGTTTCAGCCTGATTGGACCTTGTTTTCACACAAATGAACCCAGAATGATGTGAAATTGTGCTTCGTGCAACATAATTCTGGGTGCCATTTAAAAACCATAAGTGCTAATGACTCCATTCCTTTTTGTGGTTGTAGGGGCTGTTGATTGGAGTACACTAAAACAAACCTGATCGCTCTAGGACATTCAGAAGCCAAGTTATAAGCCCACAAATGTGTAACTGGACTACTTCTTTAAATTGACACCAGATCCGGTGACCTTTGGGACATGGTTTGACCCCCTTAGGAAAGTGCTATCATCATGAAACGTTCAGATCACTTACAACAATAGATTCTACCTTCCTGTAACGTTTCAGCCTGATTGGACCTTGTTTTCACACAAATGAACCCAGAATGATGTGAAATTGTGCTTCGTGCAACATAATTCTGGGTGCCATTTAAAAACCATAAGTGCTAATGTCTCCATTCCTTTTTGTGGTTCTAGGGGCTGTTGATTGGAGTACACTAAAACAAACCTGATCTCTCTAGGACATTCAGAAGCCAAGTTATAAGCCCACACACAAAGATGTAACTGGACTACTTCTTTAAAGTGACACTTGGCCCGGTGACCTTTGGGACATGGTTTGACCCCCTATAGGAATGTGCGATCATCTTGAAACGTTCAGATCACTTACAACTCAATAGATTCTACCTTCTTGTAGCGTTTCAGCCGGATTGGACCTTGTTTTCACACAAATTGACCCAGAATCAGTGGAAATTGTGCTTAGTGCAGCATAATTCTGGGTGCCATTTAAGAACCATAAGTGCTAATGACTCCATTTCCTTTTTGTGGTTGTAGGGGCTGTTGATTGGAGTACACTAAAATAAACCTGATCTCTCTAGGACATTCAGAAGCCAAGTTATAAGCCCACAAATGTGTAACTGGACTACTTCTTTAAATTGACACCAGATCCGGTGACCTTTGGGACATGGTTTGACACCCTTAGGAAAGCGCTATCATCATGAAACGTTCAGATCACTTACAACTCAATAGATTCTAGCTTCCAGTAACGTTTCAGCCTGATTGGACCTTGTTTTCACACAAATGAACCCAGAATGATGTGAAATTGTGCTTCGTGCAACATAATTCTGGGTGCCATTTACAAACCATAAGTGCTTATGACTCCATTCCTTTTTGTGGTTGTAGGGGCTGTTGATTGGAGTACACTAAAACAAACCTGATCTCTCTAGGACATTCAGAAGCCAAGTTATAAGCCCACAAAGGTGTAACTGGACAACTTCTTTAAAGTGACACCAGGCCCGGTGACCTTTGGGACATGGTTTTACCCCCTATAAGAATGTGCGATCATCTTGAAACCTTCAGATCACTTACAACTCAATAGATTCTACCTTCTTGTATTGTTTCAGCCTGATTGGACCTTGTTTTCACACAAATGGACCCAGAATGATGTGAAATTGTGCTTCGTGCAACATAATTCTGGGTGCCATTTACAAACCATAAGTGCTAATGACTCCTTTCCTTTTTGTGGTTGTAGGGGCTGTTGATTGGAGTACATTAAAACAAACCTGATCTCTCTAGGACATTCAGAAGTCAAGTTATAAGCGCACAAATGTGTAACTGGACTACTACTTTAAATTGACACCAGATCCGGTGACCTTTGGGACATGGTTTGACCCCCTATAGGAAAGTGCTATCATCATGAAACGTTCAGATCACTTACAACTCAATAGATTCTACCTTCCTGTAACGTTTCTGCCTGATTGGACCTTGTTTTCACACAAATGAACCCAGAATGATGTGAAATTTTGCTTCGTGCAACATAATTCTGGGTGCCATTTACAAACCATAAGTGCTAATGACTCCATTCCTTTTTGTGGTTGTAGGGGCTGTTGATTGGAGTACATTAAAACAAACCTGACCTCTCCAGGACATTCAGAAGCCAAGTTATAAGCCCACAAATGTGTAACTGGACTACTACTTTAAATTGACACCAGATCCGGTGACATTTGGGACATGGTTTGACCCCCTTAGGAAAGTGCTATCATCATGAAACGTTCAGATCACTTACAACTCAATAGATTCTACCTTTCTGTAACGTTTCAGCCTGATTGGACCTTGTTTTCACACAAATGAACCCAGAATGATGTGAAATTGTGCTTCGTGCAACATAATTCTGGGTGCCATTTAAAAACCATAAGTGCTAATGACTCCATTCCTTTTTGTGGTTGTAGGGGCTGTTGATTGGAGTATACTAAAACAAACCTGATCTCTCTAGGACATTCAGAAGCCAAGTTATAAGCCCACAAATGTGTAACTGGACTACTTCTTTAGACACCAGATCCGGTGACCTTTGGGACATGGTTTGACCCCCTTAGGGAAGTGCTATCATCATGAAACCTTCAGATCACTTACATTTTAATAGATTCTACCTTCCTGTAATGTTTCAGCCTGATTGGACCTTGTTTTCACACAAATGAACCCAGAATGATGTGAAATTGTGCTTCGTGCAACATAATTCTGGGTGCCATTTAAAAACCATAAGTGCTAATGACTCCATTCCTTTTTGTGGTTGTAGGGGCTGTTGATTGGAGTACACTAAAACAAACCTGATCGCTCTAGGACATTCAGAAGCCAAGTTATAAGCCCACAAATGTGTAACTGGACTACTTCTTTAAATTGACACCAGATCCGGTGACCTTTGGGACATGGTTTGACCCCCTTAGGAAAGTGCTATCATCATGAAACGTTCAGATCACTTACAACAATAGATTCTACCTTCCTGTAACGTTTCAGCCTGATTGGACCTTGTTTTCACACAAATGAACCCAGAATGATGTGAAATTGTGCTTCGTGCAACATAATTCTGGGTGTCATTTAAAAACCATAAGTGCTAATGTCTCCATTCCTTTTTGTGGTTCTAGGGGCTGTTGATTGGAGTACACTAAAACAAACCTGATCTCTCTAGGACATTCAGAAGCCAAGTTATAAGCCCACACACAAAGATGTAACTGGACTACTTCTTTAAAGTGACACTTGGCCCGGTGACCTTTGGGACATGGTTTGACCCCCTATAGGAATGTGCGATCATCTTGAAACGTTCAGATCACTTACAACTCAATAGATTCTACCTTCTTGTAGCGTTTCAGCCGGATTGGACCTTGTTTTCACACAAATTGACCCAGAATCATGTGAAATTGTGCTTCGTGCAGCATAATTCTGGGTGCCATTTAAGAACCATAAGTGCTAATGACTCCATTTCCTTTTTGTGGTTGTAGGGGCTGTTGATTGGAGTACACTAAAATAAACCTGATCTCTCTAGGACATTCAGAAGCCAAGTTATAAGCCCACAAATGTGTAACTGGACTACTTCTTTAAATTGACACCAGATCCGGTGACCTTTGGGACATGGTTTGACCCCCTTAGGAAAGTGCTATCATCATGAAACGTTCAGATCACTTACAACTCAATAGATTCTACCTTCCTTTAACGTTTCAGCCTGATTGGACCTTGTTTTCACACAAATGAACCCAGAATGATGTGAAATTGTGCTTCGTGCAACATAATTCTGGGTGCCATTTAAAAACCATAAGTGCTAATGACTCCATTCCTTTTTGTGGTTGTAGGGGCTGTTGATTGGAGTACCCTAAAACAAACCTGATCGCTCTAGGACATTCAGAAGCCAAGTTATAAGCCCACAAATGTGTAACTGGACTACTTCTTTAAATTGACACCAGATCCGGTGACCTTTGGGACATGGTTTGACCCCCTTAGGAAAGTGCTATCATCATGAAACGTTCAGATCACTTACAACAATAGATTCTACCTTCCTGTAACGTTTCAGCCTGATTGGACCTTGTTTTCACACAAATGAACCCAGAATGATGTGAAATTGTGCTTCGTGCAACATAATTCTGGGTGCCATTTAAAAACCATAAGTGCTAATGTCTCCATTCCTTTTTGTGGTTCTAGGGGCTGTTGATTGGAGTACACTAAAACAAACCTGATCTCTCTAGGACATTCAGAAGCCAAGTTATAAGCCCACACACAAAGATGTAACTGGACTACTTCTTTAAAGTGACACTTGGCCCGGTGACCTTTGGGACATGGTTTGACCCCCTATAGGAATGTGCGATCATCTTGAAACGTTCAGATCACTTACAACTCAATAGATTCTACCTTCTTGTAGCATTTCAGCCGGATTGGACCTTGTTTTCACACAAATTGACCCAGAATCAGTGGAAATTGTGCTTAGTGCAGCATAATTCTGGGTGCCATTTAAGAACCATAAGTGCTAATGACTCCATTTCCTTTTTGTGGTTGTAGGGGCTGTTGATTGGAGTACACTAAAATAAACCTGATCTCTCTAGGACATTCAGAAGCCAAGTTATAAGCCCACAAATGTGTAACTGGACTACTTCTTTAAATTGACACCAGATCCGGTGACCTTTGGGACATGGTTTGACACCCTTAGGAAAGCGCTATCATCATGAAACGTTCAGATCACTTACAACTCAATAGATTCTAGCTTCCAGTAACGTTTCAGCCTGATTGGACCTTGTTTTCACACAAATGAACCCAGAATGATGTGAAATTGTGCTTCGTGCAACATAATTCTGGGTGCCATTTACAAACCATAAGTGCTAATGACTCCATTCCTTTTTGTGGTTGTAGGGGCTGTTGATTGGAGTACACTAAAACAAACCTGATCTCTCTAGGACATTCAGAAGCCAAGTTATAAGCCCACAAAGGTGTAACTGGACAACTTCTTTAAAGTGACACCAGGCCCGGTGACCTTTGGGACATAATTTTACCCCCTATAAGAATGTGCGATCATCTTGAAACCTTCAGATCACTTACAACTCAATAGATTCTACCTTCTTGTAGCGTTTCAGCCTGATTGGACCTTGTTTTCACACAAATGTACCCAGAATGATGTGAAATTGTGCTTCGTGCAACATAATTCTGGGTGCCATTTACAAACCATAAGTGCTAATGACTCCTTTCCTTTTTGTGGTTGTAGGGGCTGTTGATTGGAGTACATTAAAACAAACCTGATCTCTCTAGGACATTCAGAAGTCAAGTTATAAGCCCACAAATGTGTAACTGGACTACTACTTTAAATTGACACCAGATCCGGTGACCTTTGGGACATGCTTTGACCCCCTATAGGAAAGTGCTATCATCATGAAACGTTCAGATCACTTACAACTCAATAGATTCTACCTTCCTGTAACGTTTCTGCCTGATTGGACCTTGTTTTCACACAAATGAACCCAGAATGATGTGAAATTTTGCTTCGTGCAACATAATTCTGGGTGCCATTTACAAACCATAAGTGCTAATGACTCCATTCCTTTTTGTGGTTGTAGGGGCTGTTGATTGGAGTACATTAAAACAAACCTGACCTCTCCAGGACATTCAGAAGCCAAGTTATAAGCCCACAAATGTGTAACTGGACTACTACTTTAAATTGACACCAGATCCGGTGACATTTGGGACATGGTTTGACCCCCTTAGGAAAGTGCTATCATCATGAAACGTTCAGATCACTTACAACTCAATAGATTCTACCTTTCTGTAACGTTTCAGCCTGATTGGACCTTGTTTTCACACAAATGAACCCAGAATGATGTGAAATTGTGCTTCGTGCAACATAATTCTGGGTGCCATTTACAAACCATAAGTGCTAATGACTCCATTCCTTTTTGTGGTTGTAGGGGCTGTTGATTGGAGTACACTAAAACAAACCTAACCTCTCTAGGACATTCAGAAGCCAAGTTATAAGCCCACAAAGGTGTAACTGGACTACTTCTTTAAAGTGACACTTGGCCCGGTGACCTTTGGGACATGGTTTGACCCCCTATAGGAATGTGCGATCATCTTGAAAAATGTTCAGATCACTTACAACTCAATAGATTCTACCTTCTTGTAGCGTTTCAGCCGGATTGGACCTTGTTTTCACACAAATTGACCCAGAATGATGTGAAATTGTGCTTCGTGCAACATAATTCTGGGTGCCACTTACAAACCATAAGTGCTAATGACTCCATTCATTTTTGTGGTTGTAGGGGCTGTTGATTGGAGTACATTAAATAAAACCTGATCTCTCTAGGACATTCAGAAGCCAAGTTATAAGCCCACAAATGTGTAACTGGACTACTTCTTTAAATTGACACCAGATCCAGTGACCTTTGGGACATGGTTTGACCCCCTTAGGAAAGTGCTATCATCATGAAACGTTCAGATCACTTACAACTCAATAGATTCTACCTTCCTGTAACGTTTCAGCCTGATTGGACCTTGTTTTCACACAAATGGACCCAGATTGATGTGAAATTGTGCTTTGTGCAACATAATTCTGGGTGCCATTTAAAAACCATAAGTGCTAATGACTCCATTCCTTTTTGTGGTTGTAGGGGCTGTTGATTGGAGTACACTAAAATAAACCTGATCTCTCTAGGACATTCAGAAGCCAAGTTATAAGCCCACAAATGTGTAACTGGACTACTTCTTTAAATTGACACCAGATCCGGTGACCTTTGGGACATGGTTTGACCCCCTTAGGAAAGTGCTATCATCATGAAACATTCAGATCACTTACAACTCAATAGATTCTACCTTCCTGTAACGTTTCAGCCTGATTGGACCTTGTTTTCACACAAATGAACCCAGAATGATGTGAAATTGTGCTTCGTGCAACATAATTCTGGGTGCCATTTACAAACCATAAGTGCTAATGACTCCATTCCTTTTTGTGGTTGTAGGGGCTGTTGATTGGAGTACACTAAAACAAACCTGATCTCTCTAGGACATTCAGAAGCCAAGTTATAAGCCCACAAATGTGTAACTGGACAACTTCTTTAAAGTGACACCAGGCCCGGTGACCTTTGGGACATGGTTTTACCCCCTATAAGAATGTGCGATCATCTTGAAACCTTCAGATCACTTACAACTCAATAGATTCTACCTTCTTGTAGCGTTTCAGCCTGATTGGACCTTGTTTTCACACAAATGGACCCAGAATGATGTGAAATTGTGCTTCGTGCAACATAATTCTGGGTGCCATTTACAAACCATAAGTGCTAATGACTCCATTCCTTTTTGTGGTTGTAGGGGCTGTTGATTGGAGTACATTAAAACAAACCTGATCTCTCTAGGACATTCAGAAGTCAAGTTATAAGCCCACAAATGTGTAACTGGACTACTACTTTAAATTGACACCAGATCCGGTGACCTTTGGGACATGGTTTGACCCCCTATAGGAAAGTGCTATCATCATGAAACGGTCAGATCACTTACAACTCAATAGATTCTACCTTCCTGTAACGTTTCAGCCTGATTGGACCTTGTTTTCACACAAATGGACCCAGATTGATGTGAAATTGTGCTTTGTGCAACATAATTCTGGGTGCCATTTAAAAACCATAAGTGCTAATGACTCCATTCCTTTTTGTGGTTGTAGGGGCTGTTGATTGGAGTACACTAAAATAAACCTGATCTCTCTAGGACATTCAGAAGCCAAGTTATAAGCCCACAAATGTGTAACTGGACTACTTCTTTAAATTGACACCAGATCCGGTGACCTTTGTGACATGGTTTGACCCCCTTAGGAAAGTGCTATCATCATGAAACATTCAGATCACTTACAACTCAATAGATTCTACCTTCCTGTAACGTTTCAGCCTGATTGGACCTTGTTTTCACACAAATGAACCCAGAATGATGTTAAATTGTGCTTCGTGCAACATAATTCTGGGTGCCATTTACAAACCATAAGTGCTAATGACTCCATTCCTTTTTGTGGTTGTAGGGGCTGTTGATTGGAGTACACTAAAACAAACCTGATTCCTCTAGGACATTCAGAAGCCAAGTTATAAGCCCACAAAGGTGTAACTGGACAACTTCTTTAAAGTGACACCAGGCCCGGTGACCTTTGGGACATGGTTTTACCCCCTATAAGAATGTGCGATCATCTTGAAACCTTCAGATCACTTACAACTCAATAGATTCTACCTTCTTGTAGCGTTTCAGCCTGATTGGACCTTGTTTTCACACAAATGGACCCAGAATGATGTGAAATTGTGCTTCGTGCAACATAATTCTGGGTGCCATTTACAAACCATAAGTGCTAATGACTCCATTCCTTTTTGTGGTTGTAGGGGCTGTTGATTGGAGTACATTAAAACAAACCTGATCTCTCTAGGACATTCAGAAGTCAAGTTATAAGCCCACAAATGTGTAACTGGACTACTACTTTAAATTGACACCAGATCCGGTGACCTTTGGGACATGGTTTGACCCCCTATAGGAAAGTGCTATCATCATGAAACGTTCAGATCACTTACAACTCAATAGATTCTACCTTCCTGTAACGTTTCTGCCTGATTGGACCTTGTTTTCACACAAATGGACCCAGAATGATGTGAAATTGTGCTTCGTGCAACATAATTCTGGGTGCCATTTACAAACCATAAGTGCTAATGACTCCATTCCTTTTTGTGGTTGTAGGGGCTGTTGATTGGAGTACATTAAAACAAACCTGATCTCTCTAGGACATTCAGAAGTCAAGTTATAAGCCCACAAATGTGTAACTGGACTACTACTTTAAATTGACACCAGATCCGGTGACCTTTGGGACATGGTTTGACCCCCTATAGGAAAGTGCTATCATCATGAAACGTTCAGATCACTTACAACTCAATAGATTCTACCTTTCTGTAACGTTTCAGCCTGATTGGACCTTGTTTTCACACAAATGAACCCAGAATGATGTGAAATTGTGCTTCGTGCAACATAATTCTGGGTGCCATTTACAAACCATAAGTGCTAATGACTCCATTCCTTTTTGTGGTTGTAGGGGCTGTTGATTGGAGTACACTAAAACAAACCTGATCTCTCTAGGACATTCAGAAGCCAAGTTATAAGCCCACAAATGTGTAACTGGACTACTTCTTTAAATTGACACCAGATCCGGTGACCTTTGGGACATGGTTTGACCCCCTTAGGAAAGTGCTATCATCATGAAACGTTCAGATCACTTACAACTCAATAGATTCTACCTTCCTGTAACGTTTCAGCCTGATTGGACCTTGTTTTCACACAAATGAACCCAGAATGATGTGAAATTGTGCTTCGTGCAACATAATTCTGGGTGCCATTTAAAAACCATAAGTGCTAATGACTCCATTCCTTTTTGTGGTTGTAGGGGCTGTTGACTGGAGTACACTAAAACAAACCTGATCGCTCTAGGACATTCAGAAGCCAAGTTATAAGCCCACAAATGTGTAACTGGACTACTTCTTTAAATTGACACCAGATCCGGTGACCTTTGGGACATGGTTTGACCCCCTTAAGAAAGTGCTATCATCATGAAACGTTCAGATCACTTACAACAATAGATTCTACCTTCCTGTAACGTTTCAGCCTGATTGGACCTTGTTTTCACACAAATGAACCCAGAATGATGTGAAATTGTGCTTCGTGCAACATAATTCTGGGTGCCATTTAAAAACCATAAGTGCTAATGTCTCCATTCCTTTTTGTGGTTCTAGGGGCTGTTGATTGGAGTACACTAAAACAAACCTGATCTCTCTAGGACATTCAGAAGCCAAGTTATAAGCCCACACACAAAGATGTAACTGGACTACTTCTTTAAAGTGACACTTGGCCCAGTGACCTTTGGGACATGGTTTGACCCCCTATAGGAATGTGCGATCATCTTGAAACGTTCAGATCACTTACAACTCAATAGATTCTACCTTCTTGTAGCGTTTCAGCCGGATTGGACCTTGTTTTCACACAAATTGACCCAGAATCATGTGAAATTGTGCTTAGTGCAGCATAATTCTGGGTGCCATTTAAGAACCATAAGTGCTAATGACTCCATTCCTTTTTGTGGTTGTAGGGGCTGTTGATTGGAGTACACTAAAATAAACCTGATCTCTCTAGGACATTCAGAAGCCAAGTTATAAGCCCACAAATGTGTAACTGGACTACTTCTTTAAATTGACACCAGATCCGGTGACCTTTGGGACATGGTTTGACACCCTTAAGAAAGCGCTATCATCATGAAACGTTCAGATCACTTACAACTCAATAGATTCTAGCTTCCAGTAACGTTTCAGCCTGATTGGACCTTGTTTTCACACAAATGAACCCAGAATGATGTGAAATTGTGCTTCGTGCAAAATAATTCTGGGTGCCATTTACAAACCATAAGTGCTAATGACTCCATTCCTTTTTGTGGTTGTAGGGGCTGTTGATTGGAGTACACTAAAACAAACCTAACCTCTCTAGGACATTCAGAAGCCAAGTTATAAGCCCACAAAGGTGTAACTGGACTACTTCTTTAAAGTGACACTTGGCCCGGTGACCTTTGGGACATGGTTTGACCCCCTATAGGAATGTGCGATCATCTTGAAACGTTCAGATCACTTACAACTCAATAGAATCTATCTTCTTGTAGCGTTTCAGCCGGATTGGACCTTGTTTTCACACAAATTGACCCAGAATGATGTGAAATTGTGCTTCGTGCAACATAATTCTGGGTGCCACTTACAAACCATAAGTGCTAATGACTCCATTCATTTTTGTGGTTGTAGGGGCTGTTGATTGGAGTACATTAAAACAAACCTGATCTCTCTAGGACATTCAGAAGCCAAGTTATAAGCCCACAAATGTGTAACTGGACTACTTCTTTAAATTGACACCAGATCCAGTGACCTTTGGGACATGGTTTGACCCCCTTAGGAAAGTGCTATCATCATGAAACGTTCAGATCACTTACAACTCAATAGATTCTACCTTCCTGTAACGTTTCAGCCTGATTGGACCTTGTTTTCACACAAATGGACCCAGAATGATGTGAAATTGTGCTTCGTGCAACATAATTCTGGGTGCCATTTACAAACCATAAGTGCTAATGACTCCTTTCCTTTTTGTGGTTGTAGGGGCTGTTGATTGGAGTACATTAAAACAAACCTGATCTCTCTAGGACATTCAGAAGTTAAGTTATAAGCTAACAAATGTGTAACTGGACTACTACTTTAAATTGACACCAGATCCGGTGACATTTGGGACATGGTTTGACCCCCTTAGGAAAGTGCTATCATCATGAAACGTTCAGATCACTTACAACTCAATAGATTCTACCTTTCTGTAACGTTTCAGCCTGATTGGACCTTGTTTTCACACAAATGAACCCAGAATGATGTGAAATTGTGCTTCGTGCAACATAATTCTGGGTGTCCTTTAAAAACCATAAGTGCTAATGACTCCATTCCTTTTTGTGGTTGTAGGGGCTGTTGATTGGAGTATACTAAAACAAACCTGATCTCTCTAGGACATTCAGAAGCCAAGTTATAAGCCCACAAATGTGTAACTGGACTACTTCTTTAGACACCAGATCCGGTGACCTTTGGGACATAGTTTGACCCCCTTAGGGAAGTGCTATCATCATGAAACCTTCAGATCACTTACATTTTAATAGATTCTACCTTCCTGTAATGTTTCAGCCTGATTGGACCTTGTTTTCACACAAATGGACCCAGAATGATGTGAAATTGTGCTTCGTGCAACATAATTCTGGGTGCCATTTACAAACCATAAGTGCTAATGACTCCATTCCTTTTTGTGGTTGTAGGGGCTGTTGATTGGAGTACACTAAAACAAACCTGATCTCTCTAGGACATTCAGAAGCCAAGTTATAAGCCCACAAATGTGTAACTGGACTACTTCTTTAAATTGACACCAGATCCGGTGACCTTTGGGACATGGTTTGACCCCCTTAGGAAAGTGCTATCATCATGAAACGTTCAGATCACTTACAACTCAATAGATTCTACCTTCCTGTAACGTTTCAGCCTGATTGGACCTTGTTTTCACACAAATGAACCCAGAATGATGTGAAATTGTGCTTCGTGCAACATAATTCTGGGTGCCATTTACAAACCATAAGTGCTAATGACTCCTTTCCTTTTTGTGGTTGTAGGGGCTGTTGATTGGAGTACATTAAAACAAACCTGATCTCTCTAGGACATTCAGAAGTTAAGTTATAAGCTAACAAATGTGTAACTGGACTACTACTTTAAATTGACACCAGATCCGGTGACATTTGGGACATGGTTTGACCCCCTTAGGAAAGTGCTATCATCATGAAACGTTCAGATCACTTACAACTCAATAGATTCTACCTTTCTGTAACGTTTCAGCCTGATTGGACCTTGTTTTCACACAAATGAACCCAGAATGATGTGAAATTGTGCTTCGTGCAACATAATTCTGGGTGTCTTTTAAAAACCATAAGTGCTAATGACTCCATTCCTTTTTGTGGTTGTAGGGGCTGTTGATTGGAGTATACTAAAACAAACCTGATCTCTCTAGGACATTCAGAAGCCAAGTTATAAGCCCACAAATGTGTAACTGGACTACTTCTTTAGACACCAGATCCGGTGACCTTTGGGACATAGTTTGACCCCCTTAGGGAAGTGCTATCATCATGAAACCTTCAGATCACTTACATTTTAATAGATTCTACCTTCCTGTAATGTTTCAGCCTGATTGGACCTTGTTTTCACACAAATGGACCCAGAATGATGTGAAATTGTGCTTCGTGCAACATAATTCTGGGTGCCATTTACAAACCATAAGTGCTAATGACTCCATTCCTTTTTGTGGTTGTAGGGGCTGTTGATTGGAGTACACTAAAACAAACCTGATCTCTCTAGGACATTCAGAAGCCAAGTTATAAGCCCACAAATGTGTAACTGGACTACTTCTTTAAATTGACACCAGATCCGGTGACCTTTGGGACATGGTTTGACCCCCTTAGGAAAGTGCTATCATCATGAAACGTTCAGATCACTTACAACTCAATAGATTCTACCTTCCTGTAACGTTTCAGCCTGATTGGACCTTGTTTTCACACAAATGAACCCAGAATGATGTGAAATTGTGCTTCGTGCAACATAATTCTGGGTGCCATTTAAAAACCATAAGTGCTAATGACTCCATTCCTTTTTGTGGTTGTAGGGGCTGTTGATTGGAGTACACTAAAACAAACCTGATCGCTCTAGGACATTCAGAAGCCAAGTTATAAGCCCACAAATGTGTAACTTGACTACTTCTTTAAATTGACACCAGATCCGGTGACCTTTGGGACATGGTTTGACCCCCTTAGGAAAGTGCTATCATCATGAAACGTTCAGATCACTTACAACAATAGATTCTACGTTCCTGTAACGTTTCAGCCTGAATGGACCTTGTTTTCACACAAATGAACCCAGAATGATGTGAAATTGTGCTTCGTGCAACATAATTCTGGGTGCCATTTAAAAACCATAAGTGCTAATGTCTCCATTCCTTTTTGTGGTTCTAGGGGCTGTTGATTGGAGTACACTAAAACAAACCTGATCTCTCTAGGACATTCAGAAGCCAAGTTATAAGCCCACACACAAAGATGTAACTGGACTACTTCTTTAAAGTGACACTTGGCCCGGTGACCTTTGGGACATGGTTTGACCCCCTATAGGAATGTGCGATCATCTTGAAACGTTCAGATCACTTACAACTCAATAGATTCTACCTTCTTGTAGCGTTTCAGCCTGATTGGACCTTGTTTTCACACAAATTGACCCAGAATCATGTGAAATTGTGCTTAGTGCAGCATAATTCTGGGTGCCATTTAAGAACCATAAGTGCTAATGACTCCATTTCCTTTTTGTGGTTGTAGGGGCTGTTGATTGGAGTACACTAAAATAAACCTGATCTCTCTAGGACATTCAGAAGCCAAGTTATAAGCCCACAAATGTGTAACTGGACTACTTCTTTAAATTGACACCAGATCCGGTGACCTTTGGGACATGGTTTGACACCCTTAGGAAAGCGCTATCATCATGAAACGTTCAGATCACTTACAACTCAATAGATTCTAGCTTCCAGTAACGTTTCAGCCTGATTGGACCTTGTTTTCACACAAATGAACCCAGAATGATGTGAAATTGTGCTTCGTGCAAAATAATTCTGGGTGCCATTTACAAACCATAAGTGCTAATGACTCCATTCCTTTTTGTGGTTGTAGGGGCTGTTGATTGGAGTACACTAAAACAAACCTAACCTCTCTAGGACATTCAGAAGCCAAGTTATAAGCCCACAAAGGTGTAACTGGACTACTTCTTTAAAGTGACACTTGGCCAGGTGACCTTTGGGACATGGTTTGACCCCCTATAGGAATGTGCGATCATCTTGAAAAATGTTCAGATCACTTACAACTCAATAGATTCTACCTTCTTGTAGCGTTTCAGCCGGATTGGACCTTGTTTTCACACAAATTGACCCAGAATGATGTGAAATTGTGCTTCGTGCAACATAATTCTGGGTGCCACTTACAAACCATAAGTGCTAATGACTCCATTCATTTTTGTGGTTGTAGGGGCTGTTGATTGGAGTACATTAAATAAAACCTGATCTCTCTAGGACATTCAGAAGCCAAGTTATAAGTCCACAAATGTGTAACTGGACTACTTCTTTAAATTGACACCAGATCCAGTGACCTTTGGGACATGGTTTGACCCCCTTAGGAAAGTGCTATCATCATGAAACGTTCAGATCACTTACAACTCAATAGATTCTACCTTCCTGTAACGTTTCAGCCTGATTGGACCTTGTTTTCACACAAATGGACCCAGATTGATGTGAAATTGTGCTTAGTGCAGCATAATTCTGGGTGCCATTTAAGAACCATAAGTGCTAATGACTCCATTTCCTTTTTGTGGTTGTAGGGGCTGTTGATTGGAGTACACTAAAATAAACCTGATCTCTCTAGGACATTCAGAAGCCAAGTTATAAGCCCACAAATGTGTAACTGGACTACTTCTTTAAATTGACACCAGATCCGGTGACCTTTGGGACATGGTTTGACACCCTTAGGAAAGCGCTATCATCATGAAACGTTCAGATCACTTACAACTCAATAGATTCTAGCTTCCAGTAACGTTTCAGCCTGATTGGACCTTGTTTTCACACAAATGAACCCAGAATGATGTGAAATTGTGCTTCGTGCAAAATAATTCTGGGTGCCATTTACAAACCATAAGTGCTAATGACTCCATTCCTTTTTGTGGTTGTAGGGGCTGTTGATTGGAGTACACTAAAACAAACCTAACCTCTCTAGGACATTCAGAAGCCAAGTTATAAGCCCACAAAGGTGTAACTGGACTACTTCTTTAAAGTGACACTTGGCCAGGTGACCTTTGGGACATGGTTTGACCCCCTATAGGAATGTGCGATCATCTTGAAAAATGTTCAGATCACTTACAACTCAATAGATTCTACCTTCTTGTAGCGTTTCAGCCGGATTGGACCTTGTTTTCACACAAATTGACCCAGAATGATGTGAAATTGTGCTTCGTGCAACATAATTCTGGGTGCCACTTACAAACCATAAGTGCTAATGACTCCATTCATTTTTGTGGTTGTAGGGGCTGTTGATTGGAGTACATTAAATAAAACCTGATCTCTCTAGGACATTCAGAAGCCAAGTTATAAGTCCACAAATGTGTAACTGGACTACTTCTTTAAATTGACACCAGATCCAGTGACCTTTGGGACATGGTTTGACCCCCTTAGGAAAGTGCTATCATCATGAAACGTTCAGATCACTTACAACTCAATAGATTCTACCTTCCTGTAACGTTTCAGCCTGATTGGACCTTGTTTTCACACAAATGGACCCAGATTGATGTGAAATTGTGCTTTGTGCAACATAATTCTGGGTGCCATTTAAAAACCATAAGTGCTAATGACTCCATTCCTTTTTGTGGTTGTAGGGGCTGTTGATTGGAGTACACTAAAATAAACCTGATCTCTCTAGGACATTCAGAAGCCAAGTTATAAGCCCACAAATGTGTAACTGGACTACTTCTTTAAATTGACACCAGATCCGGTGACCTTTGGGACATGGTTTGACCCCCTTAGGAAAGTGCTATCATCATGAAACATTCAGATCACTTACAACTCAATAGATTCTACCTTCCTGTAACGTTTCAGCCTGATTGGACCTTGTTTTCACACAAATGAACCCAGAATGATGTGAAATTGTGCTTCGTGCAACATAATTCTGGGTGCCATTTACAAACCATAAGTGCTAATGACTCCATTCCTTTTTGTGGTTGTAGGGGCTGTTGATTGGAGTACACTAAAACAAACCTGATCTCTCTAGGACATTCAGAAGCCAAGTTATAAGCCCACAAAGGTGTAACTGGACAACTTCTTTAAAGTGACACCAGGCCCGGTGACCTTTGGGACATGGTTTTACCCCCTATAAGAATGTGCGATCATCTTGAAACCTTCAGATCACTTACAACTCAATAGATTCTACCTTCTTGTAGCGTTTCAGCCTTATTGGACCTTGTTTTCACACAAATGGACCCAGAATGATGTGAAATTGTGCTTCGTGCAACATAATTCTGGGTGCCATTTACAAACCATAAGTGCTAATGACTCCATTCCTTTTTGTGGTTGTAGGGGCTGTTGATTGGAGTACATTAAAACAAACCTGATCTCTCTAGGACATTCAGAAGTCAAGTTATAAGCCCACAAATGTGTAACTGGACTACTACTTTAAATTGACACCAGATCCGGTGACCTTTGGGACATGGTTTGACCCCCTATAGGAAAGTGCTATCATCATGAAACGTTCAGATCACTTACAACTCAATAGATTCTACCTTCCTGTAACGTTTCTGCCTGATTGGGCCTTGTTTTCACACAAATGGACCCAGAATGATGTGAAATTGTGCTTCGTGCAACATAATTCTGGGTGCCATTTACAAACCATAAGTGCTAATGACTCCATTCCTTTTTGTGGTTGTAGGGGCTGTTGATTGGAGTACATTAAAACAAACCTGATCTCTCTAGGACATTCAGAAGTCAAGTTAAAAGCCCACAAATGTGTAACTGGACTACTACTTTAAATTGACACCAGATCCGGTGACCTTTGGGACATGGTTTGACCCCCTATAGGAAAGTGCTATCATCATGAAACGTTCAGATCACTTACAACTCAATAGATTCTACCTTTCTGTAACGTTTCAGCCTGATTGGACCTTGTTTTCACACAAATGAACCCAGAATGATGTGAAATTGTGCTTCGTGCAACATAATTCTGGGTGCCATTTAAAAACCATAAGTGCTAATGACTCCATTCCTTTTTGTGGTTGTAGGGGCTGTTGATTGGAGTATACTAAAACAAACCTGATCTCTCTAGGACATTCAGAAGCCAAGTTATAAGCCCACAAATGTGTAACTGGACTACTTCTTTAGACACCAGATCCGGTGACCTTTGGGACATGGTTTGACCCCCTTAGGGAAGTGCTATCATCATGAAACCTTCAGATCACTTACATTTTAATAGATTCTACCTTCCTGTAATGTTTCAGCCTGATTGGACCTTGTTTTCACACAAATGGACCCAGAATGATGTGAAATTGTGCTTCGTGCAACATAATTCTGGGTGCCATTTACAAACCATAAGTGCTAATGACTCCATTCCTTTTTGTGGTTGTAGGGGCTGTTGATTGGAGTACACTAAAACAAACCTGATCTCTCTAGGACATTCAGAAGCCAAGTTATAAGCCCACAAATGTGTAACTGGACTACTTCTTTAAATTGACACCAGATCCGGTGACCTTTGGGACATGGTTTGACCCCCTTAGGAAAGTGCTATCATCATGAAACGTTCAGATCACTTACAACTCAATAGATTCTACCTTCCTGTAATGTTTCTGCCTGATTGGACCTTGTTTTCACACAAATGAACCCAGAATGATGTGAAATTGTGCTTCGTGCAACATAATTCTGGGTGCCATTTAAAAACCATATGTGCTAATGACTCCATTCCTTTTTGTGGTTGTAGGGGCTGTTGATTGGAGTACACTAAAACAAACCTGATCGCTCTAGGACATTCAGAAGCCAAGTTATAAGCCCACAAATGTGTAACTGGACTACTTCTTTAAATTGACACCAGATCCGGTGACCTTTGGGACATGGTTTGACCCCCTTAGGAAAGTGCTATCATCATGAAACGTTCAGATCACTTACAACAATAGATTCTACCTTCCTGTAACATTTCAGCCTGATTGGACCTTGTTTTCACACAAATGAACCCAGAATGATGTGAAATTGTGCTTCGTGCAACATAATTCTGGGTGCCATTTAAAAACCATAAGTGCTAATGTCTCCATTCCTTTTTGTGGTTCTAGGGGCTGTTGATTGGAGTACACTAAAACAAACCTGATCTCTCTAGGACATTCAGAAGCCAAGTTATAAGCCCATACACAAAGATGTAACTGGACTACTTCTTTAAAGTGACACTTGGCCCGGTGACCTTTGGGACATGGTTTGACCCCCTATAGGAATGTGCGATCATCTTGAAACGTTCAGATCACTTACAACTCAATAGATTCTACCTTCTTGTAGCGTTTCAGCCGGATTGGACCTTGTTTTCACACAAATTGACCCAGAATCATGTGAAATTGTGCTTAGTGCAGCATAATTCTGGGTGCCATTTAAGAACCATAAGTGCTAATGACTCCATTCCTTTTTGTGGTTGTAGGGGCTGTTGATTGGAGTACACTAAAATAAACCTGATCTCTCTAGGACATTCAGAAGCCAAGTTATAAGCCCACAAATGTGTAACTGGACTACTTCTTTAAATTGACACCAGATCCGGTGACCTTTGGGACATGGTTTGACACCCTTAGGAAAGCGCTATCATCATGAAACGTTCAGATCACTTACAACTCAATAGATTCTAGCTTCCAGTAACGTTTCAGCCTGATTGGACCTTGTTTTCACACAAATGAACCCAGAATGATGTGAAATTGTGCTTCGTGCAAAATAATTCTGGGTGCCATTTACAAACCATAAGTGCTAATGACTCCATTCCTTTTTGTGGTTGTAGGGGCTGTTGATTGGAGTACACTAAAACAAACCTAACCTCTCTAGGACATTCAGAAGCCAAGTTATAAGCCCACAAAGGTGTAACTGGACTACTTCTTTAAAGTGACACTTGGCCCGGTGACCTTTGGGACATGGTTTGACCCCCTATAGGAATGTGCGATCATCTTGAAACGTTCAGATCACTTACAACTCAATAGATTCTACCTTCTTGTAGCGTTTCAGCCGGATTGGACCTTGTTTTCACACAAATTGACCCAGAATGATGTGAAATTGTGCTTCGTGCAACATAATTCTGGGTGCCACTTACAAACCATAAGTGCTAATGACTCCATTCATTTTTGTGGTTGTAGGGGCTGTTGATTGGAGTACATTAAAACAAACCTGATCTCTCTAGGACATTCAGAAGCCAAGTTATAAGCCCACAAATGTGTAACTGGACAACTTCTTTAAAGTGACACCAGGCCCGGTGACCTTTGGGACATGGTTTTACCCCCTATAAGAATGTGCGATCATCTTGAAACCTTCAGATCACTTACAACTCAATAGATTCTACCTTCTTGTAGCGTTTCAGCCTGATTGGACCTTGTTTTCACACAAATGGACCCAGAATGATGTGAAATTGTGCTTTGTGCAACATAATTCTGGGTGCCATTTACAAACCATAAGTGCTAATGACTCCATTCCTTTTTGTGGTTGTAGGGGCTGTTGATTGGAGTACATTAAAACAAACCTGATCTCTCTAGGACATTCAGAAGTCAAGTTATAAGCCCACAAATGTGTAACTGGACTACTACTTTAAATTGACACCAGATCCGGTGACCTTTGGGACATGGTTTGACCCCCTTAGGAAAGTGCTATCATCATGAAACATTCAGATCACTTACAACTCAATAGATTCTACCTTCCTGTAACGTTTCAGCCTGATTGGACCTTGTTTTCACACAAATGAACCCAGAATGATGTGAAATTGTGCTTCGTGCAACATAATTCTGGGTGCCATTTAAAAACCATAAGTGCTAATGTCTCCATTCCTTTTTGTGGTTCTAGGGGCTGTTGATTGGAGTACACTAAAACAAACCTGATCTCTCTAGGACATTCAGAAGCCAAGTTATAAGCCCACACACAAAGATGTAACTGGACTACTTCTTTAAAGTGACACTTGGCCCGGTGACCTTTGGGACATGGTTTGACCCCCTATAGGAATGTGCGATCATCTTGAAACGTTCAGATCACTTACAACTCAATAGATTCTACCTTCTTGTAGCGTTTCAGCCGGATTGGACCTTGTTTTCACACAAATTGACCCAGAATCATGTGAAATTGTGCTTAGTGCAGCATAATTCTGGGTGCCATTTAAGAACCATAAGTGCTAATGACTCCATTCCTTTTGGTGGTTGTAGGGGCTGTTGATTGGAGTACACTAAAACAAACCTGATCTCTCTAGGACATTCAGAAGCCAAGTTATAAGCCCACAAATGTGTGACTGGACTACTTCTTTAAATTGACACCAGATCCGGTGACCTTTGGGACATGGTTTGACCCCCTTAGGAAAGTGCTATCATCATGAAACGTTCAGATCACTTACAACTCAATAGATTCTACCTTCCTGTAACGTTTCAGCCTGATTGGACCTTGTTTTCACACAAATGAACCCAGAATGATGTGAAATTGTGCTTCGTGCAACATAATTCTGGGTGCCATTTAAAAACCATAAGTGCTAATGACTCCATTCCTTTTTGTGGTTGTAGGGGCTGTTGATTGGAGAACACTAAAACAAACCTAACCTCTCTAGGACATTCAGAAGCCAAGTTATAAGCCCACAAAGGTGTAACTGGACTACTTCTTTAAAGTGACACCAGGCCCGGTTACCTTTGGGACATGGTTTTACCCCCTATAGGAATGAGCGATCATCTTGAAACGTTCAGATCACTTACAACTCAATAGATTCTACCTTCTTGTAGCGTTTCAGCCTGATTGGACCTTGTTTTCACACAAATGGACCCAGAATGATGTGAAATTGTTCTTCCTGCAACATAATTCTGGGTGCCATTTACAAACCTTAAGTGCTAATGACTCCATTCCTTTTTGTGGTTGTAGGGGCTGTTGATTGGAGTACACTAAAACAAACCTGATCTCCCTAGGACATTCAGAAGCCAAATTATAAGCCCACAAATGTGTAACTGGACTACTTCTTTAAATTGACACCAGGCCCGGTGACCTTTGGGACATGGTTTTACCCCCTATAAGAATGTGCGATCATCTTGAAACCTTCAGATCACTTACAACTCAATAGATTCTACCTTCTTGTAGCGTTTCAGCCTGATTGGACCTTGTTTTCACACAAATGGACCCAGAATGATGTGAAATTGTGCTTCGTGCAACATAATTCTGGGTGCCATTTACAAACCATAAGTGCTAATGACTCCATTCCTTTTTGTGGTTGTAGGGGCTGTTGATTGGAGTACATTAAAACAAACCTGATCTCTCTAGGACATTCAGAAGTCAAGTTATAAGCCCACAAATGTGTAACTGGACTACTACTTTAAATTGACACCAGATCCGGTGACCTTTGGGACATGGTTAGACCCCCTTAGGAAAGTGCTATCATCATGAAACATTCAGATCACTTACAACTCAATAGATTCTACCTTCCTGTAACGTTTCAGCCTGATTGGACCTTGTTTTCACACAAATGAACCCAGAATGATGTGAAATTGTGCTTCGTGCAACATAATTCTGGGTGCCATTTCCAAACCATAAGTGCTAATGACTCCATTCCTTTTTGTGGTTGTAGGGGCTGTTGATTGGAGAACACTAAAACAAACCTAACCTCTCTAGGACATTCAGAAGCCAAGTTATAAGCCCACAAAGGTGTAACTGGACTACTTCTTTAAAGTGACACCAGGCCCTGTGACCTTTGGGACATGGTTTTACCCCCTATAGGAATGAGCGATCATCTTGAAACGTTCAGATCACTTACAACTCAATAGATTCTGCCTTCTTGTAGCGTTTCAGCCTGATTGGACCTTGTTTTCACACAAATGGACCCAGAATGATGTGAAATTGTTCTTCCTGCAACATAATTCTGGGTGCCATTTACAAACCTTAAGTGCTAATGACTCCATTCCTTTTTGTGGTTGTAGGGGCTGTTGATTGGAGTACACTAAAACAAACCTGATCTCTCTAGGACATTCAGAAGCCAAGTTATAAGCCCACAAATGTGTAACTGGACTACTTCTTTAAATTGACACCAGATCCGGTGACCTTTGGGACATGGTTTGACCCCCTTAGGAAAGTGCTATCATCATGAAACGTTCAGATCACTTACAACTCAATAGATTCTACCTTCCTGTAACGTTTCAGCCTGATTGGACCTTGTTTCCACACAAATGAACCCAGAATGATGTGAAATTGTGCTTCGTGCAACATAATTCTGGGTGCCATTTACAAACCATAAGTGCTAATGACTCCATTCCTTTTTGTGGTTGTAGGGGCTGTTGATTGGAGTACACTAAAACAAACCTGATCTCTCTAGGACATTCAGAAGCCAAGTTATAAGCCCACAAATGTGTAACTGGACTACTTCTTTAAATTGACACCAGATCCGGTGACTTTTGGGACATGGTTTGACCCCCTTAGGAAAGTGCTATCATCATAAAACGTTCAGATCACTTGCAACTCAATAGATTCTACCTTCCTGTAACGTTTCAGCCTGATTGGACCTTGTTTTCACACAAATGAACCCAGAATGATGGGAAATTGTGCTTCGTGCAACATAATTCTGGGTGCCATTTACAAACCATAAGTGCTAATATCTCCATTCCTTTTTGTGGTTGTAGGGGCTGTTGATTGGAGTACATTAAAACAAACCTGATCTCTCTAGGTCATTCAGAAGCCAAGTTATAAGCCCACAAATGTGTAACTGGACTGCTTCTTTAAATTTACACCAGATCCGGTGACCTTTGGGACATGGTTTGACCCCCTTAGGAAAGTGCTATCATCATGAAACGTTCAGATAACTTACAACTCAATAGATTCTACCTTCCTGTAACGTTTCAGCCTGATTGGACCTTGTTTTCACACAAATGAACCCAGAATGATGTGAAATTGTGCTTCGTGCAACATAATTCTGGGTGCCATTTACAAACCATAAGTGCTAATGACTCCATTCCTTTTTGTGGTTGTAGGGGCTTTGATTGGAGTACACTAAAACAAACCTAACCTCTCTAGGACATTCATAAGCCAAGTTATAAGCCCACAAAGGTGTAACTGGACTACTTCTTTAAAGTGACACCAGGCCCGGTGACCTTTGGGAAATGGTTTTACCCCCAATAGGAATGTGCGATCATCTTGAAACGTTCAGATCACTTACAACTCAATAGATTCTACCTTCTTGTAGCGTTTCAGCCTGATTGGACCTTGTTTTCACACAAATGGACCCAGAATGATGTGAAATTGTGCATCGTGCAACATAATTCTGGGTGCCATTTACAAACCATAAGTGCTAATGACTACATTCCCTTTTGTGTTTGTAGGGGCTCTTGATTGGAGTACATTAAAACAAACCTGATCTCTCTAGGACATTCAGAAGCCAAGTTATAAGCCCACAAATGTGTAACTGGACTACTTCTTTAAATTGACACCAGATCCGGTGGCCTTTGGGACATGGTTTGACCCCCTTAGGAAAGTGCTATCATCATGAAACGTTCAGATCACTTACAACTCAATACATTCTACCTTCCTGTAACATTTCAGCCTGATTGGACCTTGTTTTCACACAAATGGACCCAGAATGATGTGAAATTGTGCTTCGTGCAACATAATTCTGGGTGCCATTTACATACCATAAGTGCTAATGACTCCATTCCTTTTTGTGGTTGTAGGGGCTGTTGATTGGAGTACATTAAAACAAACCTGATATCTCTAGGACATTCAGAAGCCAAGTTATAAGCCCACAAATGTGTAACTGGACTACTTCTTTAAATTGACACCAGATCCGGTGACCTTTGCGACATGGTTTGACCCCCTTAGGAAAGTGCTATCATCATGAAACGTTCAGATCACTTACAACTAAATAGATTCTACCTTCCTGTAACGTTTCAGCCTGATTGGACCTTGTTTTCACACAAATGAACCCAGAATGATGTGAAATTGTGCTTCGTGCAACAAACATCCGGATAATGTGCTCCGGAATTTCTCCGGACGAAGCCCCTAGTAACAGGTCCGGACTTGTTACGGACAGGGTGGCTGCTTTCAGACTCGTGAGATAAATTTCCGGACAAGGGGGAGGGGGGAGGAGGGGACCGGGGGACGCTGTGCGCACCTAGATAACGTATATGTCACGTGACCGGGAAGGTATACCACATGATGTCCCGAGTCCTGAGCACAAACACACAGAGGAAAGAAGGCGAACATCTGAACAGCATCTCCAACATGTCGACCAATTGGACAGATTCAGAGATTCGAGACCTACTCACGGTGAGGGGAGACATGGTCATTATGAAAAGTATTCAAGGTACAGCGCGAGACTCTGTCACCTACGACCGCCTAATATCGAAGTTGCGTGATCTGGGAACGCACCGGAGCAAACAACAGGCCATATCGAAGCTCAAGGCCTTAAAGCGTCGATACCACGAGGTATGTGACCACAATAGGAGAAGTGGTAACGACCGGATGGAGTGGGGCTACTTCAACTTATGTGAAGCTATATGGGGTGCTCAAAAAACCACAAACCCTGTTGTGGTGTGTGGAAGCATGGCGGCGGCTTCCAACCGACCAGAGGACTGCTCTGAGGCCAGCTCCAGCTCCCTTGAGAGGGCCCAAGAAGACGCAACGGACGGCAGCGAGAACCACAGGCCCCAAGTCGCGTCGGACAGTGACTTCTCTTCCATAGCAGGTAAATATTCACGTTAGCAAGCAGATGCTGTTGTAAGACTGGGTGTGCAGATGTACAGCTTATAGCTATAAAAACGTTAATTGCAGACAACTGCGACCTAAACAGCAGGCTTTTAACTTCTGGTATCTAAACTGCTCCAACTGAGCACGTGATGAGAAAAGCGCTGGGTGACGTGTTTGAATTACGTGCACATTGGGGGTTACAGTTATTGGAAAACTCACCAAAAAATGGAGGACATACATTACGTGTCCCATTTTGAACATGTATTTTGTTACTATATCTGAGTTGAGTTTAAATGTTTGTCTTTGTGGTAAACCTGTAGTGCACCATATTCAGATAATCACCCCACTGCACAAAATACATTGAAACACTACAGCATATATGTGACACTAATGTCTGCCTTTTTCAATAGGGCCATCATGCAGCACCCCATCGCAGGCGGCATCCAGCACTCCAAGGCAAAGAAAGAGGAAGAGAGACAAGTCTTCCTACACAGAATGGAGCGAGGCTTTGGAACGCATGGATGAGAGAAGCCATCAGCGTGACAGAGAATTAATGCAGGAGCAGAGGGAGTTTGAACAGCAATATATGCGTGAATACTTAGCGGTCAGGCGACAAGAAGTGGCTACATTCCAGGATATAACATCTTTGATGTGTCAACTTGTTAACAGGTTGACTCAGCCACAGCAGGAATGGATGCCAGGTCCAAACTACCACAATTTGTAGTTCATTGTCCCTCCACCTTCACTGGCTGATGTAACATTCTGACCTGCAGAGCTCCATCAGTGCAGACTGCTGCACCCCACATTCTCCATCTGTAGACAGTTTCATTTCAGTATTAATTTTCAGTTTTTATTTGTTACACTTTATTTAAACTTTTGCCATTTATACAATCTACTAAAATAAGTTGTTTTTTGTGTTTTTTTTTATACAAGCCTTTCATGGCAAACCTTTAGTCTCGATTAAATTGGGGGGGGGGGGTATTGAGTTTAATTTTTTTGGACAAGTTTTGCACATTTTAATTAAATGTCTTTTACTTGAAGTGACAGATTTTGCACAACATAACTTATACCTCTGTTTGCAGTGTCTATTTTACTTTTTTTGCTTGGCAAATAAAAACCTTTTTGGGTGAAACTATGAATACATTCTCATCTATGTGAAGAATGGTTAACACTGTTAAAAGTTTTCTTTTTAATTAGGGGAAGCAGACATAGTTACAGTCCCAAAATGTACAACGCAGTTTTGGACAAGAAGCACAATCAATTTGAAATGCAGTTAAAGTACTGACATGATTGCCCCTCGAATTTGCTGTGCCCCTCCAACTGGAGGAGCATACACAGCTTCTGCATTAGGTTCAGGTAGTTCAGTGGCATCAGTATTCCATTCAGCAAGGTAATTGTCTTTGTTGATCTCGCAGACATTGTGAAGAATGCAACAAGCAATCACAATGTCCGGCATAATGTGAATGTCCACATACCAACGCTTGGCCAGACACTTCCAGCGGCCCTTAAGCCGCCCAAATGCATTTTCAACAACCATCCGAGCAGAGCTTAAACGATAGTTGAAGGTGCTTTGTTCAGGCGTCAGACGATGGTGTTGTGTGAACCCCTTCATCAGCCACTTCTTCAGTGGATATGCCGCATCCCCAATCAGATGAACGGGAACCTCTACACCATTGATGTCTCTGGACATCTAGAAGGACAGAAAACCAAGATTAGAGGTGTAGGGGGGTGTGTGTGTGTGTGTGTGTGTGTGTGTGCGCGCAGATTTAGATGTTCAGGCATACCTCACGGGGGAACAGGTAGCCATCTTGTTGTTCGGCTTTGATGAAGATGGTAGAGTTGCTGAGTACTCTGGCGTCATGCGTTCGACCAGGCCAACCAACATAAACATCTGTGAAACTGAACAAAGCATTTCGTTAGTGCTGCAACATAACAGCCCCAAACAACAAAGGGATGCATAAAATGTAAATTTGCTCTTGACAACAACATAGAAATTCATGCTCTCACAAAACCAGTCTTACTAGAAACGGTGGTCAACAACAGCCTGCAGAACAATGGAATGCCAGCCTTTTCTGTTGTGATATGAAGCTGGATCGTCCTTCGGAGCAATGATTGGAATGTGGCTTCATCTATAGCTCCACCACACATTGGGTAGCCGCGTGCAGCAAATCCATCCATTGTGACCTGTAGCTGGTCCAGCTTTGGTAATGAAATGAAACATTCTAGCAAACGGTCCTTCAGAGCACTTGTCACCTCTCGCAAAAAAACACAGACAGTGGATATACCAACACCAAACAGGCAGCTTATGGTTCTGTATTTGCTCGGTGTGGCATACCACCAGATAACAACGGCTAGCCTGAGGGAAGGTTCGTAAGGCCTGCGCCTGTTTGTAGTTTTCCGTGCCAAAACAGGCCTAACCAAGCTTAACAGGTAGTTGAAGGTCCTGCGAGACATTCGAAAATGTTGATACCGCTCCTCATCTCCAAAGTTTTTCAACGCGTTTGACCAGAAAACTTCGCCACTTGGTCGTGAATGTTTCCATATACGCCGGGTCGCGGTCTCCTGAAGCATGCGGCGAACCATGGCAGCTCGCCTCCTACGGTACCGTCTCCTACACGCGCGACGGAGCGTTTCACACTGCTCCCGTGATTCCTTTATTACCAATTGAGCTTCATCATCCAGGTCTCTAATGCGTTTTCGTGTGCGCAGGATTACGCTTAACATAAGTCCGATCAGTGAGAGGAATTCTAGCTCTTCGCCGGCCATGTTGGACTGAATAGCTTTGTTTGGGGAAATGACGCATGTACGCCCGCCGCACTTTGTTTACGCAATATCCGGGTACAGCCTCCCCACCCCCTCCCCCCAGACATCTGGAACTTTTCCCTGCTGTCTGAACGCAGCCGAAAGGACAAGTTCCGGTACAAAAGTGGTGTGTCTGAAAACACAGTTCCAGTTAAAAACCGGATTGAATTTTCCACAAATGTTCCAGAATGTCTGTCTGAAAAGGGCTCTAGAGAGATCAGGTTTGTTTTAATGTACTCCAATCAACAGCCCCTACAACCACAAAAAGGAATGGAGTCATTAGCACTTATGGTTTGTAAATGGCACCCAGAATTACGTTGCACGAAGCACAATTTCACATCATTCTGGGTTCATTTGTGTGAAAACAAGGTCCAATCAGGCTGAAACAATACAGGAAGGTAGAATCTATTGAGTTGTAAGTGACCTGAACGTTTCAAGATGATCGCACATTCCTATTGGGGGTAAAACCATTTCCCAAAGGTCACCGGGCCTGGTGTCACTTTAAAGAAGTAGTCCAGTTACACCTTTGTGAGCTTATAACTTGGCTTCTGAATGTCCTAGAGAGGTTAGGTTTGTTTTAGTGTACTCCAATCAAAGCCCCTACAACCACAAAAAGGAATGGAGTCATTAGCACTTATGGTTTGTAAATGGCACCCAGAATTATGTTGCACGAAGCACAATTTCACATCATTCTGGGTTCATTTGTGTGAAAACAAGGTCCAATCAGGCTGAAACGTTACAGGAAGGTAGAATCTATTGAGTTGTAAGTTATCTGAACGTTTCATGATGATAGCACTTTCCTAAGGGGGTCAAACCATGTCCCAAAGGTCACCGGATCTGGTGTCAATTTAAAGAAGCAGTCCAGTTACACATTTGTGGGCTTATAACTTGGCTTCTGAATGACCTAGAGAGATCAGGTTTGTTTTAATGTACTCCAATCAACAGCCCCTACAACCACAAAAAGGAATGGAGATATTAGCACTTATGGTTTGTAAATGGCACCCAGAATTATGTTGCACGAAGCACAATTTCACATCATTCTGGGTTCATTTGTGTGAAAACAAGGTCCAATCAGGCTGAAACGTTACAGGAAGGTAGAATCTATTGAGTTGCAAGTGATCTGAACGTTTCATGATGATAGCACTTTCCTAAGGGGGTCAAACCATGTCCCAAAAGTCACCGGATCTGGTGTCAATTTAAAGAAGTAGTCCAGTTACACATTTGTGGGCTTATAACTTGGCTTCTGAATGTCCTAGAGAGATCAGGTTTGTTTTAGTGTACTCCAATCAACAGCCCCTACAACCACAAAAAGGAATGGAGTCATTAGCACTTATGGTTTGTAAATGGCACCCAGAATTATGTTGCACGAAGCCCAATTTCACATCATTCTGGGTCCATTTGTGTGAAAACAAGGTCCAATCAGGCTGAAACGCTACAAGAAGGTAGAATCTATTGAGTTGTAAGTGATCTGAACATTTCAAGATGATCGCACATTCCTATAGGGGGTAAAACAATGTCCCAAAGGTCACCGGGCCTGGTGTCACTTTAAAGTAGTAGTCCAGTTACACCTTTTGGGCTTATAACTTGGCTTCTGAATGTCCTAGAGAGGTTAGTTTGTTTTAGTGTACTCCAATCAACAGCCCCTAAAACCACAAAAAGGAATGGAGTCATTAGCACTTATGGTTTGTAAATGGCACCCAGAATTATGTTGCACAAAGCACAATTTCACATCATTCTGGGTTCATTTGTGTGAAAACAAGGTCCAATCAGGCTGAAACGTTACAGGAAGGTAGAATCTATTGAGTTGTAAGTGATCTGAACGTTTCATGATGATAGCACTTTCCTAAGGGGGTCAAACCATGTCCCAAAGGTCACCGGATATGGTGTCAATTTAAAGAAGTAGTCCAGTTACACCTTTGTGGGCTTATAACTTGGCTTCTGAATGTCCTAGAGAGGTTAGGTTTGTTTTAGTGTTCTCCAATCAACAGCCCCTACAACCACAAAAAGGAATGGAGTCATTAGCACTTATGGTTTGTAAATGGCACCCCGAATTATGTTGCACGAAGCACAATTTCACATCATTCTGGGTTCATTTGTGTGAAAACAAGGTCCAATCAGGCTGAAACGTTACAGGAAGGTAGAATCTATTGAGTTGTAAGTGATCTGAATGTTTCATGATGATAGCACTTTCCTAAGGGGGTCAAACCATGTCCCAAAGGTCACCGGATCTGGTGTCAATTTAAAGTAGTAGTCCAGTTACACATTTGTGGGCTTATAACTTGACTTCTGAATGTCCTAGAGAGATCAGGTTTGTTTTAATGTACTCCAATCAACAGCCCCTACAACCACAAAAAGGAATGGAGTCATTAGCACTTATGGTTTGTAAATGGCACCCAGAATTATGTTGCACGAAGCACAATTTCACATCATTCTGGGTCCATTTGTGTGAAAACAAGGTCCAATCAGGCTGAAACGCTACAGGAAGGTAGAATCTATTGAGTTGTAAGTGATCGAAATGTTTCATGATGATAGCACTTTCCTAAGGGGGTCAAACCATGTCCCAAAGGTCACCGGATCTGGTGTCAATTTAAAGAAGTAGTCCAGTTACACATTTGTGGGCTTATAACTTGGCTTCTGAATGTCCTAGAGAGATCAGGTTTATTTTAGTGTACTCCAATCAACAGCCCCTACAACCACAAAAAGGAATGGAGTCATTAGCACTTATGGTTTTTAAATGGCACCCAGAATTATGTTGCACAAAGCACAATTTCACATCATTCTGGGTCCATTTGTGTGAAAACAAGGTCCAATCAGGCTGAAACGTTACAGGAAGATAGAATCTATTGAGTTGTAAGTGATCTGAACGTTTCATGATGATAGCCCTTTCCTAAGGGGGTCAAACCATGTCCCAAAGGTCACTGGATCTGGTGTCAATTTAAAGAAGTAGTCCAGTTACACATTTGTGGGCTTATAACTTGGCTTCTGAATGTCCTAGAGAGATCAGGTTTGTTTTAATGTACTCCAATCAACAGCCCCTACAACCACAAAAATGAATGGAGTCATTAGCACTTATGGTTTGTAAGTGGCACCCAGAATTATGTTGCACGAAGCACAATTTCACATCATTCTGGGTCAATTTGTGTGAAAACAAGGTCCAATCCAGCTGAAACGCTACAAGAAGGTAGAATCTATTGAGTTGTAAGTGATCTGAACGTTTCAAGATGATCGCAATTTCCTATAGGGGGTCAAACCATGTCCCAAAGGTCACCGGGCCAAGTGTCACTTTAAAGAAGTAGTCCAGTTACACCTTTGTGGGCTTATAACTTGGCTTCTGAATGTCCTAGAGAGGTTAGGTTTGTTTTAGTGTACTCCAATCAACAGCCCCTACAACCACAAAAAGGAATGGAGTCATTAGCACTTATGGTTTGTAAATGGCACCCAGAATTATTTTGCACGAAGCACAATTTCACATCATTCTGGGTTCATTTGTGTGAAAACAAGGTCCAATCAGGCTGAAACGTTACTGGAAGCTAGAATCTATTGAGTTGTAAGTGATCTGAACGTTTCATGATGATAGCGCTTTCCTAAGGGGGTCAAACCATGTCCCAAAGGTCACCGGATCTGGTGTCAATTTAAAGAAGTAGTCCAGTTACACGTTTGTGGGCTTATAACTTGGCTTCTGAATGTCCTAGAGAGATCAGGTTTATTTTAGTGTACTCCAATCAACAGCCCCTACAACCACAAAAAGGAATGGAGTCATTAGCACTTATGGTTCTTAAATGGCACCCAGAATTATGCTGCACTAAGCACAATTTCACATGATTCTGGGTCAATTTGTGTGAAAACAAGGTCCAATCCGGCTGAAACGCTACAAGAAGGTAGAATCTATTGAGTTGTAAGTGATCTGAACGTTTCAAGATGATCGCACATTCCTATAGGGGTAAAACCATGTCCCAAAGGTCACCGGGCCTGGTGTCACTTTAAAGAAGTAGTCCAGTTACATCTTTGTAGGCTTATAACTTGGCTTCTGAATGTCCTAGAGAGATCAGGTTTGTTTTAATGTACTCCAATCAACAGCCCCTACAACCACAAAAAGGAATGGAGTCATTAGCACTTATGGTTTGTAAATGGCACCCAGAATTATGTTGCACCAAGCACAATTTCACATCATTCTGGGTCCATTTGTGTGAAAACAAGGTCCAATCAGGCTGAAACGCTACAAGAAGGTAGAATCTATTGAGTTGTAAGTGATCTGAAGGTTTCAAGATGATCGCACATTCTAATAGGGGGTAAAACCATGTCCCAAAGGTCACCGGGCCTGGTGTCACTTTAAAGAAGTTGTCCAGTTACACCTTTGTGGGCTTATAACTTGGCTTCTGAATGTCCTAGAGAGGTCAGGTTTGTTTTAGTGTACTCCAATCAACAGCCCCTACAACCACAAAAAGGAATGGAGTCATTAGCACTTATGGTTTTTAAATGGCACCCAGAATTATGTTGCACAAAGCACAATTTCACATCATTCTGGGTCCATTTGTGTGAAAACAAGGTCCAATCAGGCTGAAACGTTACAGGACGGTAGAATCTATTGAGTTGTAAGTGATCTGAACGTTTCATGATGATAGCACTTTCCTAAGGGGGTCAAACCATGTCCCAAAGGTCACTGGATCTGGTGTCAATTTAAAGAAGTAGTCCAGTTACACATTTGTGGGCTTATAACTTGGCTTCTGAATGTCCTAGAGAGATCAGGTTTGTTTTAATGTACTCCAATCAACAGCCCCTACAACCACAAAAATGAATGGAGTCATTAGCACTTATGGTTTGTAAGTGGCACCCAGAATTATGTTGCACGAAGCACAATTTCACATCATTCTGGGTCAATTTGTGTGAAAACAAGGTCCAATCCGGCTGAAACGCTACAAGAAGGTAGAATCTATTGAGTTGTAAGTGATCTGAACGTTTCAAGATGATCGCACATTCCTATAGGGGGTCAAACCATGTCCCAAAGGTCACCGGGCCAAGTGTCAAGTAGTCCAGTTACACCTTTGTGGGCTTATAACTTGGCTTCTGAATGTCCTAGAGAGGTTAGGTTTGTTTTAGTGTACTCCAATCAACAGCCCCTACAACCACAAAAAGGAATGGAGTCATTAGCACTTATGGTTTGTAAATGGCACGCAGAATTATTTTGCACGAAGCACAATTTCACATCATTCTGGGTTCATTTGTGTGAAAACAAGGTCCAATCAGGCTGAAACGTTACTGGAAGCTAGAATCTATTGAGTTGTAAGTGATCTGAACGTTTCATGATGATAGCACTTTCCTAAGGGGGTCAAACAATGTCGCAAAGGTCACCGGATCTGGTGTCACTTTAAAGAATTAGTCCAGTTACACATTTGTGGGCTTATAACTTGGCTTCTGAATGTCCTAGAGCGGTCAGGTTTGTTTTAGTGTACTCCAATCAACAGCCCCTACAACCACAAAAAGGAATGGAGTCATTAGCACTTATGGTTTGTAAATGGCACCCAGAATTATGTTGCACGAAGCACAATTTCACATCATTCTGGGTCCATTTGTGTGAAAACAAGGTCCAATCAGGCTGAAACGCTACAAGAAGGTAGAATCTATTGAGTTGTAAGTGATCTGAACATTTCAAGATGATCGCACATTCCTATAGGGGGTAAAACAATGTCCCAAAGGTCACCGGGCCTGGTGTCACTTTAAAGTAGTAGTCCAGTTTCACCTTTTGGGCTTATAACTTGGCTTCTGAATGTCCTAGAGAGGTTAGTTTGTTTTAGTGTACTCCAATCAACAGCCCCTAAAACCACAAAAAGGAATGGAGTCATTAGCACTTATGGTTTGTAAATGGCACCCAGAATTATGTTGCACAAAGCACAATTTCACATCATTCTGGGTTCATTTGTGTGAAAACAAGGTCCAATCAGGCTGAAACGTTACAGGAAGGTAGAATCTATTGAGTTGTAAGTGATCTGAACGTTTCATGATGATAGCACTTTCCTAAGGGGGTCAAACCATGTCCCAAAGGTCACCGGATATGGTGTCAATTTAAAGAAGTAGTCCAGTTACTTATTTGTGGGCTTATAACTTGGCTTCTGAATGTCCTAGAGAGATCAGGTTTGTTTTAGTGTACTCCAATCAACAGCCCCTACAACCACAAAAAGGAATGGAGTCATTAGCACTTAAGGTTTGTAAATGGCATCCAGAATTATGTTGCACGAAGCCCAATTTCACATCATTCTGGGTCCATTTGTGTGAAAACAAGGTCCAATCAGGCTGAAACGCTACAAGAAGGTAGAATCTATTGAGTTGTAAGTGATCTGAACATTTCAAGATGATCGCACATTCCTATAGGGGGTAAAACAATGTCCCAAAGGTCACCGGGCCTGGTGTCACTTTAAAGTAGTAGTCCAGTTACACCTTTTGGGCTTATAACTTGGCTTCTGAATGTCCTAGAGAGGTTAGTTTGTTTTAGTGTACTCCAATCAACAGCCCCTAAAACCACAAAAAGGAATGGAGTCATTAGCACTTATGGTTTGTAAATGGCACCCAGAATTATGTTGCACAAAGCACAATTTCACATCATTCTGGGTTCATTTGTGTGAAAACAAGGTCCAATCAGGCTGAAACGTTACAGGAAGGTAGAATCTATTGAGTTGTAAGTGATCTGAACGTTTCATGATGATAGCACTTTCCTAAGGGGGTCAAACCATGTCCCAAAGGTCACCGGATATGGTGTCAATTTAAAGAAGTAGTCCAGTTACTTATTTGTGGGCTTATAACTTGGCTTCTGAATGTCCTAGAGAGATCAGGTTTGTTTTAGTGTACTCCAATCAACAGCCCCTACAACCACAAAAAGGAATGGAGTCATTAGCACTTAAGGTTTGTAAATGGCATCCAGAATTATGTTGCAGGAAGAACAATTTCACATCATTCTGGGTCCATTTGTGTGAAAACAAGGTCCAATCAGGCTGAAACGCTACAAGAAGGTAGAATCTATTGAGTTGTAAGTGATCTGAACGTTTCAAGATGATCGCTCATTCCTATAGGGGGTAAAACCATGTCCCAAAGGTCACCGGGCCTGGTGTCACTTTAAAGAAGTAGTCCAGTTACACCTTTGTGGGCTTATAACTTGGCTTCTGAATGTCCTAGAGAGGTTAGGTTTGTTTTAGTGTTCTCCAATCAACAGCCCCTACAACCACAAAAAGGAATGGAGTCATTAGCACTTATGGTTTGTAAATGGCACCCCGAATTATGTTGCACGAAGCACAATTTCACATCATTCTGGGTTCATTTGTGTGAAAACAAGGTCCAATCAGGCTGAAACGTTACAGGAAGGTAGAATCTATTGAGTTGTAAGTGATCTGAATGTTTCATGATGATAGCACTTTCCTAAGGGGGTCAAACCATGTCCCAAAGGTCACCGGATCTGGTGTCAATTTAAAGTAGTAGTCCAGTTACACATTTGTGGGCTTATAACTTGACTTCTGAATGTCCTAGAGAGATCAGGTTTGTTTTAATGTACTCCAATCAACAGCCCCTACAACCACAAAAAGGAATGGAGTCATTAGCACTTATGGTTTGTAAATGGCACCCAGAATTATGTTGCACGAAGCACAATTTCACATCATTCTGGGTCCATTTGTGTGAAAACAAGGTCCAATCAGGCTGAAACGCTACAGGAAGGTAGAATCTATTGAGTTGTAAGTGATCGAAATGTTTCATGATGATAGCACTTTCCTAAGGGGGTCAAACCATGTCCCAAAGGTCACCGGATCTGGTGTCAATTTAAAGAAGTAGTCCAGTTACACATTTGTGGGCTTATAACTTGGCTTCTGAATGTCCTAGAGAGATCAGGTTTATTTTAGTGTACTCCAATCAACAGCCCCTACAACCACAAAAAGGAATGGAGTCATTAGCACTTATGGTTTTTAAATGGCACCCAGAATTATGTTGCACAAAGCACAATTTCACATCATTCTGGGTCCATTTGTGTGAAAACAAGGTCCAATCAGGCTGAAACGTTACAGGAAGGTAGAATCTATTGAGTTGTAAGTGATCTGAACGTTTCATGATGATAGCACTTTCCTAAGGGGGTCAAACCATGTCCCAAAGGTCACTGGATCTGGTGTCAATTTAAAGAAGTAGTCCAGTTACACATTTGTGGGCTTATAACTTGGCTTCTGAATGTCCTAGAGAGATCAGGTTTGTTTTAATGTACTCCAATCAACAGCCCCTACAACCACAAAAATGAATGGAGTCATTAGCACTTATGGTTTGTAAGTGGCACCCAGAATTATGTTGCACGAAGCACAATTTCACATCATTCTGGGTCAATTTGTGTGAAAACAAGGTCCAATCCAGCTGAAACGCTACAAGAAGGTAGAATCTATTGAGTTGTAAGTGATCTGAACGTTTCAAGATGATCGCAATTTCCTATAGGGGGTCAAACCATGTCCCAAAGGTCACCGGGCCAAGTGTCACTTTAAAGAAGTAGTCCAGTTACACCTTTGTGGGCTTATAACTTGGCTTCTGAATGTCCTAGAGAGGTTAGGTTTGTTTTAGTGTACTCCAATCAACAGCCCCTACAACCACAAAAAGGAATGGAGTCATTAGCACTTATGGTTTGTAAATGGCACCCAGAATTATTTTGCACGAAGCACAATTTCACATCATTCTGGGTTCATTTGTGTGAAAACAAGGTCCAATCAGGCTGAAACGTTACTGGAAGCTAGAATCTATTGAGTTGTAAGTGATCTGAACGTTTCATGATGATAGCGCTTTCCTAAGGGGGTCAAACCATGTCCCAAAGGTCACCGGATCTGGTGTCAATTTAAAGAAGTAGTCCAGTTACACGTTTGTGGGCTTATAACTTGGCTTCTGAATGTCCTAGAGAGATCAGGTTTATTTTAGTGTACTCCAATCAACAGCCCCTACAACCACAAAAAGGAATGGAGTCATTAGCACTTATGGTTCTTAAATGGCACCCAGAATTATGCTGCACTAAGCACAATTTCACATGATTCTGGGTCAATTTGTGTGAAAACAAGGTCCAATCCGGCTGAAACGCTACAAGAAGGTAGAATCTATTGAGTTGTAAGTGATCTGAACGTTTCAAGATGATCGCACATTCCTATAGGGGTAAAACCATGTCCCAAAGGTCACCGGGCCTGGTGTCACTTTAAAGAAGTAGTCCAGTTACATCTTTGTAGGCTTATAACTTGGCTTCTGAATGTCCTAGAGAGATCAGGTTTGTTTTAATGTACTCCAATCAACAGCCCCTACAACCACAAAAAGGAATGGAGTCATTAGCACTTATGGTTTGTAAATGGCACCCAGAATTATGTTGCACCAAGCACAATTTCACATCATTCTGGGTCCATTTGTGTGAAAACAAGGTCCAATCAGGCTGAAACGCTACAAGAAGGTAGAATCTATTGAGTTGTAAGTGATCTGAAGGTTTCAAGATGATCGCACATTCTTATAGGGGGTAAAACCATGTCCCAAAGGTCACCGGGCCTGGTGTCACTTTAAAGAAGTTGTCCAGTTACACCTTTGTGGGCTTATAACTTGGCTTCTGAATGTCCTAGAGAGGCCAGGTTTGTTTTAGTGTACTCCAATCAACAGCCCCTACAACCACAAAAAGGAATGGAGTCATTAGCACTTATGGTTTTTAAATGGCACCCAGAATTATGTTGCACAAAGCACAATTTCACATCATTCTGGGTCCATTTGTGTGAAAACAAGGTCCAATCAGGCTGAAACGTTACAGGACGGTAGAATCTATTGATTTGTAAGTGATCTGAACGTTTCATGATAATAGCACTTTCCTAAGGGGCTCAAACCATGTCCCAAAGGTCACTGGATCTGGTGTCAATTTAAAGAAGTAGTCCAGTTACACATTTGTGGGCTTATAACTTGGCTTCTGAATGTCCTAGAGAGATCAGGTTTGTTTTAATGTACTCCAATCAACAGCCCCTACAACCACAAAAATGAATGGAGTCATTAGCACTTATGGTTTGTAAGTGGCACCCAGAATTATGTTGCACGAAGCACAATTTCACATCATTCTGGGTTCATTTGTGTGAAAACAAGGTCCAATCCGGCTGAAACGCTACAAGAAGGTAGAATCTATTGAGTTGTAAGTGATCTGAACGTTTCAAGATGATCGCACATTCCTATAGGGGGTCAAACCATGTCCCAAAGGTCACCGGGCCAAGTGTCAAGTAGTCCAGTTACACCTTTGTGGGCTTATAACTTGGCTTCTGAATGTCCTAGAGAGGTTAGGTTTGTTTTAGTGTACTCCAATCAACAGCCCCTACAACCACAAAAAGGAATGGAGTCATTAGCACTTATGGTTTGTAAATGGCACGCAGAATTATTTTGCACGAAGCACAATTTCACATCATTCTGGGTTCATTTGTGTGAAAACAAGGTCCAATCAGGCTGAAACGTTACTGGAAGCTAGAATCTATTGAGTTGTAAGTGATCTGAACGTTTCATGATGATAGCGCTTTCCTAAGGGGGTCAAACCATGTCCCAAAGGTCACCGGATCTGGTGTCAATTTAAAGAAGTAGTCCAGTTACACATTTGTGGGCTTATAACTTGGCTTCTGAATGTCCTAGAGAGATCAGGTTTATTTTAGTGTACTCCAATCAACAGCCCCTACAACCACAAAAAGGAATGGAGTCATTAGCACTTATGGTTCTTAAATGGCACCCAGAATTATGCTGCACTAAGCACAATTTCACATGATTCTGGGTCAATTTGTGTGAAAACAAGGTCCAATCCGGCTGAAACGCTACAAGAAGGTAGAATCTATTGAGTTGTAAGTGATCTGAACGTTTCAAGATGATCGCACATTCCTATAGGGGGTAAAACCATGTCCCAAAGGTCACCGGGCCTGGTGTCACTTTAAAGAAGTAGTCCAGTTACATCTTTGTAGGCTTACAACTTGGCTTCTGAATGTCCTAGAGAGATCAGGTTTGTTTTAATGTACTCCAATCAACAGCCCCTACAACCACAAAAAGGAATGGAGTCATTAGCACTTATGGTTTGTAAATGGCACACAGCATTATGTTGCACGAAGCACAATTTCACATCATTCTGGGTTCATTTGTGTGAAAACAAGGTCCAATCAGGCAGAAACGTTACAGGAAGGTAGAATCTATTGAGTTGTAAGTGATCTGAACGTTTCATGATGATAGCACTTTCCTAAGGGGGTCAAACAATGTCGCAAAGGTCACCGGATCTGGTGTCACTTTAAAGAATTAGTCCAGTTACACATTTGTGGGCTTATAACTTGGCTTCTGAATGTCCTAGAGCGGTCAGGTTTGTTTTAGTGTACTCCAATCAACAGCCCCTACAACCACAAAAAGGAATGGAGTCATTAGCACTTATGGTTTGTAAATGGCACCCAGAATTATGTTGCACGAAGCACAATTTCACATCATTCTGGGTCCATTTGTGTGAAAACAAGGTCCAATCAGGCTGAAACGCTACAAGAAGGTAGAATCTATTGAGTTGTAAGTGATCTGAACATTTCAAGATGATCGCACATTCCTATAGGGGGTAAAACAATGGCCCAAAGGTCACCGGGCCTGGTGTCACTTTAAAGTAGTAGTCCAGTTTCACCTTTTGGGCTTATAACTTGGCTTCTGAATGTCCTAGAGAGGTTAGTTTGTTTTAGTGTACTCCAATCAACAGCCCCTAAAACCACAAAAAGGAATGGAGTCATTAGCACTTATGGTTTGTAAATGGCACCCAGAATTATGTTGCACAAAGCACAATTTCACATCATTCTGGGTTCATTTGTGTGAAAACAAGGTCCAATCAGGCTGAAACGTTACAGGAAGGTAGAATCTATTGAGTTGTAAGTGATCTGAACGTTTCATGATGATAGCACTTTCCTAAGGGGGTCAAACCATGTCCCAAAGGTCACCGGATATGGTGTCAATTTAAAGAAGTAGTCCAGTTACTTATTTGTGGGCTTATAACTTGGCTTCTGAATGTCCTAGAGAGATCAGGTTTGTTTTAGTGTACTCCAATCAACAGCCCCTACAACCACAAAAAGGAATGGAGTCATTAGCACTTAAGGTTTGTAAATGGCATCCAGAATTATGTTGCACGAAGCCCAATTTCACATCATTCTGGGTCCATTTGTGTGAAAACAAGGTCCAATCAGGCTGAAACGCTACAAGAAGGTAGAATCTATTGAGTTGTAAGTGATCTGAACATTTCAAGATGATCGCACATTCCTATAGGGGGTAAAACAATGTCCCAAAGGTCACCGGGCCTGGTGTCACTTTAAAGTAGTAGTCCAGTTACACCTTTTGGGCTTATAACTTGGCTTCTGAATGTCCTAGAGAGGTTAGTTTGTTTTAGTGTACTCCAATCAACAGCCCCTAAAACCACAAAAAGGAATGGAGTCATTAGCACTTATGGTTTGTAAATGGCACCCAGAATTATGTTGCACAAAGCACAATTTCACATCATTCTGGGTTCATTTGTGTGAAAACAAGGTCCAATCAGGCTGAAACGTTACAGGAAGGTAGAATCTATTGAGTTGTAAGTGATCTGAACGTTTCATGATGATAGCACTTTCCTAAGGGGGTCAAACCATGTCCCAAAGGTCACCGGATATGGTGTCAATTTAAAGAAGTAGTCCAGTTACTTATTTGTGGGCTTATAACTTGGCTTCTGAATGTCCTAGAGAGATCAGGTTTGTTTTAGTGTACTCCAATCAACAGCCCCTACAACCACAAAAAGGAATGGAGTCATTAGCACTTAAGGTTTGTAAATGGCATCCAGAATTATGTTGCAGGAAGAACAATTTCACATCATTCTGGGTCCATTTGTGTGAAAACAAGGTCCAATCAGGCTGAAACGCTACAAGAAGGTAGAATCTATTTAGTTGTAAGTGATCTGAACGTTTCAAGATGATCGCTCATTCCTATAGGGGGTAAAACCATGTCCCAAAGGTCACCGGGCCTGGTGTCACTTTAAAGAAGTAGTCCAGTTACACCTTTGTGGGCTTATAACTTGGCTTCTGAATGTCCTAGAGAGGTTAGGTTTGTTTTAGTGTTCTCCAATCAACAGCCCCTACAACCACAAAAAGGAATGGAGTCATTAGCACTTATGGTTTGTAAATGGCACCCAGAATTATGTTGCACGAAGCACAATTTCACATCATTCTGGGTTCATTTGTGTGAAAACAAGGTCCAATCAGGCTGAAACGTTACAGGAAGGTAGAATCTATTGAGTTGTAAGTGATCTGAATGTTTCATGATTATAGCACTTTCCTAAGGGGGTCAAACCATGTCCCAAAGGTCACCGGATCTGGTGTCAATTTAAAGTAGTAGTCCAGTTACACATTTGTGGGCTTATAACTTGACTTCTGAATGTCCTAGAGAGATCAGGTTTGTTTTAATGTACTCCAATCAACAGCCCCTACAACCACAAAAAGGAATGGAGTCATTAGCACTTATGGTTTGTAAATGGCACCCAGAATTATGTTGCACGAAGCACAATTTCACATCATTCTGGGTCCATTTGTGTGAAAACAAGGTCCAATCAGGCTGAAACGCTACAAGAAGGTAGAATCTATTGAGTTGTAAGTGATCTGAAGGTTTCAAGATGATCGCACATTCTTATAGGGGGTAAAACCATGTCCCAAAGGTCACCGGGCCTGGTGTCACTTTAAAGAAGTTGTCCAGTTACACCATTGTGGGCTTATAACTTGGCTTCTGAATGTCCTAGAGAGGTCAGGTTTGTTTTAGTGTACTCCAGTCAACAGCCCCTACAACCACAAAAAGGAATGGAGTCATTAGCACTTATGGTTTGTAAATGGCACCCAGAATTATGTTGCACGAAGCACAATTTCACATCATTCTGGGTTCATTTGTGTGAAAACAAGGTCCAATCAGGCTGAAACGTTACAGGAAGGTAGAATCTATTGAGTTGTAAGTGATCGAAATGTTTCATGATGATAGCACTTTCCTAAGGGGGTCAAACCATGTCCCAAAGGTCACCGGATCTGGTGTCAATTTAAAGAAGTAGTCCAGTTACACATTTGTGGGCTTATAACTTGGCTTCTGAATGTCCTAGAGAGATCAGGTTTATTTTAGTGTACTCCAATCAACAGCCCCTACAACCACAAAAAGGAATGGAGTCATTAGCACTTATGGTTTTTAAATGGCACCCAGAATTATGTTGCACAAAGCACAATTTCATATCATTCTGGGTCCATTTGTGTGAAAACAAGGTCCAATCAGGCTGAAACGTTACAGGAAGGTAGAATCTATTGAGTTGTAAGTGATCTGAACGTTTCATGATGATAGCACTTTCCTAAGGGGGTCAAACCATGTCCCAAAGGTCACTGGATCTGGTGTCAATTTAAAGAAGTAGTCCAGTTACACATTTGTGGGCTTATAACTTGGCTTCTGAATGTCCTAGAGAGATCAGGTTTGTTTTAATGTACTCCAGTCAACAGCCCCTACAACCACAAAAATGAATGGAGTCATTAGCACTTATGGTTTGTAAGTGGCACCCAGAATTATGTTGCACGAAGCACAATTTCACATCATTCTGGGTCAATTTGTGTGAAAACAAGGTCCAATCCAGCTGAAACGCTACAAGAAGGTAGAATCTATTGAGTTGTAAGTGATCTGAACGTTTCAAGATGATCGCACATTCCTATAGGGGGTCAAACCATGTCCCAAAGGTCACCGGGCCAAGTGTCACTTTAAAGAAGTAGTCCAGTTACACCTTTGTGGGCTTATAACTTGGCTTCTGAATGTCCTAGAGAGGTTAGGTTTGTTTTAGTGTACTCCAATCAACAGCCCCTACAACCACAAAAAGGAATGGAGTCATTAGCACTTATGGTTTTTAAATGGCACCCAGAATTATTTTGCACGAAGCACAATTTCACATCATTCTGGGTTCATTTGTGTGAAAACAAGGTCCAATCAGGCTGAAACGTTACTGGAAGCTAGAATCTATTGAGTTGTAAGTGATCTGAACGTTTCATGATGATAGCGCTTTCCTAAGGGGGTCAAACCATGTCCCAAAGGTCACCGGATCTGGTGTCAATCTAAAGAAGTAGTCCAGTTTCACGTTTGTGGGCTTATAACTTGGCTTCTGAATGTCCTAGAGAGATCAGGTTTATTTTAGTGTACTCCAATCAACAGCCCCTACAACCACAAAAAGGAATGGAGTCATTAGCACTTATGGTTCTTAAATGGCACCCAGAATTATGCTGCACTAAGCACAATTTCACATGATTCTGGGTCAATTTGTGTGAAAACAAGGTCCAATCCGGCTGAAACGCTACAAGAAGGTAGAATCTATTGAGTTGTAAGTGATCTGAACGTTTCAAGATGATCGCACATTCCTATAGGGGTAAAACCATGTCCCAAAGGTCACCGGGCCTGGTGTCACTTTAAAGAAGTAGTCCAGTTACATCTTTGTAGGCTTATAACTTGGCTTCTGAATGTCCTAGAGAGATCAGGTTTGTTTTAATGTACTCCAATCAACAGCCCCTACAACCACAAAAATGAATGGAGTCATTAGCACTTATGGTTTGTAAATGGCACCCAGAATTATGTTGCACCAAGCACAATTTCACATCATTCTGGGTCCATTTGTGTGAAAACAAGGTCCAATCAGGCTGAAACGCTACAAGAAGGTAGAATCTATTGAGTTGTAAGTGATCTGAAGGTTTCAAGATGATCGCACATTCTTATAGGGGGTAAAACCATGTCCCAAAGGTCACCGGGCCTGGTGTCACTTTAAAGAAGTTGTCCAGTTACACCTTTGTGGGCTTATAACTTGGCTTCTGAATGTCCTAGAGAGGTCAGGTTTGTTTTAGTGTACTCCAATCAACAGCCCCTACAACCACAAAAAGGAATGGAGTCATTAGCACTTATGGTTTTTAAATGGCACCCAGAATTATGTTGCACAAAGCACAATTTCACATCATTCTGGGTCCATTTGTGTGAAAACAAGGTCCAATCAGGCTGAAACGTTACAGGACGGTAGAATCTATTGAGTTGTAAGTGATCTGAACGTTTCATGATGATAGCACTTTCCTAAGGGGGTCAAACCATGTCCCAAAGGTCACTGGATCTGGTGTCAATTTAAAGAAGTAGTCCAGTTACACATTTGTGGGCTTATAACTTGGCTTCTGAATGTCCTAGAGAGATCAGGTTTGTTTTAATGTACTCCAATCAACAGCCCCTACAACCACAAAAAGGAATGGAGTCATTAGCACTTATGGTTTGTAAATGGCACCCAGAATTATGTTGCACCAAGCACAATTTCACATCATTCTGGGTCCATTTGTGTGAAAACAAGGTCCAATCAGGCTGAAACGCTACAAGAAGGTAGAATCTATTGAGTTGTAAGTGATCTGAAGGTTTCAAGATGATCGCACATTCTTATAGGGGGTAAAACCATGTCCCAAAGGTCACCGGGCCTGGTGTCACTTTAAAGAAGTTGTCCAGTTACACCTTTGTGGGCTTATAACTTGGCTTCTGAATGTCCTAGAGAGGTCAGGGTTTGTTTTAGTGTACTCCAATCAACAGCCCCTACAACCACAAAAAGGAATGGAGTCATTAGCACTTATGGTTTTTAAATGGCACCCAGAATTATGTTGCACAAAGCACAATTTCACATCATTCTGGGTCCTTTTGTGTGAAAACAAGGTCCAATCAGGCTGAAACGTTACAGGACGGTAGAATCTATTGAGTTGTAAGTGATCTGAACGTTTCATGATGATAGCACTTTCCTAAGGGGGTCAAACCATGTCCCAAAGGTCACTGGATCTGGTGTCAATTTAAAGAAGTAGTCCAGTTACACATTTGTGGGCTTATAACTTGGCTTCTGAATGTCCTAGAGAGATCAGGTTTGTTTTAATGTACTCCAATCAACAGCCCCTACAACCACAAAAATGAATGGAGTCATTAGCACTTATGGTTTGTAAGTGGCACCCAGAATTATGTTGCACGAAGCACAATTTCACATCATTCTGGGTCAATTTGTGTGAAAACAAGGTCCAATCCGGCTGAAACGCTACAAGAAGGTAGAATCTATTGAGTTGTAAGTGATCTGAACGTTTCAAGATGATCGCACATTCCTATAGGGGGTCAAACCATGTCCCAAAGGTCACTGGATCTGGTGTCAATTTAAAGAAGTAGTCCAGTTACACATTTGTGGGCTTATAACTTGGCTTCTGAATGTCCTAGAGAGGTTAGGTTTGTTTTAGTGTACTCCAATCAACAGCCCCTACAACCACAAAAAGGAATGGAGTCATTAGCACTTATGGTTTGTAAATGGCACGCAGAATTATTTTGCACGAAGCACAATTTCACATCATTCTGGGTTCATTTGTTTGAAAACAAGGTCCAATCAGGCTGAAACGTTACAGGAAGCTAGAATCTATTGAGTTGTAAGTGATCTGAACGTTTCATGATGATAGCGCTTTCCTAAGGGGGTCAAACCATGTCCCAAAGGTCACCGGATCTGGTGTCAATTTAAAGAAGTAGTCCAGTTACACATTTGTGGGCTTATAACTTGGCTTCTGAATGTCCTAGAGAGATCAGGTTTATTTTAGTGTACTCCAATCAACAGCCCCTACAACCACAAAAAGGAATGGAGTCATTAGCACTTATGGTTCTTAAATGGCACACAGAATTATGCTGCACTAAGCACAATTTCACATGATTCTGGGTCAATTTGTGTGAAAACAAGGTCCAATCCGGCTGAAACGCTACAAGAAGGTAGAATCTATTGAGTTGTAAGTGATCTGAACGTTTCAAGATGATCGCACATTCCTATAGGGGGTAAAACCATGTCCCAAAGGTCACCGGGCCTGGTGTCACTTTAAAGAGGTAGTCCAGTTACATCTTTGTAGGCTTACAACTTGGCTTCTGAATGTCCTAGAGAGATCAGGTTTGTTTTAATGTACTCCAATCAACAGCCCCTACAACCACAAAAAGGAATGGAGTCATTAGCACTTATGGTTTGTAAATGGCACACAGAATTATGTTGCACGAAGCACAATTTCACATCATTCTGGGTTCATTTGTGTGAAAACAAGGTCCAATCAGGCAGAAACGTTACAGGAAGGTAGAATCTATTGAGTTGTAAGTGATCTGAACGTTTCATGATGATAGCACTTTCCTAAGGGGGTCAAACAATGTCGCAAAGGTCACCGGATCTGGTGTCACTTTAAAGAATTAGTCCAGTTACACATTTGTGGGCTTATAACTTGGCTTCTGAATGTCCTAGAGCGGTCAGGTTTGTTTTAGTGTACTCCAATCAACAGCCCCTACAACCACAAAAAGGAATGGAGTCATTAGCACTTATGGTTTGTAAATGGCACCCAGAATTATGTTGCACGAAGCACAATTTCACATCATTCTGGGTCCATTTGTGTGAAAACAAGGTCCAATCAGGCTGAAACATTACAGGAAGGTAGAATCTATTAAAATGTAATTGATCTGAAGGTTTCATGATGATAGCACTTCCCTAAGGGGGTCAAACCATGTCCCAAAGGTCACCGGATCTGGTGTCTAAAGAAGTAGTCCAGTTACACATTTGTGGGCTTATAACTTGGCTTCTGAATGTCCTAGAGAGATCAGGTTTGTTTTAGTATACTCCAATCAACAGCCCCTACAACCACAAAAAGGAATGGAGTCATTAGCACTTATGGTTTTTAAATGGCACCCAGAATTATGTTGCACGAAGCACAATTTCACATAATTCTGGGTTCATTTGTGTGAAAACAAGGTCCAATCAGGCTGAAACGTTACAGAAAGGTAGAATCTATTGAGTTGTAAGTGATCTGAACGTTTCATGATGATAGCACTTTCCTAAGGGGGTCAAACCATGTCCCAAATGTCACCGGATCTGGTGTCATTTTAAAGTAGTAGTCCAGTTACACATTTGTGGGCTTATAACTTGGCTTCTGAATGTCCTGGAGAGGTCAGGTTTGTTTTAATGTACTCCAATCAACAGCCCCTACAACCACAAAAAGGAATGGAGTCATTAGCACTTATGGTTTGTAAATGGCACCCAGAATTATGTTGCACGAAGCAAAATTTCACTTCATTCTGGGTTCATTTGTGTGAAAACAAGGTCCAATCAGGCAGAAACGTTACAGGAAGGTAGAATCTATTGAGTTGTAAGTGATCTGAACGTTTCATGATGATAGCACTTTCCTATAGGGGGTCAAACCATGTCCCAAAGGTCACCGGGCCTGGTGTCACTTTAAAGAAGTAGTCCAGTTACACCTTTGTGGGCTTATAACTTGGCTTCTGAATGTCCTAGAGAGATCAGGGTTGTTTTAGTGTACTCCAATCAACAGCCCCCACAACCACAAAAAGGAATGGAGTCATTAGTACTTATGGTTCTTAAATGGCACCCAGAATTATGTTGCACGAAGCACAATTTCACATCATTCTGGGTCCATTTGTGTGAAAACAAGGTCCAATCAGGCTGAAACGTTACAGGAAGGTAGAATCTATTGAGTTGTAAGTGATCTGAATGGTTCAAGATGATCGCACATTCCTATAGGGGGTAAAACCATGTCCCAAAGGTCACCGGGCCTGGTGTCACTTTAAAGAAGTAGTCCAGTTACATCTTTGTGGGCTTATAACTTGGCTTCTGAATGTCCTAGAGAGGTTAGGTTTGTTTTAGTGTACTCCAATCAACAGCCCCTACAACCACAAAACGGAATGGAGTCATTAGCACTTATGGTTTGTAAATGGCACCCAGAATTATGTTGCACGAAGCACAATTTCACATCATTCTGGGTTCATTTGTGTGAAAACAAGGTCCAATCAGGCTGAAACGTTACAAGAAGGTAGAATCTATTGAGTTGTAAGTGATCTGAACGTTTCATGATGATCGCACATTCCTATAGGGGGTCAAACCATGTCCCAAAGGTCACCGGGCCTGGTGTCACTTTAAAGAAGTAGTCCAGTTACACATTTGTGGGCTTATAACTTGGCTTCTGAATGTCCTGGAGAGATCAGGTTTGTTTTAGTGTACTCCAATCAACAGCCCCTACAACCACAAAAAGGAATGGAGTCATTAGCACTTATGGTTTGTAAATGGCACCCAGAATTATGTTGCATGACGCACAATTTCACATCATTCTGGGTCCATTTGTGTGAAAACAAGGTCCAATCAGGCTGAAACGTTACAAGAAGGTAGAATCTATTGAGTTGTAAGTGATCTGAACGTTTCATGATGATCGCACATTCCTATAGGGGGTCAAACCATGTCCCAAAGGTCACCGGACCTGGTGTCACTTTAAAGAAGTAGTCCAGTTACACATTTGTGGGCTTATAACTTGGCTTCTGAATATCCTAGAGAGGTCAGGTTTGTTTTAGAGTACTCCAGTTAACAGCCCCCATTACCCCAAAGAGGAATGGAGTCAATAGCACTTATGGTTTTTAAATGGCACCCAGAATTATGTTGCACGAAGCACACTTTCACATCATTCTGGGTTCATTTGTGTGAAAACAAGGTCCAATCAGACTGAAACATTACAGGAAGTTAGAATCTATTGAGTTGTAAGTGATCTGAACGTTTCATGATGATAGCACTTTCCTAAGGGGGTCAAACCATGTCCCAAAGGTCACCGGATCTGGTGTCAATTTAAAGAAGTAGTCCAGTTACACATGTGTGGGCTTATAACTTGGCTTCTGAATGTCCTAGAGAGATCAAGTTTATTTTAGTGTACTCCAATCAACAGCCCCTACAACCACAAAAAGGAATGGAGTCATTAGCACTTATGGTTTGTAAATGGCACCCAGAATTATGTTGCACGAAGCACTATTTCACATCATTCTGGGTCCATTTGTGTGAAAACAAGGTCCAGTCAGGCTGAAACGTTACAAGAAGGTAGAATCAATTGAGTTGTAAGTGATCTGAAGGTTTCAAGATGATCGCACATTCTTATAGGGGGTAAAACCATGTCCCAAAGGTCACCGGGCCTGGTGTCACTTTAAAGAAGTTGTCCAGTTACACCTTTGTGGGCTTATAACTTGGCTTCTGAATGTCCTAGAGAGGTCAGGTTTGTTTTAGTGTACTCCAGTCAACAGCCCCTACAACCACAAAAAGGAATGGAGTCATTAGCACTTATGGTTTGTAAATGGCACCCAGAATTATGTTGCACGAAGCACAATTTCACATCATTCTGGGTTCATTTGTGTGAAAACAAGGTCCAATCAGGCTGAAACGTTACAGGAAGGTAGAATCTATTGAGTTGTAAGTGATCGAAATGGTTCATGATGATAGCACTTTCCTAAGGGGGTCAAACCATGTCCCAAAGGTCACCGGATCTGGTGTCAATTTAAAGAAGTAGTCCAGTTACACATTTGTGGGCTTATAACTTGGCTTCTGAATGTCCTAGAGAGATCAGGTTTATTTTAGTGTACTCCAATCAACAGCCCCTACAACCACAAAAAGGAATGGAGTCATTAGCACTTATGGTTTTTAAATGGCACCCAGAATTATGTTGCACAAAGCACAATTTCACATCATTCTGGGTCCATTTGTGTGAAAACAAGGTCCAATCAGGCTGAAACGTTACAGGAAGGTAGAATCTATTGAGTTGTAAGTGATCTGAACGTTTCATGATGATAGCACTTTCCTAAGGGGGTCAAACCATGTCCCAAAGGTCACTGGATCTGGTGTCAATTTAAAGAAGTAGTCCAGTTACACATTTGTGGGCTTATAACTTGGCTTCTGAATGTCCTAGAGAGATCAGGTTTGTTTTAATGTACTCCAATCAACAGCCCCTACAACCACAAAAATGAATGGAGTCATTAGCACTTATGGTTTGTAAGTGGCACCCAGAATTATGTTGCACGAAGCACAATTTCACATCATTCTGGGTCAATTTGTGTGAAAACAAGGTCCAATCCAGCTGAAACGCTACAAGAAGGTAGAATCTATTGAGTTGTAAGTGATCTGAACGTTTCAAGATGATCGCACATTCCTATAGGGGGTCAAACCATGTCCCAAAGGTCACCGGGCCAAGTGTCACTTTAAAGAAGTAGTCCAGTTACACCTTTGTGGGCTTATAACTTGGCTTCTGAATGTCCTAGAGAGGTTAGGTTTGTTTTAGTGTACTCCAATCAACAGCCCCTACAACCACAAAAAGGAATGGAGTCATTAGCACTTATGGTTTGTAAATGGCACCCAGAATTATTTTGCACGAAGCACAATTTCACATCATTCTGGGTTCATTTGTGTGAAAACAAGGTCCAATCAGGCTGAAACGTTACTGGAAGCTAGAATCTATTGAGTTGTAAGTGATCTGAACGTTTCATGATGATAGCGCTTTCCTAAGGGGGTCAAACCATGTCCCAAAGCTCACCGGATCTGGTGTCAATTTAAAGAAGTAGTCCAGTTACACGTTTGTGGGCTTATAGCTTGGCTTCTGAATGTCCTAGAGAGATCAGGTTTATTTTAGTGTACTCCAATCAACAGCCCCTACAACCACAAAAAGGAATGGAGTCATTAGCACTTATGGTTCTTAAATGGCACTCAGAATTATGCTGCACTAAGCACAATTTCACATGATTCTGGGTCAATTTGTGTGAAAACAAGGTCCAATCCGGCTGAAACGCTACAAGAAGGTAGAATCTATTGAGTTGTAAGTGATCTGAACGTTTCAAGATGATCGCACATTCCTATAGGGGGTAAAACCATGTCCAAAAGGTCACCGGGCCTGGTGTCACTTTAAAGAAGTAGTCCAGTTACATCTTTGTAGGCTTATAACTTGGCTTCTGAATGTCCTAGAGAGATCAGGTTTGTTTTAATGTACTCCAATCAACAGCCCCTACAACCACAAAAAGGAATGGAGTCATTAGCACTTATGGTTTGTAAATGGCACCCAGAATTATGTTGCACCAAGCACAATTTCACATCATTCTGGGTCCATTTGTGTGAAAACAAGGTCCAATCAGGCTGAAACGCTACAAGAAGGTAGAATCTATTGAGTTGTAAGTGATCTGAAGGTTTCAAGATGATCGCACATTCTTATAGGGGGTAAAACCATGTCCCAAAGGTCACCGGGCCTGGTGTCACTTTAAAGAAGTTGTCCAGTTACACCTTTGTGGGCTTATAACTTGGCTTCTGAATGTCCTAGAGAGGTCAGGTTTGTTTTAGTGTACTCCAATCAACAGCCCCTACATCCACAAAAAGGAATGGAGTCATTAGCACTTATGGTTTGTAAATGGCACCGAGAATTATGTTGCACGAAGCACAATTTCACATCATTCTGGGTTCATTTGTGTGAAAACAAGGTCCAATCAGGCTGAAACGTTACAGGAAGGTAGAATCTATTGAGTTGTAAGTGATCTGAATGTTTCATGATGATAGCACTTTCCTAAGGGGGTCAAACCATGTCCCAAAGGTCACCGGATCTGGTGTCAATTTAAAGAAGTAGTCCAGTTACACATTTGTGGGCTTATAACTTGGCTTCTGAATGTCCTAGAGAGATCAGGTTTATTTTAGTGTACTCCAATCAACAGCCCCTACAACCACAAAAAGGAATGGAGTCATTAGCACTTATGGTTTTTAAATGGCACCCAGAATTATGTTGCACAAAGCACAATTTCACATCATTCTGGGTCCATTTGTGTGAAAACAAGGTCCAATCAGGCTGAAACGTTACAGGACGGTAGAATCTATTGAGTTGTAAGTGATCTGAACGTTTCATGATGATAGCACTTTCCTAAGGGGGTCAAACCATGTCCCAAAGGTCACTGGATCTGGTGTCAATTTAAAGAAGTAGTCCAGTTACACATTTGTGGGCTTATAACTTGGCTTCTGAATGTCCTAGAGAGATCAGGTTTGTTTTAATGTACTCCAATCAACAGCCCCTACAACCACAAAAATGAATGGAGTCATTAGCACTTATGGTTTGTAAGTGGCACCCAGAATTATGTTGCACGAAGCACAATTTCACATCATTCTGGGTCAATTTGTGTGAAAACAAGGTCCAATCCGGCTGAAACGCGACAAGAAGGTAGAATCTATTGAGTTGTAAGTGATCTGAACGTTTCAAGATGATCGCACATTCCTATAGGGGGTCAAACCATGTCCCAAAGGTCACCGGGCCAAGTGTCAAGTAGTCCAGTTACACCTTTGTGGGCTTATAACTTGGCTTCTGAATGTCCTAGAGAGGTTAGGTTTGTTTTAGTGTACTCCAATCAACAGCCCCTACAACCACAAAAAGGAATGGAGTCATTAGCACTTATGGTTTGTAAATGGCACGCAGAATTATTTTGCACGAAGCACAATTTCACATCATTCTGGGTTCATTTGTGTGAAAACAAGGTCCAATCAGGCTGAAACGTTACTGGAAGCTAGAATCTATTGAGTTGTAAGTGATCTGAACGTTTCATGATGATAGCGCTTTCCTAAGGGGGTCAAACCATGTCCCAAAGGTCACCGGATCTGGTGTCAATTTAAAGAAGTAGTCCAGTTACACATTTGTGGGCTTATAACTTGGCTTCTGAATGTCCTAGAGAGATCAGGTTTATTTTAGTGTACTCCAATCAACAGCCCCTACAACCACAAAAAGGAATGGAGTCATTAGCACTTATGGTTCTTAAATGGCACCCAGAATTATGCTGCACTAAGCACAATTTCACATGATTCTGGGTCAATTTGTGTGAAAACAAGGTCCAATCCGGCTGAAACGCTACAAGAAGGTAGAATCTATTGAGTTGTAAGTGATCTGAACGTTTCAAGATGATCGCACATTCCTATAGGGGGTAAAACCATGTCCCAAAGGTCACCGGGCCTGGTGTCACTTTAAAGAAGTAGTCCAGTTACATCTTTGTAGGCTTACAACTTGGCTTCTGAATGTCCTAGAGAGATCAGGTTTGTTTTAATGTACTCCAATCAACAGCCCCTACAACCACAAAAAGGAATGGAGTCATTAGCACTTATGGTTTGTAAATGGCACACAGAATTATGTTGCACGAAGCACAATTTCACATCATTCTGGGTTCATTTGTGTGAAAACAAGGTCCAATCAGGCTGAAACGTTACAGGAAGGTAGAATCTATTGAGTTGTAAGTGATCTGAACGTTTCATGATGATAGCACTTTCCTAAGGGGGTCAAACAATGTCGCAAAGGTCACCGGATCTGGTGTCACTTTAAAGAAGTAGTCCAGTTACACATTTGTGGGCTTATAACTTGGCTTCTGAATGTCCTAGAGCGGTCAGGTTTGTTTTAGTGTACTCCAATCAACAGCCCCTACAACCACAAAAAGGAATGGAGTCATTAGCACTTATGGTTTGTAAATGGCACCCAGAATTATGTTGCACGAAGCACAATTTCACATCATTCTGGGTCCATTTGTGTGAAAACAAGGTCCAATCAGGCTGAAACATTACAGGAAGGTAGAATCTATTAAAATGTAAGTGATCTGAAGGTTTCATGATGATAGCACTTCCCTAAGGGGGTCAAACCATGTCCCAAAGGTCACCGGATCTGGTGTCTAAAGAAGTAGTCCAGTTACACATTTGTGGGCTTATAACTTGGCTTCTGAATGTCCTAGAGAGATCAGGTTTGTTTTAGTATACTCCAATCAACAGCCCCTACAACCACAAAAAGGGATGGAGTCATTAGCACTTATGGTTTTTAAATGGCACCCAGAATTATGTTGCACGAAGCACAATTTCACATAATTCTGGGTTCATTTGTGTGAAAACAAGGTCCAATCAGGCTGAAACGTTACAGAAAGGTAGAATCTATTGAGTTGTAAGTGATCTGAACGTTTCATGATGATAGCACTTTCCTAAGGGGGTCAAACCATGTCCCAAATGTCACCGGATCTGGTGTCATTTTAAAGTAGTAGTCCAGTTACACATTTGTGGGCTTATAACTTGGCTTCTGAATGTCCTGGAGAGGTCAGGTTTGTTTTAATGTACTCCAATCAACAGCCCCTACAACCACAAAAAGGAATGGAGTCATTAGAACTTATGGTTTGTAAATGGCACCCAGAATTATGTTGCACGAAGCAAAATTTCACATCATTCTGGGTTCATTTGTGTGAAAACAAGGTCCAATCAGGCAGAAACGTTACAGGAAGGTAGAATCTATTGAGTTGTAAGTGATCTGAACGTTTCATGATGATAGCACTTTCCTATAGGGGGTCAAACCATGTCCCAAAGGTCACCGGGCCTGGTGTCACTTTAAAGAAGTAGTCCAGTTACACCTTTGTGGGCTTATAACTTGGCTTCTGAATGTCCTAGAGAGATCAGGGTTGTTTTAGTGTACTCCAATCAACAGCCCCCACAACCACAAAAAGGAATGGAGTCATTAGCACTTATGGTTCTTAAATGGCACCCAGAATTATGTTGCACGAAGCACAATTTCACATCATTCTGGGTCCATTTGTGTGAAAACAAGGTCCAATCAGGCTGAAACGTTACAGGAAGGTAGAATCTATTGAGTTGTAAGTGATCTGAATGGTTCAAGATGATCGCACATTCCTATAGGGGGTAAAACCATGTCCCAAAGGTCACCGGGCCTGGTGTCACTTTAAAGAAGTAGTCCAGTTACATCTTTGTGGGCTTATAACTTGGCTTCTGAATGTCCTAGAGAGGTTAGGTTTGTTTTAGTGTACTCCAATCAACAGCCCCTACAACCACAAAACGGAATGGAGTCATTAGCACTTATGGTTTGTAAATGGCACCCAGAATTATGTTGCACGAAGCACAATTTCACATCATTCTGGGTTCATTTGTGTGAAAACAAGGTCCAATCAGGCTGAAACGTTACAAGAAGGTAGAATCTATTGAGTTGTAAGTGATCTGAACGTTTCATGATGATCGCACATTCCTATAGGGGGTCAAACCATGTCCCAAAGGTCACCGGGCCTGGTGTCACTTTAAAGAAGTAGTCCAGTTACACATTTGTGGGCTTATAACTTGGCTTCTGAATGTCCTGGAGAGATCAGGTTTGTTTTAGTGTACTCCAATCAACAGCCCCTACAACCACAAAAAGGAATGGAGTCATTAGCACTTATGGTTTGTAAATGGCACCCAGAATTATGTTGCATGAAGCACAATTTCACATCATTCTGGGTCCATTTGTGTGAAAACAAGGTCCAATCAGGCTGAAACGTTACAAGAAGGTAGAATCTATTGAGTTGTAAGTGATCTGAACGTTTCATGATGATCGCACATTCCTATAGGGGGTCAAACCATGTCCCAAAGGTCACCGGACCTGGTGTCACTTTAAAGAAGTAGTCCAGTTACACATTTGTGGGCTTATAACTTGGCTTCTGAATATCCTAGAGAGGTCAGGTTTGTTTTAGAGTACTCCAGTTAACAGCCCCCATTACCCCAAAGAGGAATGGAGTCATTAGCACTTATGGTTTTTAAATGGCACCCAGAATTATGTTGCACGAAGCACACTTTCACATCATTCTGGGTTCATTTGTGTGAAAACAAGGTCCAATCAGACTGAAACGTTACAGGAAGTTAGAATCTATTGAGTTGTAAGTGATCTGAACGTTTCATGATGATAGCACTTTCCTAAGGGGGTCAAACCATGTCCCAAAGGTCACCGGATCTGGTGTCAATTTAAAGAAGTAGTCCAGTTACACATGTGTGGGCTTATAACTTGGCTTCTGAATGTCCTAGAGAGATCAAGTTTATTTTAGTGTACTCCAATCAACAGCCCCTACAACCACAAAAAGGAATGGAGTCATTAGCACTTATGGTTTGTAAATGGCACCCAGAATTATGTTGCACGAAGCACTATTTCACATCATTCTGGGTCCATTTGTGTGAAAACAAGGTCCAATCAGGCTGAAACGTTACAAGAAGGTAGAATCTATTGAGTTGTAAGTGATCTGAACATTTCATGATGATAGCACTTTCCTAAGGGGGTCAAACCATGTCCCAAAGGTCACCGGATCTGGTGTCAATTTAAAGAAGTAGTCCAGTTACACCTTTGTTGGCTTATAACTTGGCTTCTGAATGTCCTAGAGAGGTTAGGTTTGTTTTAGTGTACTCCAATCTACAGCCCCTACAACCACAAAAAGGAATGGAGTCATTAGCACTTATGGTTTGTAAATGGCACCCAGAATTATGTTGCACGAAGCACAATTTCACATCATTCTGGGTTCATTTGTGTGAAAACAAGGTCCAATCAGGCTGAAACGTTACAGGAAGGTAGAATCTATTGAGTTGTAAGTGATCTGAACGTTTAATGATGATAGCACTTTCCTAAGGGGGTCAAACCATGTCCCAAAGGTCACCGGATCTGGTGTCAATTTAAAGAAGTAGTCCAGTTACACATTTATGGGCTTATAACTTGGCTTCTGAAGGTCCTAGAGCGATCAGGTTTGTTTTAGTGTACTCCAATCAACAGCCCCTACAACCACAAAAAGGAATGGAGTCATTAGCACTTATGGCTTTTAAATGGCACCCAGAATTATGTTGCACGAAGCACAATTTCACATCATTCTGGGTTCATTTGTGTGAAAACAAGGTCCAATGAGGCTGAAACGTTACATGAAGGTAGAATCTATTGAGTTGTATGTGATCTGAAGGTTTCATGATGATAGCACTTTCCTAAGGGGGTCAAACCATGTCTCAAAGGTCAGCGGATCTGGCGTCAATTTAAAGAAGTAGTCCAGTTACACATTTGTGGGCTTATAACTTGGCTTCTGAATGTCCTAGAGCGATCAGGTTTGTTTTATTGTACTCCAATCAACAGCCCCTAGAACCACAAAAAGGAATGGAGACATTAGCACTTATGGTTTTCAAATGGCACCCAGAATTATGTTGCACGAAGCACAATTTCACATCATTCTGGGTTCATTTGTGTGAAAACAAGGTCCAATCAGGCTGAATCGTTACAGGAAGGTAGAATCTATTGAGTTGTAAGTGATCTGAACGTTTCATGATGATAGCACTTTCCTAAGGGGGTCAAACCATGTCCCAAAGGTCACCGGATCTGGTGTCTAAAGAAGTAGTCCAGTTACACATTTGTGGGCTTATAACTTGGCTTCTGAATGTCCTAGAGAGATCAGGTTTGTTTTAGTATACTCCAATCAACAGCCCCTACAACCACAAAAAGGAATGGAGTCATTAGCACTTATGGTTTTTAAAAGGCACCCAGAATTATGTTGCACGAAGCACAATTTCACATCATTCTGGGTTCATTTGTGTGAAAACAAGGTCCAATCAGGCTGAAACGTTACAGGAAGGTAGAATCTATTGAGTTGTAAGTGATCTGAACGTTTCATGATGATAGCACTTTCCTAAGGGGGTCAAACCATGTCCCAAAGGTCACCGGATCTGGTGTCAATTTAAAGAAGTAGTCCAGTTACACATTTGTGGGCTTATAACTTGGCTTCTGAATGTCCTAGAGCGATCAGGTTTGCTTTAGTGTACTCCAATCAACAGCCCCTACAACCACAAACAGGAATGGAGACATTAGCACTTATGGTTTTTAAATGGCACCAAGAATTATGTTGCACGAAGCACAATTTCACATCATTCTGGGTTCATTTGTGTGAAAACAAGGTCCAATCAGGCTGAAACAATACAGGAAGGTAGAATCTATTGAGTTGTAAGTGATCTGAACGTTTCATGATGATCGCACTTTCCTAAGGGGATCAAACCATGTCCCAAAGGTCACCGGATCTGGTGTCACTTTAAAGAAGTAGTCAAGTTACACATTTGTGGGCTTATAACTTGGCTTCTGAATGTCCTAGAGAGTTCAGGGTTGTTTTAGTGTACTCCAATCAACAGCCCCTACAACCACAAAAAGGAATGGAGTCATTAGCACTTATGGTTTGTAAATGGCACCCAGAATTATGTTGCAAGAAGCACAATTTCACATCATTCTGGGTCCATTTGTGTGAAAACAAGGTCCAATCAGGCTGAAACGTTACAGGAAGGTAGAATCTATTGAGTTGTAAGTGATCTGAACGTTTCATGATGATCGCACTTTCCTAAGGGGATCAAACCATGTCCCAAAGGTCACCGGATCTGGTGTCACTTTAAAGAAGTAGTCAAGTTACACATTTGTGGGCTTATAACTTGGCTTCTGAATGTCCTAGAGAGTTCAGGGTTGTTTTAGTGTACTCCAATCAACAGCCCCTACAACCACAAAAAGGAATGGAGTCATTAGCACTTATGGTTTGTAAATGGCACCCAGAATTATGTTGCAAGAAGCACAATTTCACATCATTCTGGGTCCATTTGTGTGAAAACAAGGTCCAATCAGGCTGAAACGTTACAGGAAGGTAGAATCTATTGAGTTGTAAGTGATCTGAACGTTTCATGATGATAGCACTTTCCTAAGGGGGTCACACCATGTCCCAAAGGTCACCGGATCTGGTGTCAATTTAAAGAAGTAGTCCAGTTACACATGTGTGGGCTTATAACTTGGCTTCTGAATGTCCTAGAGAGATCAAGTTTATTTTAGTGTACTCCAATCAACAGCCCCTACAACCACAAAAAGGAATGGAGTCATTAGCACTTATGGTTTGTAAATGGCACCCAGAATTATGTTGCACGAAGCACTATTTCACATCATTCTGGGTCCATTTGTGTGAAAACAAGGTCCAATCAGGCTGAAACGTTACAAGAAGGTAGAATCTATTGAGTTGTAAGTGATCTGAACATTTCATGATGATAGCACTTTTCTAAGGGGGTCAAACCATGTCCCAAAGGTCACCGGATCTGGTGTCAATTTAAAGAAGTAGTCCAGTTACACATTTGTGGGCTTATAACTTGGCTTCTGAATGTCCTAGAGAGATCAGGTTTGTTTTAGTGTACTCCAATCAACAGCCCCTACAACCACAAAAAGGAATGGAGTCATTAGCACTTATGGTTTGTAAATGGCACCCAGAATTATGTTGCACGAAGCACAATTTCACATCATTCTGGGTCCATTTGTGTGAAAACAAGGTCCAATCAGGCTGAAACATTACAGGAAGGTAGAATCTATTAAATTGTAAGTGATCTGAACGTTTCATGATGATAGCACTTCCCTAAGGGAGTCAAACCATGTCCCAAAGGTCACCAGATCTGGTGTCTAAAGAAGTAGTCCAGTTACACATTTGTGGGCTTATAACTTGGCTTCTGAATGTCCTAGAGAGATCTGGTTTGTTTTAGTATACTCCAATCAACAGCCCCTACAACCACAAAAAGGAATGGAGTCATTAGCACTTATGGTTTTTAAATGGCACCCAGAATTATGTTGCACGAAGCACAATTTCACATCATTCTGGGTTCATTTGTGTGAAAACAAGGTCCAATCAGGCTGAAACGTTACAGGAAGGTAGAATCTATTGAGTTGTAAGTGATCTGAACGTTTCATGATGATAGCACTTTCCTAAGGGGGTCAAACCATGTCCCAAATGTCACCGGATCTGGTGTCAATTTAAAGTAGTAGTCCAGTTACACATTTGTGGGCTTATAACTTGGCTTCTGAATGTCCTGGAGAGGTCAGGTTTGTTTTAATGTACTCCAATCAACAGCCCCTACAACCACAAAAAGGAATGGAGTCATTAGCACTTATGGTTTGTAAATGGCACCCAGAATTATGTTGCACGAAGCAAAATTTCACATCATTCTGGGTTCATTTGTGTGAAAACGAGGTCCAATCAAGCAGAAACGTTACAGGAAGGTAGAATCTATTGAGTTGTAAGTGATCTGAACGTTTCATGATGATAGCACTTTCCTATAGGGGGTCAAACCATGTCCCAAAGGTCACCGGGCCTGGTGTCACTTTAAAGAAGTAGTCCAGTTACACCTTTGTGGGCTTATAACTTGGCTTCTGAATGTCCTAGAGAGATCAGGGTTGTTTTAGTGTACTCCAATCAACAGCCCCTACAACCACAAAAAGGAATGGAGTCATTAGCACTTATGGTTCTTAAATGGCACCCAGAATTATGTTGCACGAAGCACAATTTCACATCATTCTGGGTCCATTTGTGTGAAAACAAGGTCCAATCAGGCTGAAACGTTACAGGAAGGTAGAATCTATTGAGTTGTAAGTGATCTGAACGTTTCAAGATGATCGCACATTCCTATAGGGGGTAAAACCATGTCCCAAAGGTCACCGGGCCTGGTGTCACTTTAAAGAAGTAGTCCAGTTACATCTTTGTAGGCTAATAACTTGACTTCTGAATGTCCTAGAGAGATCAGGTTTTTTTAATTTACTCCAATCAACAGCCCCTACAACCACAAAAAGGAATGGAGTCATTAGCACTTATGGTTTGTAAATGGCACCCAGAATTATGTTGCACGAAGCACAATTTCACATCATTCTGGGTTCATTTGTGTGAAAACAAGGTCCAATCAGGCAGAAACGTTACAGGAAGGTAGAATCTATTGAGTTGTAAGTGATCTGAACGTTTCATGATGATAGCACTTTCCTAAGGGGGTCAAACCATGTCGCAAAGGTCACCAGATCTGGTGTCACTTTAAAGAATTAGTCCAGTTACACATTTGTGGGCTTATAACTTGGCTTCTGAATGTCCTAGAGAGATCAGGTTTGTTTTAGTGTACTCCAATCAACAGTCCCTACAACCACAAAAAGGAATGGAGTCATTAGCACTTATGGTTTGTAAATGGCACCCAGAATTATGTTGCACGAAGCACAATTTCACATCATTCTGGGTCCATTTAAGTGAAAACAAGGTCCAATCAGGCTGAAACGTTACAAGAAGGTAGAATCTATTGAGTTGCAAGTGATCTGAACGTTTCATGATGATAGCACTTTCCTAAGGGGGTCAAACCATGTCCCAAAGGTCACCGGATCTGGTGTCAATTTAAAGTAGTCCAGTTACACATTTGTGGGCTTATAACTTGGCTTCTGAATGTCCTAGAGAGATCAGGTTTTTTTTAGTGTACTCCAATCAACAGCCCCTACAAACACAAAAAGGAATGGAGTCATTAGCACTTATGGTTTGTAAATGGCACCCAGAATTATGTTGCACGAAGCACAATTTCACATCATTCTGGGTTCATTTGTGTGAAAACAAGGTCCAATCAGGCTGAAACGTTACAGGAAGGTAGAATCTATTGAGCTGTAAGTGATCTGAATGTTTCATGATGATAGCACTTTCCTAAGGGGGTCAAACCATGTCCCAAAGGTCACCGGATCTGGTGTCACTTTAAAGAAGTAGTCCAGTTACACATTTGTGGGCTTATAACTTGGCTTCTGAATGTCCTAGAGAGGTCAGGGTTGTTTTAGTGTACTCCAATCAACAGCCCCTACAACCACAAAAAGGAATGGAGTCATTAGCACTTATGGTTTGTAAATGGCACCCAGAATTATGTTGCACGAAGCACAATTTCACATCATTCTGGGTCCATTTGTGTGAAAACAAGGTCCAATCAGGCTGAAACGTTACAGGAAGGTAGAATCTATTGAGTTGTAAGTGATCTGAACGTTTCATGATGATAGCACTTTCCTAAGGGGGTCACACCATGTCCCAAAGGTCACCGGATCTGGTGTCAATTTAAAGAAGTAGTCCAGTTACACATGTGTGGGCTTATAACTTGGCTTCTGAATGTCCTAGAGAGATCAGGTTTGTTTTAGTGTACTCCAATCAACAGCCCCTACAACCACAAAAAGGAATGGAGTCATTATCACTTATGGTTTGTAAATGGCACCCAGAATTATGTTGCACGAAGCACTATTTCACATCATTCTGGGTCCATTTGTGTGAAAACAAGGTCCAATCAGGCTGAAACGTTACAGGAAGGTAGAATCTATTGAGTTGTAAGTGATCTGAACGTTTCATGATGATAGCACTTTCCTAAGGGGGTCAAACCATGTCCCAAAGGTCACCGGATCTGGTGTCAATTTAAAGAAGTAGTCCAGTTACACATGTGTGGGCTTATAACTTGGCTTCTGAATGTCCTAGAGAGATCAAGTTTATTTTAGTGTACTCCAATCAACAGCCCCTACAACCACAAAAAGGAATGGAGTCATTAGCACTTATGGTTTGTAAATGGCACCCAGAATTATGTTGCACGAAGCACTATTTCACATCATTCTGGGTCCATTTGTGTGAAAACAAGGTCCAATCAGGCTGAAACGTTACAAGAAGGTAGAATCTATTGAGTTGTAAGTGATCTGAACATTTCATGATGATAGCACTTTCCTAAGGGGGTCAAACCATGTCCCAAAGGTCACCGGATCTGGTGTCAATTTAAAGAAGTAGTCAAGTTACACATTTGTGGGCTTATAACCTGGCTTCTGAATGTCCTAGAGAGATCAGGTTTGTTTTAGTGTACACCAATCAACAGCCCCTACAACCACAAAAAGGAATGGAGTCATTAGCACTTATGGTTTGTAAATGGCACCCAGAATTATGTTGCACGAAGCACAATTTCACATCATTCTGGGTCCATTTGTGTGAAAACAAGGTCCAATCAGGCTGAAACATTACAGGAAGGTAGAATCTATTAAATTGTAAGTGATCTGAACGTTTCATGATGATAGAACTTCCCTAAGGGGGTCAAACCATGTCCCAAAGGTCACCGGATCTGGTGTCTAAAGAAGTAGTCCAGTTACACATTTGTGGGCTTATAACTTGGCTTCTGAATGTCCTAGAGAGATCAGGTTTGTTTTATTATACTCCAATCAACAGCCTCTACAACCACAAAAAGGAATGGAGTCATTAGCACTTATGGTTTTTAAATGGCACCCAGAATTATGTTGCACGAAGCACAATTTCACATCATTCTGGGTTCATTTGTGTGAAAACAAAGTCCAATCAGGCTGAAACGTTACAGGAAGGTAGAATCTATTGAGTTGTAAGTGATCTGAACGTTTCATGATGATAGCACTTTCCTAAGGGGGTCAAACCATGTCCCAAATGTCACCGGATCTGGTGTCAATTTAAAGTAGTAGTCCAGTTACACATTTGTGGGCTTATAACTTGGCTTCTGAATGTCCTGGAGAGGTCAGGTTTGTTTTAATGTACTCCAATCAACAGCCCCTACAACCACAAAAAGGAATGGAGTCATTAGCACTTATGGTTTGTAAATGGCACCCAGAATTATGTTGCACGAAGCAAAATTTCACATCATTCTGGGTTCATTTGTGTGAAAACAAGGTCCAATCAAGCAGAAACGTTACAGGAAGGTAGAATCTATTGAGTTGTAAGTGATCTGAACGTTTCATGATGATAGCACTTTCCTATAGGGGGTCAAACCATGTCCCAAAGGTCACCGGGCCTGGTGTCACTTTAAAGAAGTAGTCCAGTTACACCTTTGTGGGCTTATAACTTGGCTTCTGAATGTCCTAGAGAGATCAGGTTTTTTTTAGTGTACTCCAATCAACAGCCCCTACAACCACAAAAAGGAATGGAGTCATTAGCACTTATGGTTTGTAAATGGCACCCAGAATTATGTTGCACGAAGCACAATTTCACATCATTCTGGGTTCATTTGTGTGAAAACAAGGTCCAATCAGGCTGAAACGTTACAGGAAGGTAGAATCTATTGAGTTGTAAGTGATCTGAACGTTTCATGATGATAGCACTTTCCTAAGGGGGTCAAACCATGTCCAAAATGTCACCGGATCTGGTGTCAATTTAAAGTAGTAGTCCAGTTACACATTTGTGGGCTTATAACTTGGCTTCTGAATGTCCTGGAGAGGTCAGGTTTGTTTTAATGTACTCCAATCAACAGCCCCTACAACCACAAAAAGGAATGGAGTCATTAGCACTTATGGTTTGTAAATGGCACCCAGAATTATGTTGCACGAAGCACAATTTCACATCATTCTGGGTCCATTTGTGTGAAAACAAGGTCCAATCAGGCTGAAACGTTACAGGAAGGTAGAATCTATTGAGTTGTAAGTGATCTGAACGTTTCAAGATGATCGCACATTCCTATAGGGGGTAAAACCATGTCCCAAAGGTCACCGGGCCTGGTGTCACTTTAAAGAAGTAGTCCAGTTACATCTTTGTAGGCTTATAACTTGACTTCTGAATGTCCTAGAGAGATCAGGTTTGTTTTAATGTACTCCAATCAACAGCCCCTACAACCACAAAAAGGAATGGAGTCATTAGCACTTATGGTTTGTAAATGGCACCCAGAATTATGTTGCACGAAGCACAATTTCACATCATTCTGGGTTCATTTGTGTGAAAACAAGGTCCAATCAGGCAGAAACGTTACAGGAAGGTAGAATCTATTGAGTTGTAAGTGATCTGAACGTTTCATGATGATAGCACTTTCCTAAGGGGGTCAAACCATGTCGCAAAGGTCACCGGATCTGGTGTCACTTTAAAGAATTAGTCCAGTTACACATTTGTGGGCTTATAACTTGGCTTCTGAATGTCCTAGAGAGATCAGGTTTGTTTTAGTGTACTCCAATCAACAGCCCCTACAACCACAAAAAGGAATGGAGTCATTAGCACTTATGGTTTGTAAATGGCACCCAGAATTATGTTGCACGAAGCACAATTTCACATCATTCTGGGTCCATTTGTGTGAAAACAAGGTCCAATCAGGCTGAAACGTTACAAGAAGGTAGAATCTATTGAGTTGTAAGTGATCTGAACGTTTCATGATGATAGCACTTTCCTAAGGGGGTCAAACCATGTCCCAAAGGTCACCGGATCTGGTGTCAATTTAAAGTAGTCCAGTTACACATTTGTGGGCTTATAACTTGGCTTCTGAATGTCCTAGAGAGATCAGGTTTTTTTTTGTGTACTCCAATCAACAGCCCCTACAACCACAAAAAGGAATGGAGTCATTAGCACTTATGGTTTGTAAATGGCACCCAGAATTATGTTGCACGAAGCACAATTTCACATCATTCTGGGTTAATTTGTGTGAAAACAAGGTCCAATCAGGCTGAAACGTTACAAGAAGGTAGAATCTATTGAGTTGTAAGTGATCTGAACGTTTCATGATGATCGCACATTCCTATAGGGGGTCAAACCATGTCCCAAAGGTCACCGGGCCTGGTGTCACTTTAAAGAAGTACTCCAGTTACACATTTGTGGGCTTATAACTTGGCTTCTGAATGTCCTGGAGAGATCAGGTTTGTTTTAGTGTACTCCAATCAACAGCCCCTACAACCACAAAAAGGAATGGAGTCATTAGCACTTATGGTTTGTAAATGGCACCCAGAATTATGTTGCACGAAGCACAATTTCACATCATTCTGGGTCCATTTGTGTGAAAACAAGGTCCAATCAGGCTGAAACGTTACAAGAAGGTAGAATCTATTGAGTTGTAAGTGATCTGAACGTTTCATGATGATAGCACTTTCCTAAGGGGGTCAAACCATGTCCCAAAGGTCACCGGATCTGGTGTCAATTTAAAGAAGTAGTACAGTTACACATTTGTGGGCTTAAAACTTGGCTTCTGAATGTCCTAGAGGGATCAGGTTTGTTTTAGTGTACTCCAATCAACAGCCCCTACAACCACAAAAAGGAATGGAGTCATTAGCACTTGTGGTTTGTAAATGGCACCCAGAATTATGTTGCACGAAGCACAATTTCACTTCATTCTGGGTTCATTTGTGTGAAAACAAGGTCCAATCAGGCTGAAACGTTACAAGAAGGTAGAATCTATTGAGTTGTAAGTGATCTGAACGTTTCATGATGATCGCACATTCCTATAGGGGGTCAAACCATGTCCCAAAGGTCACCGGGCCTGGTGTCACTTTAAAGAAGTAGTCCAGTTACACATTTGTGGGCTTATAACTTGGCTTCTGAATATCCTAGAGAGGTCAGGTTTGTTTTAGAGTACTCCAGTTAACAGCCCCCATTACCCCAAAGAGGAATGGAGTCATTAGCACTTATGGTTTTTAAATGGCAGCCAGAATTATGTTGCACGAAGCACACTTTCACATCATTCTGGGTTCATTTGTGTGAAAACAAGGTCCAATCAGGCTGAAACGTTACAGGAAGTTAGAATCTATTGAGTTGTAAGTGATCTGAATGTTTCATGATGATAGCACTTTCCTAAGCGGGTCAAACCATGTCCCAAAGGTCACCGGATCTGGTGTCAATTTAAAGAAGTAGTCCAGTTACACATTTGTGGGCTTATAACGTGGCTTCTGAATGTCCTAGAGAGATCAGGTTTGTTTTAGTATACTCAAATTAACAGCCCCTACAACCACAAAAAGGATTGGAGTCATTAGCACTTATGGTTTTTAAATGGCACCCAGAATTATGTTGCACGAAGCACAATTTCACATGATTCTGGGTCCATTTGTGTGAAAACAAGGTCCAATCAGGCTGAAACGTTACAGGAAGTTAGAATCTATTGAGTTGTAAGTGATCTGAACGTTTCATGATGATAGCACTTTCCTAAGGGGATCAAACCATGTCCCAAAGGTCACCGGATCTGGTGTCAATTTAAAGAAGTAGTCCAGTTACACATTTGTGGGCTTATAACTTGGCTTCTGAATGTCCTAGAGAGATCAGGTTTGTTTTAATGTACTCCAATCAACAGCCCCTACAACCACAAAAAGGAATGGAGTCATTAGCATTTATGGTTTGTAAATGGCACCCAGAATTATGTTGCACGAAGCACAATTTCACATCATTCTGGGTTCATTTGTGTGAAAACAAGGTCCAATCAGGCTGAAACGTTACAGGAAGGTAGAATCTATTTAGTTGTAAGTGATCTGAACGTTTCATGATGATAGCGCTTTCCTAAGGGGATCAAACCATGTCCCAAAGGTCACCGGATCTGGTGTCAATTTAAAGAAGTAGTCCAGTTACACATTTGTGGGCTTATAACTTGGCTTCTGAATGTCCTAGAGAGATCAGGGTTGTTTTAGTGTACTCCAATCAACAGCCCCTACAACCACAAAAGGAATGGAGTCATTAGCCTTATGGTTTGTAAATGGCACCCAGAATTATGTTGCACGAAGCACAATTTCACATCATTCTGGGTCCATTTGTGTGAAAACAAGGTCCAATCAGGCTGAAACATTACAAGAAGGTAGAATCTATTGAGTTGTAAGTGATCTGAACGTTTCATGATGATCTCACATTCCCATAGGGGGTCAAACCATGTCCCAAAGGTCACCGGGCCTGGTGTCACTTTAAAAAAGTAGTCCAGTTACACCTTTGTGGGCTTATAACTTGGCTTCTGAATGTCCTAGAGAGGTCAGGTTTGTTTTAGTGTACTCCAACCAACAGCCCCTACAACCATAAAAAGGAATGGCGTCATTAGCACTTTTGGTTTGTAAATGGCACCCAGAATTATGTTGCACGAAGCACAATTTCACATCATTCTGGGTCCATTTGTGTGAAAACAAGGTCCAATCAGGCTGAAACGTTACAGGAAGGTAGAATCTATTGAGTTGTAAGTGATCTGAACGTTTCATGATGATAGCACTTTCCTAAGGGGGTCACACCATGTCCCAAAGGTCACCGGATCTGGTGTCAATTTAAAGAAGTAGTCCACTTACACATGTGTGGGCTTATAACTTGGCTTCTGAATGTCCTAGAGAGATCAGGTTTGTTTTAGTGTACTCCAATCAACAGCCCCTACAACCACAAAAAGGAATGGAGTCATTAGCACTTATGGTTTTTAAATGGCACCCAGAATTATGTTGCACGAAGCACAATTTCACATCATTCTGGGTCCATTTGTGTGAAAACAAGGTCCAATCAGGCTGAAACGCTACAAGAAGGTAGAATCTATTGAGTTGTAAGTGATCTGAATGTTTCATGATGATAGCACTTTCCTAAGGGGGTCAAACCATGTCCCAAAGGTCACCGGATCTGGTGTCAATTTAAAGAAGTAGTCCAGTTACACATTTGTGGGCTTATAACTTGGCTTCTGAATGTCCTAGAGAGATCAGGTTTGTTTTAGTGTACTCCAATCAACAGTCCCTACAACCACAAAAAGGAATGGAGTCATTAGCACTTATGGTTTGTAAATGGCACCCAGAATTATGTTGCACGAAGCACAATTTCACATCATTCTGGGTCCATTTAAGTGAAAACAAGGTCCAATCAGGCTGAAACGTTACAAGAAGGTAGAATCTATTGAGTTGTAAGTGATCTGAACGTTTCATGATGATAGCACTTTCCTAAGGGGGTCAAACCATGTCCCAAAGGTCACCGGATCTGGTGTCAATTTAAAGTAGTCCAGTTACACATTTGTGGGCTTATAACTTGGCTTCTGAATGTCCTAGAGAGATCAGGTTTTTTTTTAGTGTACTCCAATCAACAGCCCCTACAACCACAAAAAGGAATGGAGTCATTAGCACTTATGGTTTGTAAATGGCACCCAGAATTATGTTGCACGAAGCACAATTTCACTTCATTCTGGGTTCATTTGTGTGAAAACAAGGTCCAATCAGGCTGAAACGTTACAGGAAGGTAGAATCTATTGAGTTGTAAGTGATCTGAACGTTTCATGATGATAGCACTTTCCTAAGGGGGTCAAACCATGTCCAAAATGTCACCGGATCTGGTGTCAATTTAAAGTAGTAGTCCAGTTACACATTTGTGGGCTTATAACTTGGCTTCTGAATGTCCTGGAGAGGTCAGGTTTGTTTTAATGTACTCCAATCAACAGCCCCTACAACCACAAAAAGGAATGGAGTCATTAGCACTTATGGTTTGTAAATGGCACCCAGAATTATGTTGCACGAAGCACAATTTCACATCATTCTGGGTCCATTTGTGTGAAAACAAGGTCCAATCAGGCTGAAACGTTACAGGAAGGTAGAATCTATTGAGTTGTAAGTGATCTGAACGTTTCAAGATGATCGCACATTCCTATAGGGGGTAAAACCATGTCCCAAAGGTCACCGGGCCTGGTGTCACTTTAAAGAAGTAGTCCAGTTACATCTTTGTAGGCTTATAACTTGACTTCTGAATGTCCTAGAGAGATCAGGTTTGTTTTAATGTACTCCAATCAACAGCCCCTACAACCACAAAAAGGAATGGAGTCATTAGCACTTATGGTTTGTAAATGGCACCCAGAATTATGTTGCACGAAGCACAATTTCACATCATTCTGGGTTCATTTGTGTGAAAACAAGGTCCAATCAGGCAGAAACGTTACAGGAAGGTAGAATCTATTGAGTTGTAAGTGATCTGAACGTTTCATGATGATAGCGCTTTCCTAAGGGGATCAAACCATGTCCCAAAGGTCACCGGGCCTGGTGTCACTTTAAAGAAGTAGTACAGTTACACATTTGTGGGCTTATAACTTGGCTTCTGAATATCCTAGAGAGGTCAGGTTTGTTTTAGAGTACTCCAGTTAACAGCCCCCATTACCCCAAAGAGGAATGGAGTCATTAGCACTTATGGTTTTTAAATGGCAGCCAGAATTATGTTGCACGAAGCACACTTTCACATCATTCTGGGTTCATTTGTGTGAAAACAAGGTCCAATCAGGCTGAAACGTTACAGGAAGTTAGAATCTATTGAGTTGTAAGTGATCTGAATGTTTCATGATGATAGCACTTTCCTAAGCGGGTCAAACCATGTCCCAAAGGTCACCGGATCTGGTGTCAATTTAAAGAAGTAGTCCAGTTACACATTTGTGGGCTTATAACGTGGCTTCTGAATGTCCTAGAGAGATCAGGTTTGTTTTAGTATACTCAAATTAACAGCCCCTACAACCACAAAAAGGATTGGAGTCATTAGCACTTATGGTTTTTAAATGGCACCCAGAATTATGTTGCACGAAGCACAATTTCACATGATTCTGGGTCCATTTGTGTGAAAACAAGGTCCAATCAGGCTGAAACGTTACAGGAAGTTAGAATCTATTGAGTTGTAAGTGATCTGAACGTTTCATGATGATAGCACTTTCCTAAGGGGATCAAACCATGTCCCAAAGGTCACCGGATCTGGTGTCAATTTAAAGAAGTAGTCCAGTTACACATTTGTGGGCTTATAACTTGGCTTCTGAATGTCCTAGAGAGATCAGGTTTGTTTTAATGTACTCCAATCAACAGCCCCTACAACCACAAAAAGGAATGGAGTCATTAGCATTTATGGTTTGTAAATGGCACCCAGAATTATGTTGCACGAAGCACAATTTCACATCATTCTGGGTTCATTTGTGTGAAAACAAGGTCCAATCAGGCTGAAACGTTACAGGAAGGTAGAATCTATTTAGTTGTAAGTGATCTGAACGTTTCATGATGATAGCGCTTTCCTAAGGGGATCAAACCATGTCCCAAAGGTCACCGGATCTGGTGTCAATTTAAAGAAGTAGTCCAGTTACACATTTGTGGGCTTATAACTTGGCTTCTGAATGTCCTAGAGAGATCAGGGTTGTTTTAGTGTACTCCAATCAACAGCCCCTACAACCACAAAAGGAATGGAGTCATTAGCCTTATGGTTTGTAAATGGCACCCAGAATTATGTTGCACGAAGCACAATTTCACATCATTCTGGGTCCATTTGTGTGAAAACAAGGTCCAATCAGGCTGAAACATTACAAGAAGGTAGAATCTATTGAGTTGTAAGTGATCTGAACGTTTCATGATGATCTCACATTCCCATAGGGGGTCAAACCATGTCCCAAAGGTCACCGGGCCTGGTGTCACTTTAAAAAAGTAGTCCAGTTACACCTTTGTGGGCTTATAACTTGGCTTCTGAATGTCCTAGAGAGGTCAGGTTTGTTTTAGTGTACTCCAACCAACAGCCCCTACAACCATAAAAAGGAATGGCGTCATTAGCACTTTTGGTTTGTAAATGGCACCCAGAATTATGTTGCACGAAGCACAATTTCACATCATTCTGGGTCCATTTGTGTGAAAACAAGGTCCAATCAGGCTGAAACGTTACAGGAAGGTAGAATCTATTGAGTTGTAAGTGATCTGAACGTTTCATGATGATAGCACTTTCCTAAGGGGGTCACACCATGTCCCAAAGGTCACCGGATCTGGTGTCAATTTAAAGAAGTAGTCCACTTACACATGTGTGGGCTTATAACTTGGCTTCTGAATGTCCTAGAGAGATCAGGTTTGTTTTAGTGTACTCCAATCAACAGCCCCTACAACCACAAAAAGGAATGGAGTCATTAGCACTTATGGTTTTTAAATGGCACCCAGAATTATGTTGCACGAAGCACAATTTCACATCATTCTGGGTCCATTTGTGTGAAAACAAGGTCCAATCAGGCTGAAACGCTACAAGAAGGTAGAATCTATTGAGTTGTAAGTGATCTGAATGTTTCATGATGATAGCACTTTCCTAAGGGGGTCAAACCATGTCCCAAAGGTCACCGGATCTGGTGTCAATTTAAAGAAGTAGTCCAGTTACACATTTGTGGGCTTATAACTTGGCTTCTGAATGTCCTAGAGAGATCAGGTTTGTTTTAGTGTACTCCAATCAACAGTCCCTACAACCACAAAAAGGAATGGAGTCATTAGCACTTATGGTTTGTAAATGGCACCCAGAATTATGTTGCACGAAGCACAATTTCACATCATTCTGGGTCCATTTAAGTGAAAACAAGGTCCAATCAGGCTGAAACGTTACAAGAAGGTAGAATCTATTGAGTTGTAAGTGATCTGAACGTTTCATGATGATAGCACTTTCCTAAGGGGGTCAAACCATGTCCCAAAGGTCACCGGATCTGGTGTCAATTTAAAGTAGTCCAGTTACACATTTGTGGGCTTATAACTTGGCTTCTGAATGTCCTAGAGAGATCAGGTTTTTTTTTAGTGTACTCCAATCAACAGCCCCTACAACCACAAAAAGGAATGGAGTCATTAGCACTTATGGTTTGTAAATGGCACCCAGAATTATGTTGCACGAAGCACAATTTCACTTCATTCTGGGTTCATTTGTGTGAAAACAAGGTCCAATCAGGCTGAAACGTTACAGGAAGGTAGAATCTATTGAGTTGTAAGTGATCTGAACGTTTCATGATGATAGCACTTTCCTAAGGGGGTCAAACCATGTCCAAAATGTCACCGGATCTGGTGTCAATTTAAAGTAGTAGTCCAGTTACACATTTGTGGGCTTATAACTTGGCTTCTGAATGTCCTGGAGAGGTCAGGTTTGTTTTAATGTACTCCAATCAACAGCCCCTACAACCACAAAAAGGAATGGAGTCATTAGCACTTATGGTTTGTAAATGGCACCCAGAATTATGTTGCACGAAGCACAATTTCACATCATTCTGGGTCCATTTGTGTGAAAACAAGGTCCAATCAGGCTGAAACGTTACAGGAAGGTAGAATCTATTGAGTTGTAAGTGATCTGAACGTTTCAAGATGATCGCACATTCCTATAGGGGGTAAAACCATGTCCCAAAGGTCACCGGGCCTGGTGTCACTTTAAAGAAGTAGTCCAGTTACATCTTTGTAGGCTTATAACTTGACTTCTGAATGTCCTAGAGAGATCAGGTTTGTTTTAATGTACTCCAATCAACAGCCCCTACAACCACAAAAAGGAATGGAGTCATTAGCACTTATGGTTTGTAAATGGCACCCAGAATTATGTTGCACGAAGCACAATTTCACATCATTCTGGGTTCATTTGTGTGAAAACAAGGTCCAATCAGGCAGAAACGTTACAGGAAGGTAGAATCTATTGAGTTGTAAGTGATCTGAACGTTTCATGATGATAGCACTTTCCTAAGGGGGTCAAACCATGTCGCAAAGGTCACCGGATCTGGTGTCACTTTAAAGAATTAGTCCAGTTACACATTTGTGGGCTTATAACTTGGCTTCTGAATGTCCTAGAGAGATCAGGTTTGTTTTAGTGTACTCCAATCAACAGCCCCTACAACCACAAAAAGGAATGGAGTCATTAGCACTCATGGTTTGTAAATGGCACCCAGAATTATGTTGCACGAAGCACAATTTCACATCATTCTGGGTCCATTTGTGTGAAAACAAGGTCCAATCAGGCTGAAACGTTACAAGAAGGTAGAATCTATTGAGTTGTAAGTGATCTGAACGTTTCATGATGATAGCACTTTCCTAAGGGGGTCAAACCATGTCCCAAAGGTCACCGGATCTGGTGTCAATTTAAAGTAGTCCAGTTACACATTTGTGGGCTTAAAACTTGGCTTCTGAATGTCCTAGAGAGATCAGGTTTTTTTAGTGTACTCCAATCAACAGCCCCTACAACCACAAAAAGGAATGGAGTCATTAGCACTTATGGTTTGTAAATGGCACCCAGAATTATGTTGCACGAAGCACAATTTCACTTCATTCTGGGTCCATTTGTGTGAAAACAAGGTCCAATCAGGCTGAAATGCTATAAGAAGGTAGAATCTATTGAGTTGTAAGTGATTTGAACGTTTCAAGATGATCGCACATTCCTATAGGGGGTAAAACCATGTCCCAAAGGTCACCGGGCCTGGTGTCACTTTAAAGAAGTAGTCCAGTTACATCTTTGTAGGCTTATAACTTGGCTTCTGAATGTCCTAGAGAGGTTAGGTTTGTTTTAGTGTACTCCAATCAACAGCCCCTACAACCACAAAAAGGAATGGAGTCATTAGCACTTATGGTTTGTAAATGGCACCCAGAATTATGTTGCACGAAGCACAATTTCACATCATTCTGGGTTAATTTGTGTGAAAACAAGGTCCAATCAGGCTGAAACGTTACAAGAAGGTAGAATCTATTGAGTTGTAAGTGATCTGAACGTTTCATGATGATCGCACATTCCTATAGGGGGTCAAACCATGTCCCAAAGGTCACCGGGCCTGGTGTCACTTTAAAGAAGTAGTCCAGTTACACATTTGTGGGCTTATAACTTGGCTTCTGAATGTCCTGGAGAGATCAGGTTTGTTTTAGTGTACTCCAATCAACAGCCCCTACAACCACAAAAAGGAATGGAGTCATTAGCACTTATGGTTTGTAAATGGCACCCAGAATTATGTTGCACGAAGCACAATTTCACATCATTCTGGGTCCATTTGTGTGAAAACAAGGTCCAATCAGGCTGAAACGTTACAAGAAGGTAGAATCTATTGAGTTGTAAGTGATCTGAACGTTTCATGATGATAGCACTTTCCTAAGGGGGTCAAACCATGTCCCAAAGGTCACCGGATCTGGTGTCAATTTAAAGAAGTAGTACAGTTACACATTTGTGGGCTTAAAACTTGGCTTCTGAATGTCCTAGAGGGATCAGGTTTGTTTTAGTGTACTCCAATCAACAGCCCCTACAACCACAAAAAGGAATGGAGTCATTAGCACTTGTGGTTTGTAAATGGCACCCAGAATTATGTTGCACGAAGCACAATTTCACTTCATTCTGGGTTCATTTGTGTGAAAACAAGGTCCAATCAGGCTGAAACGTTACAAGAAGGTAGAATCTATTGAGTTGTAAGTGATCTGAACGTTTCATGATGATCGCACATTCCTATAGGGGGTCAAACCATGTCCCAAAGGTCACCGGGCCTGGTGTCACTTTAAAGAAGTAGTCCAGTTACACATTTGTGGGCTTATAACTTGGCTTCTGAATATCCTAGAGAGGTCAGGTTTGTTTTAGAGTACTCCAGTTAACAGCCCCCATTACCCCAAAGAGTAATGGAGTCATTAGCACTTATGGTTTTTAAATGGCACCCAGAATTATGTTGCACGAAGCACACTTTCACATCATTCTGGGTTCATTTGTGTGAAAACAAGGTCCAATCAGGCTGAAACGTTACAGGAAGTTAGAATCTATTGAGTTGTAAGTGATCTGAACGTTTCATGATGATAGCACTTTCCTAAGCGGGTCAAACCATGTCCCAAAGGTCACCGGATCTGGTGTCTAAAGAAGTAGTCCAGTTACACATTTGTGGGCTTATAACTTGGCTTCTGAATGTCCTAGAGAGATCAGGTTTGTTTTAGTGTACTCCAATCAACAGCCCCTACAACCACAAAAAGGAATGGAGTCATTAGCACTTATGGTTTGTAAATGGCACCCAGAATTATGTTGCACGAAGCACAATTTCACATCATTCTGGGTCCATTTGTGTGAAAACAAGGTCCAAACAGGCTGAAACATTACAGGAAGGTAGAATCTATTAAATTGTAAGTGATCTGAACGTTTCATGATGATAGCACTTCCCTAAGGGGGTCAAACCATGTCCCAAAGGTCACTGGATCTGGTGTCTAAAGAAGTAGTCCAGTTACACATTTGTGGGCTTATAACTTGGCTTCTGAATGTCCTAGAGAGATCAGGTTTGTTTTAGTGTACTCCAATCAACAGTCCCTACAACCACAAAAAGGAATGGAGTCATTAGCACTTATGGTTTGTAAATGGCACCCAGAATTATGTTGCACGAAGCACAATTTCACATCATTCTGGGGGTCCATTTAAGTGAAAACAAGGTCCAATCAGGCTGAAACGTTACAAGAAGGTAGAATCTATTGAGTTGTAAGTGATCTGAACGTTTCATGATGATAGCACTTTCCTAAGGGGGTCAAACCATGTCCCAAAGGTCACCGGATCTGGTGTCAATTTAAAGTAGTCCAGTTACACATTTGTGGGCTTATAACTTGGCTTCTGAATGTCCTAGAGAGATCAGGTTTTTTTTAGTGTACTCCAATCAACAGCCCCTACAACCACAAAAAGGAATGGAGTCATTAGCACTTATGGTTTGTAAATGGCACCCAGAATTATGTTGCACGAAGCACAATTTCACTTCATTCTGGGTTCATTTGTGTGAAAACAAGGTCCAATCAGGCTGAAACGTTACAGGAAGGTAGAATCTATTGAGTTGTAAGTGATCTGAACGTTTCATGATGATAGCACTTTCCTAAGGGGGTCAAACCATGTCCAAAATGTCACCGAATCTGGTGTCAATTTAAAGTAGTAGTCCAGTTACACATTTGTGGGCTTATAACTTGGCTTCTGAATGTCCTGGAGAGGTCAGGTTTGTTTTAATGTACTCCAATCAACAGCCCCTACAACCACAAAAAGGAATGGAGTCATTAGCACTTATGGTTTGTAAATGGCACCCAGAATTATGTTGCACGAAGCACAATTTCACTTCATTCTGGGTTCATTTGTGTGAAAACAAGGTCCAATCAGGCTGAAACGTTACAGGAAGGTAGAATCTATTGAGTTGTAAGTGATCTGAACGTTTCATGATGATAGCACTTTCCTAAGGGGGTCAAACCATGTCCAAAATGTCACCGAATCTGGTGTCAATTTAAAGTAGTAGTCCAGTTACACATTTGTGGGCTTATAACTTGGCTTCTGAATGTCCTGGAGAGGTCAGGTTTGTTTTAATGTACTCCAATCAACAGCCCCTACAACCACAAAAAGGAATGGAGTCATTAGCACTTATGGTTTGTAAATGGCACCCAGAATTATGTTGCACGAAGCACAATTTCACATCATTCTGGGTCCATTTGTGTGAAAACAAGGTCCAATCAGGCTGAAACGTTACAGGAAGGTAGAATCTATTGAGTTGTAAGTGATCTGAACGTTTCAAGATGATCACACATTCCTATAGGGGGTAAAACCATGTCCCAAAGGTCACCGGGCCTGGTGTCACTTTAAAGAAGTAGTCCAGTTACATCTTTGTAGGCTTATAACTTGACTTCTGAATGTCCTAAAGAGATCAGGTTTGTTTTAATGTACTCCAATCAACAGCCCCTACAACCACAAAAAGGAATGGAGTCATTAGCACTTATGGTTTGTAAATGGCACCCAGAATAATGTTGCACGAAGCACAATTTCACATCATTCTGGGTTCATTTGTGTGAAAACAAGGTCCAATCAGGCAGAAACGTTACAGGAAGGTAGAATCTATTGAGTTGTAAGTGATCTGAACGTTTCATGATGATGGCACTTTCCTAAGGGGGTCAAACCATGTCGCAAAGGTCACCGGATCTAGTGTCACTTTAAAGAATTAGTCCAGTTACACATTTGTGGGCTTATAACTTGGCTTCTGAATGTCCTAGAGAGATCAGGTTTGTTTTAGTGTACTCCAATCAACAGCCCCTACAACCACAAAAAGGAATGGAGTCATTAGCACTTATGGTTTGTAAATGGCACCCAGAATTATGTTGCACGAAGCACAATTTCACATCATTCTGGGTCCATTTGTGTGAAAACAAGGTCCAATCAGGCTGAAACGTTACAAGAAGGTAGAATCTATTGAGTTGTAAGTGATCTGAACGTTTCATGATGATAGCACTTTCCTAAGGGGGTCAAACCATGTCCCAAAGGTCACCGGATCTGGTGTCAATTTAAAGTAGTCCAGTTACACATTTGTGGGCTTATAACTTGGCTTCTGAATGTCCTAGAGAGATCAGGTTTTTTTAGTGTACTCCAATCAACAGCCCCTACAACCACAAAAAGGAATGGAGTCATTAGCACTTATGGTTTGTAAATGGCACCCAGAATTATGTTGCACGAAGCACAATTTCACTTCATTCTGGGTCCATTTGTGTGAAAACAAGGTCCAATCAGGCTGAAACGCTATAAGAAGGTAGAATCTATTGAGTTGTAAGTGATTTGAACGTTTCAAGATGATCGCACATTCCTATAGGGGGTAAAACCATGTCCCAAAGGTCACCGGGCCTGGTGTCACTTTAAAGAAGTAGTCCAGTTACATCTTTGTAGGCTTATAACTTGGCTTCTGAATGTCCTAGAGAGGTTAGGTTTGTTTTAGTGTACTCCAATCAACAGCCCCTACAACCACAAAAAGGAATGGAGTCATTAGCACTTATGGTTTGTAAATGGCACCCAGAATTATGTTGCACGAAGCACAATTTCACATCATTCTGGGTTAATTTGTGTGAAAACAAGGTCCAATCAGGCTGAAACGTTACAAGAAGGTAGAATCTATTGAGTTGTAAGTGATCTGAACGTTTCATGATGATCGCACATTCCTATAGGGGGTCAAACCATGTCCCAAAGGTCACCGGGCCTGGTGTCACTTTAAAGAAGTAGTCCAGTTACACATTTGTGGGCTTATAACTTGGCTTCTGAATGTCCTGGAGAGATCAGGTTTGTTTTAGTGTACTCCAATCAACAGCCCCTACAACCACAAAAAGGAATGGAGTCATTAGCACTTATGGTTTGTAAATGGCACCCAGAATTATGTTGCACGAAGCACAATTTCACATCATTCTGGGTCCATTTGTGTGAAAACAAGGTCCAATCAGGCTGAAACGTTACAAGAAGGTAGAATCTATTGAGTTGTAAGTGATCTGAACGTTTTATGATGATAGCACTTTCCTAAGGGGGTCAAACCATGTCCCAAAGGTCACCGGATCTGGTGTCAATTTAAAGAAGTAGTACAGTTACACATTTGTGGGCTTAAAACTTGGCTTCTGAATGTCCTAGAGGGATCAGGTTTGTTTTAGTGTACTCCAATCAACAGCCCCCATTACCCCAAAGAGGAATGGAGTCATTAGCACTTATGGTTTTTAAATGGCACCCAGAATTATGTTGCACGAAGCACACTTTCACATCATTCTGGGTTCATTTATGTGAAAACAAGGTCCAATCAGGCTGAAACGTTACAGGAAGTTAGAATCTATTGAGTTGTAAGTGATCTGAACGTTTCATGATGATAGCACTTTCCTAAGCGGGTCAAACCATGTCCCAAAGGTCACCGGATCTGGTGTCAATTTAAAGAAGTAGTCCAGTTACACATTTGTGGGCTTATAACGTGGCTTCTGAATGTCCTAGAGAGATCAGGATTGTTTTAGTATACTCCAATTAACAGCCCCTACAACCACAAAAAGGATTGGAGTCATTAGCACTTATGGTTTTTAAATGGCACCCAGAATTATGTTGCACGAAGCACAATTTCACATGATTCTGGGTCCATTTGTGTGAAAACAAGGTCCAATCAGGCTGAAACGTTACAGGAAGTTAGAATCTATTGAGTTGTAAGTGATCTGAACGTTTCATGATGATAGCACTTTCCTAAGGGGATCAAACCATGTCCCAAAGGTCACCGGATCTGGTGTCAATTTAAAGAAGTAGTCCAGTTACACATTTGTGGGCTTATAACTTGGCTTCTGAATGTCCTAGAGAGATCAGGTTTGTTTTAGTGTACTCCAATCAACAGCCCCTACAACCACAAAAGGAATGGAGTCATTAGCCTTATGGTTTGTAAATGGCACCCAGAATTATGTTGCACGAAGCACAATTTCACATCATTCTGGGTCCATTTGTGTGAAAACAAGGTCCAATCAGGCTGAAACATTACAAGAAGGTAGAATCTATTGAGTTGTAAGTGATCTGAACGTTTCATGATGATCTCACATTCCCATAGGGGGTCAAACCATGTCCCAAAGGTCACCGGGCCTGGTGTCACTTTAAAGAAGTAGTCCAGTTACACCTTTGTGGGCTTATAACTTGGCTTCTGAATGTCCTAGAGAGGTCAGGTTTGTTTTAGTGTACTCCAACCAACAGCCCCTACAACCACAAAAAGGAATGGCGTCATTAGCACTTTTGGTTTGTAAATGGCACCCAGAATTATGTTGCACGAAGCACAATTTCACATCATTCTGGGTCCATTTGTGTGAAAACAAGGTCCAATCAGGCTGAAACGTTACAGGAAGGTAGAATCTATTGAGTTGTAAGTGATCTGAACGTTTCATGATGATAGCGCTTTCCTAAGGGGGTCACACCATGTCCCAAAGGTCACCGGATCTGGTGTCAATTTAAAGAAGTTGTCCAGTTACACATGTGTGGGCTTATAACTTGGCTTCTGAATGTCCTAGAGAGATCAGGTTTGTTTTAGTGTACTCCAATCAACAGCCCCTACAACCACAAAAAGGAATGGAGTCATTAGCACTTATGGTTTTTAAATGGCACCCAGAATTATGTTGCACGAAGCACAATTTCACATCATTCTGGGTCCATTTGTGTGAAAACAAGGTCCAATCAGGCTGAAACGCTACAAGAAGGTAGAATCTATTGAGTTGTAAGTGATCTGAATGTTTCATGATGATAGCACTTTCCTAAGGGGGTCAAACCATGTCCCAAAGGTCACCGGATCTGGTGTCAATTTAAAGAAGTAGTCCAGTTACACATTTGTGGGCTTATAACTTGGCTTCTGAATGTCCTAGAGAGATCAGGTTTATTTTAGTGTACTCCAATCAACAGCCCCTACAACCACAAAAAGGAATGGAGTCATTATCACTTATGGTTTGTAAATGGCACCCAGAATTATGTTGCACGAAGCACTATTTCACATCATTCTGGGTCCATTTGTGTGAAAACAAGGTCCAATCAGGCTGAAACGTTACAGGAAGGTAGAATCTATTGAGTTGTAAGTGATCTGAACGTTTCATGATGATAGCACTTTCCTAAGGGGGTCAAACCATGTCCCAAAGGTCACCGGATCTGGTGTCAATTTAAAGAAGTAGTCCAGTTACACATGTGTGGGCTTATAACTTGGCTTCTGAATGTCCTAGAGAGATCAAGTTTATTTTAGTGTACTCCAATCAACAGCCCCTACAACCACAAAAAGGAATGGAGTCATTAGCACTTATGGTTTGTAAATGGCACCCAGAATTATGTTGCACGAAGCACTATTTCACATCATTCTGGGTCCATTTGTGTGAAAACAAGGTCCAATCAGGCTGAAACGTTACAAGAAGGTAGAATCTATTGAGTTGTAAGTGATCTGAACATTTCATGATGATAGCACTTTCCTAAGGGGGTCAAACCATGTCCCAAAGGTCACCGGATCTGGTGTCAATTTAAAGAAGTAGTCCAGTTACACATTTGTGGGCTTATAACGTGGCTTCTGAATGTCCTAGAGAGATCAGGTTTGTTTTAGTATACTCCAATTAACAGCCCCTACAACCACAAAAAGGATTGGAGTCATTAGCACTTATGGTTTTTAAATGGCACCCAGAATTATGTTGCACGAAGCACAATTTCACATGATTCTGGGTCCATTTGTGTGAAAACAAGGTCCAATCAGGCTGAAACGTTACAGGAAGTTAGAATCTATTGAGTTGTAAGTGATCTGAACGTTTCATGATGATAGCACTTTCCTAAGGGGATCAAACCATGTCCCAAAGGTCACCGGATCTGGTGTCAATTTAAAGAAGTAGTCCAGTTACACATTTGTGGGCTTATAACTTGGCTTCTGAATGTCCTAGAGAGATCAGGTTTGTTTTAGTGTACTCCAATCAACAGCCCCTACAACCACAAAAGGAATGGAGTCATTAGCCTTATGGTTTGTAAATGGCACCCAGAATTATGTTGCACGAAGCACAATTTCACATCATTCTGGGTCCATTTGTGTGAAAACAAGGTCCAATCAGGCTGAAACATTACAAGAAGGTAGAATCTATTGAGTTGTAAGTGATCTGAACGTTTCATGATGATCTCACATTCCCATAGGGGGTCAAACCATGTCCCAAAGGTCACCGGGCCTGGTGTCACTTTAAAGAAGTAGTCCAGTTACACCTTTGTGGGCTTATAACTTGGCTTCTGAATGTCCTAGAGAGGTCAGGTTTGTTTTAGTGTACTCCAACCAACAGCCCCTACAACCACAAAAAGGAATGGCGTCATTAGCACTTTTGGTTTGTAAATGGCACCCAGAATTATGTTGCACGAAGCACAATTTCACATCATTCTGGGTCCATTTGTGTGAAAACAAGGTCCAATCAGGCTGAAACGTTACAGGAAGGTAGAATCTATTGAGTTGTAAGTGATCTGAACGTTTCATGATGATAGCGCTTTCCTAAGGGGGTCACACCATGTCCCAAAGGTCACCGGATCTGGTGTCAATTTAAAGAAGTTGTCCAGTTACACATGTGTGGGCTTATAACTTGGCTTCTGAATGTCCTAGAGAGATCAGGTTTGTTTTAGTGTACTCCAATCAACAGCCCCTACAACCACAAAAAGGAATGGAGTCATTAGCACTTATGGTTTTTAAATGGCACCCAGAATTATGTTGCACGAAGCACAATTTCACATCATTCTGGGTCCATTTGTGTGAAAACAAGGTCCAATCAGGCTGAAACGCTACAAGAAGGTAGAATCTATTGAGTTGTAAGTGATCTGAATGTTTCATGATGATAGCACTTTCCTAAGGGGGTCAAACCATGTCCCAAAGGTCACCGGATCTGGTGTCAATTTAAAGAAGTAGTCCAGTTACACATTTGTGGGCTTATAACTTGGCTTCTGAATGTCCTAGAGAGATCAGGTTTATTTTAGTGTACTCCAATCAACAGCCCCTACAACCACAAAAAGGAATGGAGTCATTATCACTTATGGTTTGTAAATGGCACCCAGAATTATGTTGCACGAAGCACTATTTCACATCATTCTGGGTCCATTTGTGTGAAAACAAGGTCCAATCAGGCTGAAACGTTACAGGAAGGTAGAATCTATTGAGTTGTAAGTGATCTGAACGTTTCATGATGATAGCACTTTCCTAAGGGGGTCAAACCATGTCCCAAAGGTCACCGGATCTGGTGTCAATTTAAAGAAGTAGTCCAGTTACACATGTGTGGGCTTATAACTTGGCTTCTGAATGTCCTAGAGAGATCAAGTTTATTTTAGTGTACTCCAATCAACAGCCCCTACAACCACAAAAAGGAATGGAGTCATTAGCACTTATGGTTTGTAAATGGCACCCAGAATTATGTTGCACGAAGCACTATTTCACATCATTCTGGGTCCATTTGTGTGAAAACAAGGTCCAATCAGGCTGAAACGTTACAAGAAGGTAGAATCTATTGAGTTGTAAGTGATCTGAACATTTCATGATGATAGCACTTTCCTAAGGGGGTCAAACCATGTCCCAAAGGTCACCGGATCTGGTGTCAATTTAAAGAAGTAGTCCAGTTACACATTTGTGGGCTTATAACTTGGCTTCTGAATGTCCTAGAGAGATCAGGTTTGTTTTAGTGTACTCCAATCAACAGCCCCTACAACCACAAAAAGGAATGGAGTCATTAGCACTTATGGTTTGTAAATGGCACCCAGAATTATGTTGCACGAAGCACAATTTCACATCATTCTGGGTCCATTTGTGTGAAAACAAGGTCCAATCAGGCTGAAACATTACAGGAAGGTAGAATCTATTAAATTGTAAGTGATCTGAACGTTTCATGATGATAGCACTTCCCTAAGGGGGTCAAACCATGTCCCAAAGTTCACCGGATCTGGTGTCTAAAGAAGTAGTCCAGTTACACATTTGTGGGCTTATAACTTGGCTTCTGAATGTCCTAGAGAGATCAGGTTTGTTTTAGTATACTCCAATCAACAGCCCCTACAACCACAAAAAGGAATTGAGTCATTAGCACTTATGGTTTTTAAATGGCACCCAGAATTATGTTGCACGAAGCACAATTTCACATCATTCTGGGTTCATTTGTGTGAAAACAAGGTCCAATCAGGCTGAAACGTTACAGGAAGGTAGAATCTATTGAGTTGTAAGTGATCTGAACGTTTCATGATGATAGCACTTTCCTAAGGGGGTCAAACCATGTCCCAAATGTCACCGGATCTGGTGTCAATTTAAAGTAGTAGTCCAGTTACACATTTGTGGGCTTATAACTTGGCTTCTGAATGTCCTGGAGAGGTCAGGTTTGTTTTAATGTACTCCAATCAACAGCCCCTACAACCACAAAAAGGAATGGAGTCATTAGCACTTATGGTTTGTAAATGGCACCCAGAATTATGTGGCACGAAGCAAAATTTCACATCATTCTGGGTTCATTTGTGTGAAAACAAGGTCCAATCAGGCAGAAACGTTACAGGAAGGTAGAATCTATTGAGTTGTAAGTGATCTGAACGTTTCATGATGATAGCACTTTCCTATAGGGGATCAAACCATGTCCCAAAGGTCACCGGGCCTGGTGTCACTTTAAAGAAGTAGTCCAGTTACACCTTTGTGGGCTTATAACTTGGCTTCTGAATGTCCTAGAGAGATCAGGGTTGTTTTAGTGTACTCCAATCAACAGCCCCTACAACCACAAAAAGGAATGGAGTCATTAGCACTTATGGTTCTTAAATGGCACCCAGAATTATGTTGCACGAAGCACAATTTCACATCATTCTGGGTCCATTTGTGTGAAAACAAGGTCCAATCAGGCTGAAACGTTACAGGATGGTAGAATCTATTGAGTTGTAAGTGATCTGAACGTTTCAAGATGATCGCACATTCCTATAGGGGGTCAAACCATGTCCCAAAGGTCACCGGGCCTGGTGTCACTTTAAAGAAGTAGTCCAGTTACATCTTTGTAGGCTTATAACTTGACTTCTGAATGTCCTAGAGAGATCAGGTTTGTTTTAATGTACTCCAATCAACAGCCCCTACAACCACAAAAAGGAATGGAGTCATTAGCACTTATGGTTTGTAAATGGCACCCAGAATTATGTTGCACGAAGCACAATTTCACATCATTCTGGGTTCATTTGTGTGAAAACAAGGTCCAATCAGGCAGAAACGTTACAGTAAGGTAGAATCTATTGAGTTGTAAGTGATCTGAACGTTTCATGATGATAGCACTTTCCTAAGGGGGTCAAACCATGTCGCAAAGGTCACCGGATCTGGTGTCACTTTAAAGAATTAGTCCAGTTACACATTTGTGGGCTTATAACTTGGCTTCTGAATGTCCTAGAGAGATCAGGTTTGTTTTAGTGTACTCCAATAAACAGCCCCTACAACCACAAAAAGGAATGGAGTCATTAGCACTTATGGTTTGTAAATGGCACCCAGAATTATGTTGCACGAAGCACAATTTCACATCATTCTGGGTCCATTTGTGTGAAAACAAGGTCCAATCAGGCTGAAACGTTACAAGAAGGTAGAATCTATTGAGTTGTAAGTGATCTGAACGTTTCATGATGATAGCACTTTCCTAAGGGGGTCAAACCATGTCCCAAAGGTCACCGGATCTGGTGTCAATTTAAAGTAGTCCAGTTACACATTTGTGGGCTTATAACTTGGCTTCTGAATGTCCTAGAGAGATCAGGTTTTTTTAGTGTATTCCAATCAACAGCCCCTACAACCACAAAAAGGAATGGAGTCATTAGCACTAATGGTTTGTAAATGGCACCCAGAATTATGTTGCACGAAGCACAATTTCACATCATTCTGGGTTCATTTGTGTGAAAACAAGGTCCAATCAGGCTGAAACGTTACAGGAAGGTAGAATCTATTGAGTTGTAAGTGATCTGAACGTTTCATGATGATAGCACTTTCCTAAGGGGGTCAAACCATGTCCCAAATGTCACCGGATCTGGTGTCAATTTAAAGTAGTAGTCCAGTTACACATTTGTGGGCCTATAACTTGGCTTCTGAATGTCCTGGAGAGGTCAGGTTTGTTTTAATGTACTCCAATCAACAGCCCCTACAACCACAAAAAGGAATGGAGTCATTAGCACTTATGGTTTGTAAATGGCACCCAGAATTATGTTGCACGAAGCAAAATTTCACATCATTCTGGGTTCATTTGTGTGAAAACAAGGTCCAATCAGGCAGAAACGTTACAGGAAGGTAGAATCTATTGAGTTGTAAGTGATCTGAACGTTTCATGATGATAGCACTTTCCTAAGGGGGTCAAACCATGTCCCAAAGGTCACCGGATCTGGTGTCAATTTAAAGAAGTAGTCCAGTTACACATGTGTGGGCTTATAACTTGGCTTCTGAATGTCCTAGAGAGATCAAGTTTATTTTAGTGTACTCCAATCAACAGCCCCTACAACCACAAAAAGGAATGGAGTCATTAGCACTTATGGTTTGTAAATGGCACCCAGAATTATGTTGCACGAAGCACTATTTCACATCATTCTGGGTCCATTTGTGTGAAAACAAGGTCCAATCAGGCTGAAACGTTACAAGAAGGTAGAATCTATTGAGTTGTAAGTGATCTGAACATTTCATGATGATAGCACTTTCCTAAGGGGGTCAAACCATGTCCCAAAGGTCACCGGATCTGGTGTCAATTTAAAGAAGTAGTCCAGTTACACATTTGTGGGCTTATAACTTGGCTTCTGAATGTCCTAGAGAGATCAGGTTTGTTTTAGTGTACTCCAATCAACAGCCCCTACAACCACAAAAAGGAATGGAGTCATTAGCACTTATGGTTTGTAAATGGCACCCAGAATTATGTTGCACGAAGCACAATTTCACATCATTCTGGGTCCATTTGTGTGAAAACAAGGTCCAATCAGGCTGAAACATTACAGGAAGGTAGAATCTATTAAATTGTAAGTGATCTGAACGTTTCATGATGATAGCACTTCCCTAAGGGGGTCAAACCATGTCCCAAAGGTCACCGGATCTGGTGTCTAAAGAAGTAGTCCAGTTACACATTTGTGGGCTTATAACTTGGCTTCTGAATGTCCTAGAGAGATCAGGTTTGTTTTAGTATACTCCAATCAACAGCCCCTACAACCACAAAAAGGAATGGAGTCATTAGCACTTATGGTTTGTAAATGGCACCCAGAATTATGTTGCACGAAGCAAAATTTCACATCATTCTGGGTTCATTTTTGTGAAAACAAGGTCCAATCAGGCAGAAACGTTACAGGAAGGTAGAATCTATTGAGTTGTAAGTGATCTGAACGTTTCATGATGATAGCACTTTCCTATAGGGGGTCAAACCATGTCCCAAAGGTCACCGGGCCTGGTGTCACTTTAAAGAAGTAGTCCAGTTACACCTTTGTGGGCTTATAACTTGGCTTCTGAATGTCCTAGAGAGATCAGGGTTGTTTTAGTGTACTCCAATCAACAGCCCCTACAACCACAAAAAGGAATGGAGTCATTAGCACTTATGGTTCTTAAATGGCACCCAGAATTATGTTGCACGAAGCACAATTTCACATCATTCTGGGTCCATTTGTGTTAAAACAAGGTCCAATCAGGCTGAAACGTTACAGGAAGGTAGAATCTATTGAGTTGTAAGTGATCTGAACGTTTCAAGATGATCGCACATTCCTATAGGGGGTAAAACCATGTCCCAAAGGTCACCGGGCCTGGTGTCACTTTAAAGAAGTAGTCCAGTTACATCTTTGTAGGCTTATAACTTGACTTCTGAATGTCCTAGAGAGATCAGGTTTGTTTTAATGTACTCCAATCAACAGCCCCTACAACCACAAAAAGGAATGGAGTCATTAGCACTTATGGTTTGTAAATGGCACCCAGAATTATGTTGCACGAAGCACAATTTCACATCATTCTGGGTTCATTTGTGTGAAAACAAGGTCCAATCAGGCAGAAACGTTACAGGAAGGTAGAATCTATTGAGTTGTAAGTGATCTGAACGTTTCATGATGATAGCACTTTCCTAAGGGGGTCAAACCATGTCGCAAAGGTCACCGGATCTGGTGTCACTTTAAAGAATTAGTCCAGTTACACATTTGTGGGCTTATAACTTGGCTTCTGAATGTCCTAGAGAGATCAGGTTTGTTTTAGTGTACTCCAATCAACAGCCCCTACAACCACAAAAAGGAATGGAGTCATTAGCACTTATGGTTTGTAAATGGCACCCAGAATTATGTTGCACGAAGCACAATTTCACATCATTCTGGGTCCATTTGTGTGAAAACAAGGTCCAATCAGGCTGAAACGTTACAAGAAGGTAGAATCTATTGAGTTGTAAATGATCTGAACGTTTCATGATGATAGCACTTTCCTAAGGGGGTCAAACCATGTCCCAAAGGTCACCGGATCTGGTGTCAATTTAAAGTAGTCCAGTTACACATTTGTGGGCTTATAACTTGGCTTCTGAATGTCCTAGAGAGATCAGGTTTTTTTTTTTTGTGTATTCCAATCAACAGCCCCTACAACCACAAAAAGGAATGGAGTCATTAGCACTTATGGTTTGTAAATGGCACCCAGAATTATGTTGCACGAAGCACAATTTCACATCATTCTGGGTTCATTTGTGTGAAAACAAGGTCCAATCAGGCTGAAACGTTACAGGAAGGTAGAATCTATTGAGTTGTAAGTGATCTGAACGTTTCATGATGATAGCACTTTCCTAAGGGGGTCAAACCATGTCCAAAATGTCACCGGATCTGGTGTCAATTTAAAGTAGTAGTCCAGTTACACATTTGTGGGCTTATAACTTGGCTTCTGAATGTCCTGGAGAGGTCAGGTTTGTTTTAATGTACTCCAATCAACAGCCACTACAACCACAAAAAGGAATGGAGTCATTAGCACTTATGGTTTGTAAATGGCACCCAGAATTATGTTGCACGAAGCAAAATTTCACATCATTCTGGGTTCATTTGTGTGAAAACAAGGTCCAATCAGGCAGAAACGTTACAGGAAGGTAGAATCTATTGAGTTGTAAGTGATCTGAACGTTTCATGATGATAGCACTTTCCTATAGGGGGTCAAACCATGTCCCAAAGGTCACCGGGCCTGGTGTCACTTTAAAGAAGTAGTCCAGTTACACCTTTGTGGGCTTATAACTTGGCTTCTGAATGTCCTAGAGAGATCAGGGTTGTTTTAGTGTACTCCAATCAACAGCCCCTACAACCACAAAAAGGAATGGAGTCATTAGCACTTATGGTTCTTAAATGGCACCCAGAATTATGTTGCACGAAGCACAATTTCACATCATTCTGGGTCCATTTGTGTGAAAACAAGGTCCAATCAGGCTGAAACGTTACAGGAAGGTAGAATCTATTGAGTTGTAAGTGATCTGAACGTTTCAAGATGATCGCACATTCCTATAGGGGGTAAAACCATGTCCCAAAGGTCACCGGGCCTGGTGTCACTTTAAAGAAGTAGTCCAGTTACATCTTTGTAGGCTTATAACTTGACTTCTGAATGTCCTAGAGAGATCAGGTTTGTTTTATTGTACTCCAATCAACAGCCCCTACAACCACAAAAAGGAATGGAGTCATTAGCACTTATGGTTTGTAAATGGCACCCAGAATTATGTTGCACGAAGCACAATTTCACATCATTCTGGGTTCATTTGTGTGAAAACAAGGTCCAATCAGGCAGAAACGTTACAGGAAGGTAGAATCTATTGAGTTGTAAGTGATCTGAACGTTTCATGATGATAGCACTTTACTAAGGGGGTCAAACCATGTCGCAAAGGTCACCGGATCTGGTGTCACTTTAAAGAATTAGTCCAGTTACACATTTGTGGGCTTATAACTTGGCTTCTGAATGTTCTAGAGAGATCAGGTTTGTTTTAGTGTACTCCAATCAACAGCCCCTACAACCACAAAAAGGAATGGAGTCATTAGCACTTATGGTTTGTAAATGGCACCCAGAATTATGTTGCACGAAGCACAATTTCACATCATTCTGGGTCCATTTGTGTGAAAACAAGGTCCAATCAGGCTGAAACGTTACAAGAAGGTAGAATCTATTGAGTTGTAAGTGATCTGAACGTTTCATGATGATAGCACTTTCCTAAGGGGGTCAAACCATGTCCCAAAGGTCACCGGATCTGGTGTCAATTTAAAGTAGTCCAGTTACACATTTGTGGGCTTATAACTTGGCTTCTGAATGTCCTAGAGAGATCAGGTTTGTTTTTAGTGTACTCCAATCAACAGCCCCTACAACCACAAAAAGGAATGGAGTCATTAGCACTTATGGTTTGTAAATGGCACCCAGAATTATGTTGCACGAAGCACAATTTCACTTCATTTTGGGTCCATTTGTGTGAAAACAAGGTCCAATCAGGCTGAAACGCTATAAGAAGGTAGAATCTATTGAGTTGTAAGTGATTTGAACGTTTCAAGATGATCGCACATTCCTATAGGGGGTAAAACCATGTCCCAAAGGTCACCGGGCCTGGTGTCACTTTAAAGAAGTAGTCCAGTTACATCTTTGTGGGCTTATAACTTGGCTTCTGAATGTCCTAGAGAGGTTAGGTTTGTTTTAGTGTACTCCAATCAACAGCCCCTGCAACCACAAAAAGGAATGGAGTCATTAGCACTTATGGTTTATAAATGGCACCCAGAATTATGTTGCACGAAGCACAATTTCACATCATTCTGGGTTAATTTGTGTGAAAACAAGGTCCAATCAGGCTGAAACGTTACAAGAAGGTAGAATCTATTGAGTTGTAAGTGATCTGAATGTTTCATGATGATCGCACATTCCTATAGGGGGTCAAACCATGTCCCAAAGGTCACCGGGCCTGGTGTCACTTTAAAGAAGTAGTCCAGTTACACATTTGTGGGCTTATAACTTGGCTTCTGAATGTCCTGGAGAGATCAGGTTTTTTTTAGTGTACTCCAATCAACAGCCCCTACAACCACAAAAAGGAATGGAGTCATTAGCACTTATGGTTTGTAAATGGCACCCCGAATTATGTTGCACGAAGCACAATTTCACATCATTCTGGGTCCATTTGTGTGAAAACAAGGTCCAATCAGGCTGAAACGTTACAAGAAGGTAGAATCTATTGAGTTGTAAGTGATCTGAACGTTTCATGATGATAGCACTTTCCTAAGGGGGTCAAACCATGTCCCAAAGGTCACCGGATCTGGTGTCAATTTAAAGAAGTAGTACAGTTACACATTTGTGGGCTTAAAACTTGGCTTCTGAATGTCCTAGAGAGATCAGGTTTGTTTTAGTGTACTCCAATCAACAGCCCCTACAACCACAAAAAGGAATGGAGTCATTAGCACTTGTGGTTTGTAAATGGCACCCAGAATTATGTTGCACTAAGCACAATTTCACTTCATTCTGGGTTCATTTGTGTGAAAACAAGGTCCAATCAGGCAGAAACGTTACAGGAAGGTAGAATCTATTGAGTTGTAAGTGATCTGAACGTTTCATGATGATAGCACTTTCCTATAGGGGGTCAAACCATGTCCCAAAGGTCACCGGGCCTGGTGTCACTTTAAAGAAGTAGTCCAGTTACACCTTTGTGGGCTTATAACTTGGCTTCTGAATGTCCTAGAGAGATCAGGGTTGTTTTAGTGTACTCCAATCAACAGCCCCTACAACCACAAAAAGGAATGGAGTCATTAGCACTTATGGTTCTTAAATGGCACCCAGAATTATGTTGCACGAAGCACAATTTCACATCATTCTTTGTCCATTTGTGTGAAAACAAGGTCCAATCAGGCTGAAACGTTACAGGATGGTAGAATCTATTGAGTTGTAAGTGATCTGAACGTTTCAAGATGATCGCACATTCCTATAGGGGGTAAAACCATGTCCCAAAGGTCACCGGGCCTGGTGTCACTTTAAAGAAGTAGTCCAGTTACATCTTTGTAGGCTTATAACTTGACTTCTGAATGTCCTAGAGAGATCAGGTTTGTTTTATTGTACTCCAATCAACAGCCCCTACAACCACAAAAAGGAATGGAGTCATTAGCACTTATGGTTTGTAAATGGCACCCAGAATTATGTTGCACGAAGCACAATTTCACATCATTCTGGGTTCATTTGTGTGAAAACAAGGTCCAATCAGGCAGAAACGTTACAGGAAGGTAGAATCTATTGAGTTGTAAGTGATCTGAACGTTTCATGATGATAGCACTTTACTAAGGGGGTCAAACCATGTCGCAAAGGTCACCGGATCTGGTGTCACTTTAAAGAATTAGTCCAGTTACACATTTGTGGGCTTATAACTTGGCTTCTGAATGTTCTAGAGAGATCAGGTTTGTTTTAGTGTACTCCAATCAACAGCCCCTACAACCACAAAAAGGAATGGAGTCATTAGCACTTATGGTTTGTAAATGGCACCCAGAATTATGTTGCACGAAGCACAATTTCACATCATTCTGGGTCCATTTGTGTGAAAACAAGGTCCAATCAGGCTGAAACGTTACAAGAAGGTAGAATCTATTGAGTTGTAAGTGATCTGAACGTTTCATGATGATAGCACTTTCCTAAGGGGGTCAAACCATGTCCCAAAGGTCACCGGATCTGGTGTCAATTTAAAGTAGTCCAGTTACACATTTGTGGGCTTATAACTTGGCTTCTGAATGTCCTAGAGAGATCAGGTTTGTTTTTAGTGTACTCCAATCAACAGCCCCTACAACCACAAAAAGGAATGGAGTCATTAGCACTTATGGTTTGTAAATGGCACCCAGAATTATGTTGCACGAAGCACAATTTCACTTCATTTTGGGTCCATTTGTGTGAAAACAAGGTCCAATCAGGCTGAAACGCTATAAGAAGGTAGAATCTATTGAGTTGTAAGTGATTTGAACGTTTCAAGATGATCGCACATTCCTATAGGGGGTAAAACCATGTCCCAAAGGTCACCGGGCCTGGTGTCACTTTAAAGAAGTAGTCCAGTTACATCTTTGTGGGCTTATAACTTGGCTTCTGAATGTCCTAGAGAGGTTAGGTTTGTTTTAGTGTACTCCAATCAACAGCCCCTGCAACCACAAAAAGGAATGGAGTCATTAGCACTTATGGTTTATAAATGGCACCCAGAATTATGTTGCACGAAGCACAATTTCACATCATTCTGGGTTAATTTGTGTGAAAACAAGGTCCAATCAGGCTGAAACGTTACAAGAAGGTAGAATCTATTGAGTTGTAAGTGATCTGAATGTTTCATGATGATCGCACATTCCTATAGGGGGTCAAACCATGTCCCAAAGGTCACCGGGCCTGGTGTCACTTTAAAGAAGTAGTCCAGTTACACATTTGTGGGCTTATAACTTGGCTTCTGAATGTCCTGGAGAGATCAGGTTTTTTTTAGTGTACTCCAATCAACAGCCCCTACAACCACAAAAAGGAATGGAGTCATTAGCACTTATGGTTTGTAAATGGCACCCAGAATTATGTTGCACGAAGCACAATTTCACATCATTCTGGGTCCATTTGTGTGAAAACAAGGTCCAATCAGGCTGAAACGTTACAAGAAGGTAGAATCTATTGAGTTGTAAGTGATCTGAACGTTTCATGATGATAGCACTTTCCTAAGGGGGTCAAACCATGTCCCAAAGGTCACCGGATCTGGTGTCAATTTAAAGAAGTAGTACAGTTACACATTTGTGGGCTTAAAACTTGGCTTCTGAATGTCCTAGAGAGATCAGGTTTGTTTTAGTGTACTCCAATCAACAGCCCCTACAACCACAAAAAGGAATGGAGTCATTAGCACTTGTGGTTTGTAAATGGCACCCAGAATTATGTTGCACTAAGCACAATTTCACTTCATTCTGGGTTCATTTGTGTGAAAACAAGGTCCAATCAGGCAGAAACGTTACAGGAAGGTAGAATCTATTGAGTTGTAAGTGATCTGAACGTTTCATGATGATAGCACTTTCCTATAGGGGGTCAAACCATGTCCCAAAGGTCACCGGGCCTGGTGTCACTTTAAAGAAGTAGTCCAGTTACACCTTTGTGGGCTTATAACTTGGCTTCTGAATGTCCTAGAGAGATCAGGGTTGTTTTAGTGTACTCCAATCAACAGCCCCTACAACCACAAAAAGGAATGGAGTCATTAGCACTTATGGTTCTTAAATGGCACCCAGAATTATGTTGCACGAAGCACAATTTCACATCAATCTGGGTCCATTTGTGTGAAAACAAGGTCCAATCAGGCTGAAACGTTACAGGATGGTAGAATCTATTGAGTTGTAAGTGATCTGAACGTTTCAAGATGATCGCACATTCCTATAGGGGGTCAAACCATGTCCCAAAGGTCACCGGGCCTGGTGTCACTTTAAAGAAGTAGTCCAGTTACATCTTTGTAGGCTTATAACTTGACTTCTGAATGTCCTAGAGAGATCAGGTTTGTTTTAATGTACTCCAATCAACAGCCCCTACAACCACAAAAAGGAATGGAGTCATTAGCACTTATGGTTTGTAAATGGCACCCAGAATTATGTTGCACGAAGCACAATTTCACATCATTCTGGGTTCATTTGTGTGAAAACAAGGTCCAATCAGGCAGAAACGTTACAGTAAGGTAGAATCTATTGAGTTGTAAGTGATCTGAACGTTTCATGATGATAGCACTTTCCTAAGGGGGTCAAACCATGTCGCAAAGGTCACCGGATCTGGTGTCACTTTAAAGAATTAGTCCAGTTACACATTTGTGGGCTTATAACTTGGCTTCTGAATGTCCTAGAGAGATCAGGTTTGTTTTAGTGTACTCCAATAAACAGCCCCTACAACCACAAAAAGGAATGGAGTCATTAGCACTTATGGTTTGTAAATGGCACCCAGAATTATGTTGCACGAAGCACAATTTCACATCATTCTGGGTCCATTTGTGTGAAAACAAGGTCCAATCAGGCTGAAACGTTACAAGAAGGTAGAATCTATTGAGTTGTAAGTGATCTGAACGTTTCATGATGATAGCACTTTCCTAAGGGGGTCAAACCATGTCCCAAAGGTCACCGGATCTGGTGTCAATTTAAAGTAGTCCAGTTACACATTTGTGGGCTTATAACTTGGCTTCTGAATGTCCTAGAGAGATCAGGTTTTTTTAGTGTATTCCAATCAACAGCCCCTACAACCACAAAAAGGAATGGAGTCATTAGCACTAATGGTTTGTAAATGGCACCCAGAATTATGTTGCACGAAGCACAATTTCACATCATTCTGGGTTCATTTGTGTGAAAACAAGGTCCAATCAGGCTGAAACGTTACAGGAAGGTAGAATCTATTGAGTTGTAAGTGATCTGAACGTTTCATGATGATAGCACTTTCCTAAGGGGGTCAAACCATGTCCCAAATGTCACCGGATCTGGTGTCAATTTAAAGTAGTAGTCCAGTTACACATTTGTGGGCTTATAACTTGGCTTCTGAATGTCCTGGAGAGGTCAGGTTTGTTTTAATGTACTCCAATCAACAGCCCCTACAACCACAAAAAGGAATGGAGTCATTAGCACTTATGGTTTGTAAATGGCACCCAGAATTATGTTGCACGAAGCAAAATTTCACATCATTCTGGGTTCATTTGTGTGAAAACAAGGTCCAATCAGGCAGAAACGTTACAGGAAGGTAGAATCTATTGAGTTGTAAGTGATCTGAACGTTTCATGATGATAGCACTTTCCTAAGGGGGTCAAACCATGTCCCAAAGGTCACCGGATCTGGTGTCAATTTAAAGAAGTAGTCCAGTTACACATGTGTGGGCTTATAACTTGGCTTCTGAATGTCCTAGAGAGATCAAGTTTATTTTAGTGTACTCCAATCAACAGCCCCTACAACCACAAAAAGGAATGGAGTCATTAGCACTTATGGTTTGTAAATGGCACCCAGAATTATGTTGCACGAAGCACTATTTCACATCATTCTGGGTCCATTTGTGTGAAAACAAGGTCCAATCAGGCTGAAACGTTACAAGAAGGTAGAATCTATTGAGTTGTAAGTGATCTGAACATTTCATGATGATAGCACTTTCCTAAGGGGGTCAAACCATGTCCCAAAGGTCACCGGATCTGGTGTCAATTTAAAGAAGTAGTCCAGTTACACATTTGTGGGCTTATAACTTGGCTTCTGAATGTCCTAGAGAGATCAGGTTTGTTTTAGTGTACTCCAATCAACAGCCCCTACAACCACAAAAAGGAATGGAGTCATTAGCACTTATGGTTTGTAAATAGCACCCAGAATTATGTTGCACGAAGCACAATTTCACATCATTCTGGGTCCATTTGTGTGAAAACAAGGTCCAATCAGGCTGAAACATTACAGGAAGGTAGAATCTATTAAATTGTAAGTGATCTGAACGTTTCATGATGATAGCACTTCCCTAAGGGGGTCAAACCATGTCCCAAAGGTCACCGGATCTGGTGTCTAAAGAAGTAGTCCAGTTACACATTTGTGGGCTTATAACTTGGCTTCTGAATGTCCTAGAGAGATCAGGTTTGTTTTAGTATACTCCAATCAACAGCCCCTACAACCACAAAAAGGAATGGAGTCATTAGCACTTATGGTTTTTAAATGGCACCCAGAATTATGTTGCACGAAGCACAATTTCACATCATTCTGGGTTCATTTGTGTGAAAACAAGGTCCAATCAGGCTGAAACGTTACAGGAAGGTAGAATCTATTGAGTTGTAAGTGATCTGAACGTTTCATGATGATAGCACTTTCCTAAGGGGGTCAAACCATGTCCCAAATGTCACCGGATCTGGTGTCAATTTAAAGTAGTAGTCCAGTTACACATTTGTGGGCTTATAACTTGGCTTCTGAATGTCCTGGAGAGGTCAGGTTTGTTTTAATGTACTCCAATCAACAGCCCCTACAACCACAAAAAGGAATGGAGTCATTAGCACTTATGGTTTGTAAATGGCACCCAGAATTATGTTGCACGAAGCAAAATTTCACATCATTCTGGGTTCATTTGTGTGAAAACAAGGTCCAATCAGGCAGAAACGTTACAGGAAGGTAGAATCTATTGAGTTGTAAGTGATCTGAACGTTTCATGATGATAGCACTTTCCTATAGGGGGTCAAACCATGTCCCAAAGGTCACCGGGCCTGGTGTCACTTTAAAGAAGTAGTCCAGTTACACCTTTGTGGGCTTATAACTTGGCTTCTGAATGTCCTAGAGAGATCAGGGTTGTTTTAGTGTACTCCAATCAACAGCCCCTACAACCACAAAAAGGAATGGAGTCATTAGCACTTATGGTTCTTAAATGGCACCCAGAATTATGTTGCACGAAGCACAATTTCACATCATTCTGGGTCCATTTGTGTTAAAACAAGGTCCAATCAGGCTGAAACGTTACAGGAAGGTAGAATCTATTGAGTTGTAAGTGATCTGAACGTTTCAAGATGATCGCACATTCCTATAGGGGGTAAAACCATGTCCCAAAGGTCACCGGGCCTGGTGTCACTTTAAAGAAGTAGTCCAGTTACATCTTTGTAGGCTTATAACTTGACTTCTGAATGTCCTAGAGAGATCAGGTTTGTTTTAATGTACTCCAATCAACAGCCCCTTCAACCACAAAAAGGAATGGAGTCATTAGCACTTATGGTTTGTAAATGGCACCCAGAATTATGTTGCACGAAGCACAATTTCACATCATTCTGGGTTCATTTGTGTGAAAACAAGGTCCAATCAGGCAGAAACGTTACAGGAAGGTAGAATCTATTGAGTTGTAAGTGATCTGAACGTTTCATGATGATAGCACTTTCCTAAGGGGGTCAAACCATGTCGCAAAGGTCACCGGATCTGGTGTCACTTTAAAGAATTAGTCCAGTTACACATTTGTGGGCTTATAACTTGGCTTCTGAATGTCCTAGAGAGATCAGGTTTGTTTTAGTGTACTCCAATCAACAGCCCCTACAACCACAAAAAGGAATGGAGTCATTAGCACTTATGGTTTGTAAATGGCACCCAGAATTATGTTGCACGAAGCACAATTTCACATCATTCTGGGTCCATTTGTGTGAAAACAAGGTCCAATCAGGCTGAAACGTTACAAGAAGGTAGAATCTATTGAGTTGTAAATGATCTGAACGTTTCATGATGATAGCACTTTCCTAAGGGGGTCAAACCATGTCCCAAAGGTCACCGGATCTGGTGTCAATTTAAAGTAGTCCAGTTACACATTTGTGGGCTTATAACTTGGCTTCTGAATGTCCTAGAGAGATCAGGTTTTTTTTTTGTGTATTCCAATCAACAGCCCCTACAACCACAAAAAGGAATGGAGTCATTAGCACTTATGGTTTGTAAATGGCACCCAGAATTATGTTGCACGAAGCACAATTTCACATCATTCTGGGTTCATTTGTGTGAAAACAAGGTCCAATCAGGCTGAAACGTTACAGGAAGGTAGAATCTATTGAGTTGTAAGTGATCTGAACGTTTCATGATGATAGCACTTTCCTAAGGGGGTCAAACCATGTCCAAAATGTCACCGGATCTGGTGTCAATTTAAAGTAGTAGTCCAGTTACACATTTGTGGGCTTATAACTTGGCTTCTGAATGTCCTGGAGAGGTCAGGTTTGTTTTAATGTACTCCAATCAACAGCCACTACAACCACAAAAAGGAATGGAGTCATTAGCACTTATGGTTTGTAAATGGCACCCAGAATTATGTTGCACGAAGCAAAATTTCACATCATTCTGGGTTCATTTGTGTGAAAACAAGGTCCAATCAGGCAGAAACGTTACAGGAAGGTAGAATCTATTGAGTTGTAAGTGATCTGAACGTTTCATGATGATAGCACTTTCCTATAGGGGGTCAAACCATGTCCCAAAGGTCACCGGGCCTGGTGTCACTTTAAAGAAGTAGTCCAGTTACACCTTTGTGGGCTTATAACTTGGCTTCTGAATGTCCTAGAGAGATCAGGGTTGTTTTAGTGTACTCCAATCAACAGCCCCTACAACCACAAAAAGGAATGGAGTCATTAGCACTTATGGTTCTTAAATGGCACCCAGAATTATGTTGCACGAAGCACAATTTCACATCATTCTGGGTCCATTTGTGTGAAAACAAGGTCCAATCAGGCTGAAACGTTACAGGAAGGTAGAATCTATTGAGTTGTAAGTGATCTGAACGTTTCAAGATGATCGCACATTCCTATAGGGGGTAAAACCATGTCCCAAAGGTCACCGGGCCTGGTGTCACTTTAAAGAAGTAGTCCAGTTACATCTTTGTAGGCTTATAACTTGACTTCTGAATGTCCTAGAGAGATCAGGTTTGTTTTAATGTACTCCAATCAACAGCCCCTACAACCACAAAAAGGAATGGAGTCATTAGCACTTATGGTTTGTAAATGGCACCCAGAATTATGTTGCACGAAGCACAATTTCACATCATTCTGGGTTCATTTGTGTGAAAACAAGGTCCAATCAGGCAGAAACGTTACAGGAAGGTAGAATCTATTGAGTTGTAAGTGATCTGAACGTTTCATGATGATAGCACTTTACTAAGGGGGTCAAACCATGTCGCAAAGGTCACCGGATCTGGTGTCACTTTAAAGAATTAGTCCAGTTACACATTTGTGGGCTTATAACTTGGCTTCTGAATGTTCTAGAGAGATCAGGTTTGTTTTAGTGTACTCCAATCAACAGCCCCTACAACCACAAAAAGGAATGGAGTCATTAGCACTTATGGTTTGTAAATGGCACCCAGAATTATGTTGCACGAAGCACAATTTCACATCATTCTGGGTCCATTTGTGTGAAAACAAGGTCCAATCAGGCTGAAACGTTACAAGAAGGTAGAATCTATTGAGTTGTAAGTGATCTGAACGTTTCATGATGATAGCACTTTCCTAAGGGGGTCAAACCATGTCCCAAAGGTCACCGGATCTGGTGTCAATTTAAAGTAGTCCAGTTACACATTTGTGGGCTTATAACTTGGCTTCTGAATGTCCTAGAGAGATCAGGTTTGTTTTTAGTGTACTCCAATCAACAGCCCCTACAACCACAAAAAGGAATGGAGTCATTAGCACTTATGGTTTGTAAATGGCACCCAGAATTATGTTGCACGAAGCACAATTTCACTTCATTTTGGGTCCATTTGTGTGAAAACAAGGTCCAATCAGGCTGAAACGCTATAAGAAGGTAGAATCTATTGAGTTGTAAGTGATTTGAACGTTTCAAGATGATCGCACATTCCTATAGGGGGTAAAACCATGTCCCAAAGGTCACCGGGCCTGGTGTCACTTTAAAGAAGTAGTCCAGTTACATCTTTGTGGGCTTATAACTTGGCTTCTGAATGTCCTAGAGAGGTTAGGTTTGTTTTAGTGTACTCCAATCAACAGCCCCTGCAACCACAAAAAGGAATGGAGTCATTAGCACTTATGGTTTATAAATGGCACCCAGAATTATGTTGCACGAAGCACAATTTCACATCATTCTGGGTTAATTTGTGTGAAAACAAGGTCCAATCAGGCTGAAATGTTACAAGAAGGTAGAATCTATTGAGTTGTAAGTGATCTGAATGTTTCATGATGATCGCACATTCCTATAGGGGGTCAAACCATGTCCCAAAGGTCACCGGGCCTGGTGTCACTTTAAAGAAGTAGTCCAGTTACACATTTGTGGGCTTATAACTTGGCTTCTGAATGTCCTGGAGAGATCAGGTTTTTTTTAGTGTACTCCAATCAACAGCCCCTACAACCACAAAAAGGAATGGAGTCATTAGCACTTATGGTTTGTAAATGGCACCCAGAATTATGTTGCACGAAGCACAATTTCACATCATTCTGGGTCCATTTGTGTGAAAACAAGGTCCAATCAGGCTGAAACGTTACAAGAAGGTAGAATCTATTGAGTTGTAAGTGATCTGAACGTTTCATGATGATAGCACTTTCCTAAGGGGGTCAAACCATGTCCCAAAGGTCACCGGATCTGGTGTCAATTTAAAGAAGTAGTACAGTTACACATTTGTGGGCTTAAAACTTGGCTTCTGAATGTCCTAGAGAGATCAGGTTTGTTTTAGTGTACTCCAATCAACAGCCCCTACAACCACAAAAAGGAATGGAGTCATTAGCACTTGTGGTTTGTAAATGGCACCCAGAATTATGTTGCACTAAGCACAATTTCACTTCATTCTGGGTTCATTTGTGTGAAAACAAGGTCCAATCAGGCTGAAACGTTACAAGAAGGTAGAATCTATTGAGTTGTAAGTGATCTGAACGTTTCATGATGATCGCACATTCCTATAGGGGGTCAAACCATGTCCCAAAGGTCACCGGGCCTGGTGTCACTTTAAAGAAGTAGTCCAGTTACACATTTGTGGGCTTATAACTTGGCTTCTGAATATCCTAGAGAGGTCAGGTTTGTTTTAGAGTACTCCAGTTAACAGCCCCCATTACCCCAAAGAGGAATTGAGTCATTAGCACTTATGGTTTTTAAATGGCACCCAGAATTATGTTGCACGAAGCACACTTTCACATCATTCTGGGTTCATTTGTGTGAAAACAAGGTCCAATCAGGCTGAAACGTTACAGGAAGTTAGAATCTATTGAGTTGTAAGTGATCTGAACGTTTCATGATGATAGCACTTTCCTAAGGGGGTCAAACCATGTCCCAAAGGTCACCGGATCTGGTGTCAATTTAAAGAAGTAGTCCAGTTACACATTTGTGGGCTTATAACGTGGCTTCTGAATGTCCTAGAGAGATCAGGTTTGTTTTAGTATACTCCAATTAACAGCCCCTACAACCACAAAAAGGAATGGAGTCATTAGCACTTATGGTTTTTAAATGGCACCCAGAATTATGTTGCACGAAGCACAATTTCACATGATTCTGGGTCCATTTGTGTGAAAACAAGGCCACATCAGGCTGAAACGTTACAGGAAGTTAGAATCTATTGAGTTGTAAGTGATCTGAACGTTTCATGATGATAGCACTTTCCTAAGGGGATCAAACCATGTCCCAAAGGTCACCGGATCTGGTGTCAATTTAAAGAAGTAGTCCAGTTACACATTTGTGGGCTTATAACTTGGCTTCTGAATGTCCTAGAGAGATCAGGTTTGTTTTAATGTACTCCAATCAACAGCCCCTACAACCACAAAAAGGAATGGAGTCATTAGCATTTATGGTTTGTAAATGGCACCCAGAATTATGTTGCACGAAGCACAATTTCACATCATTCTGGGTTCATTTGTGTGAAAACAAGGTCCAATCAGGCTGAAACGTTACAGGAAGGTAGAATCTATTTAGTTGTAAGTGATCTGAACGTTTCATGATGATAGCGCTTTCCTAAGGGGATCAAACCATGTCCCAAAGGTCACCGGATCTGGTGTCAATTTAAAGAAGTAGTCCAGTTACACATTTGTGGGCTTATAACTTGGCTTCTGAATGTCCTAGAGAGATCAGGTTTGTTTTAGTGTACTCCAATCAACAGCCCCTACAACCACAAAAGGAATGGAGTCATTAGCCTTATGGTTTGTAAATGGCACCCAGAATTATGTTGCACGAAGCACAATTTCACATCATTCTGGGTCCATTTGTGTGAAAACAAGGTCCAATCAGGCTGAAACATTACAAGAAGGTAGAATCTATTGAGTTGTAAGTGATCTGAACGTTTCATGATGATCTCACATTCCCATAGGGGGTCAAACCATGTCCCAAAGGTCACCGGGCCTGGTGTCACTTTAAAGAAGTAGTCCAGTTACACCTTTGTGGGCTTATAACTTGGCTTCTGAATGTCCTAGAGAGGTCAGGTTTGTTTTAGTGTACTCCAACCAACAGCCCCTACAACCACAAAAAGGAATGGAGTCATTAGCACTTATGGTTTGTAAATGGCACCCAGAATTATGTTGCACGAAGCACAATTTCACATCATTCTGGGTCCATTTGTGTGAAAACAAGGTCCAATCAGGCTGAAACGTTACAGGAAGGTAGAATCTATTGAGTTGTAAGTGATCTGAACGTTTCATGATGATAGCACTTTCCTAAGGGGGTCAAACCATGTCCCAAAGGTCACCGGATCTGGTGTCAATTTAAAGAAGTAGTCCAGTTACACATTTGTGGGCTTAAAACTTGGCTTCTGAATGTCCCAGAGCGATCAGGTTTGCTTTAGTGTACTCCAATCAACAGCCCCTACAACCACAAAAAGGAATGGAGACATTAGCACTTATGGTTTTTTAAATGGCACCCAGAATTATGTTGCACGAAGCACAATTTCACATCATTCTGGGTTCATTTGTGTGAAAACAAGGTCCAATCAGGCTGACACCTTACAGGAAGGTAGAATCTATTGAGTTGTAAGTGATCTGAACGTTTCATGATGATAGCACTTTCCTAAGGGGGTCTACCCATGTCCCAAAGGTCACCGGATCTGGTGTCAATTTAAAGAAGTAGTCCAGTTACTCATTTGTGGGCTTATAACTTGGGTTCTGAATGTCCTAGGGAGATCAGGGTTGTTTTAGTATACTCCAATCAACATACCCTACAACCACAAAAAGGAATGGAGTCATTAGCACTTATGGTATGTAAATGGCACCCAGAATTATGTTGCACGAAGCACAATTTCACATCATTCTGGGTTCATTTGTGTGAAAACAAGGTCCAATCAGGCTGAAACGTTACAGGAAGGTAGAATCTATTGAGTTGTAAGTGATCTGAACGTTTCATGATGATAGCACTTTCCTAAGGGGGTCAAACCATGTCCCAAAGGTCACCGGATCTGGTGTCAATTTAAAGAAGTAGTCCAGTTACACATTTGTGGGCTTATAACTTGGCTTCTGAATGTCCTAGAGAGATCAGGTTTGTTTTAATGTACTCCAATCAAGAGACCCTACAAACACAAAAAGGAATGGAGTCATTAGCACTTATGGTTTGTAAATGGCACCCAGAATTATGTTGCACGATTCACAATTTCACATCATTCTGGGTCCATTTGTGTGAAAACAAGGTCCAATAAGGCTGAAACGCTACAAGAAGGTAGAATCTATTGAGTTGTAAGTGATCTGAACGTTTCAAGATGATCGCACATTCCTATAGGGGGTAAAACCATTTCCCAAAGGTCACCGGGCCTGGTGTCACTTTAAAGAAGTAGTCCAGTTACACCTTTGTGGGCTTATAACATGGCTTCTGAATGTCCTAGAGAGATCAGGTTTGTTTTAATGTACTCCAATCAACAGCCCCTACAACCACAAAAAGGAATGGAGATATTAGCACTTATGGTTTGTAAATGGCACCCAGAATTATGTTGCACGAAGCACAATTTCACATCATTCTGGGTTCATTTGTGTGAAAACAAGGTCCAATCAGGCTGAAACGTTACAGGAATGTAGAATCTACTGAGTTGTAAGTGATCTGAACGTTTCATGATGATAGCACTTTCCTAATGGGGTCAAACCATGTCCCAAAGGTCACCGGATCTGGTGTTAATTTAAAGAAGCAGTCCAGTTACACATTTGTGGGCTTATAACATGGCTTCTGAATGTCCTAGAGAGATCAGGTTTGTTTTAATGTACTCCAATCAACAGCCCCTACAACCACAAAAAGGAATGGAGATATTAGCACTTATGGTTTGTAAATGGCACCCAGAATTATGTTGCACGAAGCACAATTTCACATCATTCTGGGTTCATTTGTGTGAAAACAAGGTCCAATCAGGCTGAAACGTTACAGGAAGGTAGAATCTACTGAGTTGTAAGTGATCTGAACGTTTCATGATGATAGCACTTTCCTAATGGGGTCAAACCATGTCCCAAAGGTCACCGGAACTGGTGTCAATTTAAAGAAGTAGTCCAGTTACACATTTGTGGGCTTATAACTTGGCTTATGAATGTCCTAGAGAGATCAGGTTTGTTTTAGCGTACTCCAATTAACAGCCCCCATTACCCCAAAAAGGAATGGAGTCATTAGCACTTATGGTTTTTAAATGGCACCCAGAATTATGTTGCACGCAGCACAATTTCACATCATTCTGGGTTCATTTGTGTGAAAACAAGGTCCAATCAGGCTGAAACGTTACAGGAAGGTAGAATCTATTGAGTTGCAAGTGATCTGAACGTTTCATGATGATAGCACTTTCCTAAGGGGGTCAAACCATGTCCCAAAAGTCACCGGATCTGGTGTCATTTTAAAGAAGTAGTCCAGTTACACATTTGTGGGCTTATAACTTGGCTTCTGAATGTCCTAGAGAGATCAGGTTTGTTTTAGTGTACTCCAATCAACAGCCCCTACAACCACAAAAAGGAATGGAGTCATTAGCACTTATGGTTTGTAAATGGCACCCAGAATTATGTTGCACGAAGCACAATTTCACATCATTCTGGGTCCATTTGTGTGAAAACAAGGTCCGATCAGGCTGAAACGCTACAAGAAGGTAGATTCTATTGAGTTGTAAGTGATCTGAATGTTTCAAGATGATCGCACATTCCTATAGGGGGTAAAACCATGTCCCAAAGGTCACCGGGCCTGGTGTCACTTTAAAGTAGTAGTCCAGTTACACCTTTGTGGGCTTATAACTTGGCTTCTGAATGTCCTAGAGAGGTTAGTTTGTTTTAGTGTACTCCAATCAACAGCCCCTAAAACCACAAAAAGGAATGGAGTCATTAGCACTTATGGTTTGTAAATGGCACCCATAATTATGTTGCACGAAGCACAATTTCACATCATTCTGGGTTCATTTGTGTGAAAACAAGGTCCAATCAGGCTGAAACGTTACAGGAAGGTAGAATCTATTGAGTTGTAAGTGATCTGAACGTTTCATGATGATAGCACTTTCCTAAGAGGGTCAAACCATGTCCCAAATGTCACCGGATCTGGTGTCACTTTAAAGAAGTAGTCCAGTTACACATTTGTGGGCTTATAACTTGGCTTCTGAATGTCCTAGAGAGGTCAGGTTTGTTTTAGTGTACTCCAATCAACAGCCCCTACAACCACAAAAAGGAATGGAGTCATTAGCACTTATGGTTTGTAAATGGCACCTAGAATTATGTTGCACAAAGCACAATTTCACATCATTCTGGGTCCATTTGTGTGAAAACAAGGTCCAATCAGGCTGAAACGTTACAGGAAGGTAGAATCTATTGAGTTGTAAGTGATCTGAACGTTTCATGATGATAGCACTTTCCTAAGGGGGTCAAACCATGTCCCAAAGGTCACCGGATCTGGTGTCAATTTAAAGAAGTAGTCCAGTTACACATTTGTGGGCTTATAATTTGGCTTCTGAATGTCCTAGAGAGATCAGGTTTGTTTTAGTGTACTCCAATCAACAGCCCCTACAACCACAAAAAGGAATGGAGTCATTAGCACTTAAGGTTTGTAAATGACACCCAGAATTATGTTGCACGAAGCACAATTTCACATCATTCTGGGTCCATTTGTGTGAAAACAAGGTCCAATCAGGCTGAAACGCTACAAGAAGGTAGATTCTATTGAGTTGTAAGTGATCTGAATGGTTCAAGATGATCGCACATTCCTATAGGGGGTAAAACCATGTCCCAAAGGTCACCGGGCCTGGTGTCACTTTAAAGTAGTAGTCCAGTTACACATTTGTGGGCTTATAACTTGACTTCTGAATGTCCTAAGCCCCTTTCAGACAGGCCATGAAAAACGGAAATTTGCCGGAATCTGTCCGTAAGACCTTTCTGTCTGATTGACACATGGCATGGTTTGACCCCCTTAGGAAAAGTGCGATCATCATGAAACGTTCAGATCACTTACAACTCAATAGATTCTACCTTCCTGTAACGTTTCAGCCTGATTGGACCTTGTTTTCACACAAATGAACCCAGAATGATGTGAAATTGTGCTTCGTGCAACATAATTCTGGGTGCCATTTACAAACCATAAATGCTAATGACTCCATTCCTTTTTGTGGTTGTAGGGGCTGTTGATTGGAGTACACTAAAACAAACCTGACCTCTCTAGGACATTCAGAAGCCAAGTTATAAGCCCACTAATGTGTAACTGGACTACTTCTTTAAATTGACACCAGATCCGGTGATCTTTGGGACATGGTTTGACCCCCATCGGAAAGTGCTATCATCATGAAACGTTCAGATCACTTACAACTCAGTAGATTCTACCTTCCTGTAACGTTTCAGCCTGATTGGACCTTGTTTTCACACAAATGAACCCAGAATGATGTGAAATTGTGCTTCGTGCAACATAATTCTGGGTGCCATTTAAAAACCATAAGTGCTAATGACTCCATTCCTTTTTGTGGTTGTAGGGGCTGTTGATTGGAGTACACTAAAACAACCCTGACCTCTCGAGGACATTCAGAAGCCAAGTTATAAGCCCACAAATGTGTAACTTGACTACTTCTTTAAAGTGACACCAGATCCGGTGACCTTTGGGACATGGTTTGACCCCCTTAGGAAAGTGCGATCATCATGAAACGTTCAGATCACTTACAACTCAATAGATTCTACCTTTCTGTATTGTTTCAGCCTGATTGGACCTTGTTTTCACACAAATTAACCCAGAATGATGTGAAATTGTGCTTCGTGCAACATAATTCTGGGTGCCATTTAAAAACCATAAATGCTAATGTCTCCATTCCTTTTTGTGGTTGTAGGGGCTGTTGATTGGAGTACACTAAAGCAAACCTGATCGCTCTAGGACATTCAGAAGCCAAGTTATAAGCCCACAAATGTGTAACTGGACTACTTCTTTAAATTGACACCAGATCCGGTGACCTTTGGGACATGGTTTGACCCCCTTAGGAAAGCGCTATCATCATGAAATGTTCAGATCACTTACAACTAAATAGATTCTACCTTCCTGTAACGTTTCAGCCTGATTGGACCTTGTTTTCACACAAATGAACCCAGAATGATGTGAAATTGTGCTTCGTGCAACATAATTCTGGGTGCCATTTAAAAACCATAAGTGCTAATGACTCCATTCCTTTTTGTAGTTGTAGGGACTGTTTATTGGAGTACACTAAAATAAACCTGATCTCTCTAGGACATTCAGAAGCCAAGTTATAAGCCCACAAATGTGTAACTGGACTACTTCTTTAAATTGACACCAGATCCGGTGACCTTTGGGACATGGTTTGACCCCCTTAGGAAAGTGCTATCATCATGAAACGTTCAGATCACTTACAACTCAATAGATTCTACCTTCCTGTAACGTTTCAGCCTGATTGGACCTTGTTTTCACACAAATGGACCCAGAATGATGTGAAATTGTGCTTCGTGCAACATAATTCTGGGTGCCATTTACAAACCATAAGTGCTAATGACTCCATTCCTTTTTGTGGTTGTAGGGGCTGTTGATTGGAGTACACTAAAACAAACCTAACCTCTCTAGGACATTCAGAAGCCAAGTTATAAGCCCACAAAGGTGTAACTGGACTACTTCTTTAAAGTGACACCAGGCCCGGTGTCCTTTGGGACATGGTTTTACCCCCTATAGGAATGTGCGATCATCTTGAAATGTTCAGATCACTTACAACTCAATAGATTCTACCTTCTTGTAGCGTTTCAGCCTGATTGGACCTTGTTTTCACACAAATGGACCCAGAATGATGTGAAATTGTGCTTCGTGCAACATAATTCTGGGTGCCATTTAAAAACCATAAGTGCTAATGTCTCCATTCCTTTTTGTGGTTGTAGGGGCTGTTGATTGGAGTAGACTAAAGCAAACCTGATCGCTCTAGGACATTCAGAAGCCAAGTTATAAGCCCACAAATGTGTAACTGGACTACTTCTTTAAATTGACACCAGATCCGGTGACCTTTGGGACATGGTTTGACCCCCTTAGGAAAGTGCTATCATCATGAAACGTTCAGATCACTTACAACTCAATAGATTCTACCTTCCTTTAACGTTTCAGCCTGATTGGACCTTGTTTTCACACAAATGGACCCAGAATGATGTGAAATTGTGCTTCGTGCAACATAATTCTGGGTGCCATTTACAAACCATAAGTGCTAATGACTCCATTCCTTTTTGTGGTTGTAGGGGCTGTTGATTGGAGTACACTAAAACAAACCTGACCTCTCTAGGACATTCAGAAGCCAAGTTATAAGCCCACAAAGGTGTAACTGGACTACTTCTTTAAAGTGACACCAGGCCCGGTGACCTTTGGGACATGGTTTGACCCCCTATGGGAATGTGAGATCATCATGAAACGTTCAGATCACTTACAACTCAATAGATTCTACCTTCTTGTAATGTTTCAGCCTGATTGGACCTTGTTTTCACACAAATGGACCCAGAATGATGTGAAATTGTGCTTCGTGCAACATAATTCTGGGTGCCATTTACAAACCATAAGGCTAATGACTCCATTCCTTTTGTGGTTGTAGGGGCTGTTGATTGGAGTACACTAAAACAAACCTGATCTCTCTAGGACATTCAGAAGCCAAGTTATAAGCCCACAAATGTGTAACTGGGCTACTTCTTTAAATTGACACATGATCCGGTGACCTTTGGGACATGGTTTGATCCGCTTAGGAAAGCGCTATAATCATGAAACGTTCAGATCACTTACAACTAAATAGATTCTACCTTCCTGTAACGTTTCAGCCTGATTGGACCTTGTTTTCACACAAATGAACCCAGAATGATGTGAAATTGTGCTTTGTGCAACATAATTCTGGGTGCCAATTACAAACCATAAATGCTAATGACTCCATTCCTTTTTGTGGTTGTAGGGGCTGTTGATTGGAGTACATTAAAACAAACCTGATCTCTCAAGGACATTCAGAAGCCAAGTTATAAGCCCACAAATGTGTAACTGGACTACTTCTTTAAATTGACACCAGATCCGGTGACCTTTGGGACATGGTTTGACCCCCTTAGGAAAGTGCTATCATCATGAAACGTTCAGATCACTTACAACTCAATAGATTCTACCTTCTTGTAACGTATCAGCCTGATTGGACCTTGTTTTCACACAAATGGACCCAGAATGATGTGAAATTGTGCTTCGTGAAACATAATTCTGGGTGCCATTTAAAAACCATAAGTGCTAATGTCTCCATTCCTTTTTGTGGTTGTAGGGGCTGTTGATTGGAGTACACTAAAGCAAACCTGATCGCTCTAGGACATTCAGAAGCCAAGTTATAAGCCCACAAATGTGTAACTGGACTACTTCTTTAAATTGACGCCAGATCCGGTGACCTTTGGGACATGGTTTGACCCCCTTAGGAAAGTGCTATCATCATGAAACGTTCAGATCACTTACAACTCAATAGATTCTACCTTCCTTTAACGTTTCAGCCTGATTGGACCTTGTTTTCACACAAATGGACCCAGAATGATGTGAAATTGTGCTTCGTGCAACATAATTCTGGGTGCCATTTACAAACCATAAATGCTAATGACTCCATTCCTTTTTGTGGTTGTAGGGGCTGTTGATTGGAGTACATTAAAACAAACCTGATCTCTCTAGGACATTCAGAAGCCAAGTTATAAGCCCACAAAGGTGTAACTGGACTACTTCTTTAAAGTGACACCAGGCCCGGTGTCCTTTGGGACATGGTTTTACCCCCTATAGGAATGTGCGATCATCTTGAAATGTTCAGATCACTTACAACTCAATAGATTCTACCTTCTTGTAGCGTTTCAGCCTGATTGGACCTTGTTTTCACACAAATGGACCCAGAATGATGTGAAATTGTGCTTCGTGCAACATAATTCTGGGTGCCATTTAAAAACCATAAGTGCTAATGTCTCCATTCCTTTTTGTGGTTGTAGGGGCTGTTGATTGGAGTAGACTAAAGCAAACCTGATCGCTCTAGGACATTCAGAAGCCAAGTTATAAGCCCACAAATGTGTAACTGGACTACTTCTTTAAATTGACACCAGATCCGGTGACCTTTGGGACATGGTTTGACCCCCTTAGGAAAGTGCTATCATCATGAAACGTTCAGATCACTTACAACTCAATAGATTCTACCTTCCTTTAACGTTTCAGCCTGATTGGACCTTGTTTTCACACAAATGGACCCAGAATGATGTGAAATTGTGCTTCGTGCAACATAATTCTGGGTGCCATTTACAAACCATAAGTGCTAATGACTCCATTCCTTTTTGTGGTTGTAGGGGCTGTTGATTGGAGTACACTAAAACAAACCTGACCTCTCTAGGACATTCAGAAGCCAAGTTATAAGCCCACAAAGGTGTAACTGGACTACTTCTTTAAAGTGACACCAGGCCCGGTGACCTTTGGGACATGGTTTGACCCCCTATGGGAATGTGAGATCATCATGAAACGTTCAGATCACTTACAACTCAATAGATTCTACCTTCTTGTAATGTTTCAGCCTGATTGGACCTTGTTTTCACACAAATGGACCCAGAATGATGTGAAATTGTGCTTCGTGCAACATAATTCTGGGTGCCATTTACAAACCATAAGGCTAATGACTCCATTCCTTTTGTGGTTGTAGGGGCTGTTGATTGGAGTACACTAAAACAAACCTGATCTCTCTAGGACATTCAGAAGCCAAGTTATAAGCCCACAAATGTGTAACTGGGCTACTTCTTTAAATTGACACATGATCCGGTGACCTTTGGGACATGGTTTGATCCGCTTAGGAAAGCGCTATAATCATGAAACGTTCAGATCACTTACAACTAAATAGATTCTACCTTCCTGTAACGTTTCAGCCTGATTGGACCTTGTTTTCACACAAATGAACCCAGAATGATGTGAAATTGTGCTTTGTGCAACATAATTCTGGGTGCCAATTACAAACCATAAATGCTAATGACTCCATTCCTTTTTGTGGTTGTAGGGGCTGTTGATTGGAGTACATTAAAACAAACCTGATCTCTCAAGGACATTCAGAAGCCAAGTTATAAGCCCACAAATGTGTAACTGGACTACTTCTTTAAATTGACACCAGATCCGGTGACCTTTGGGACATGGTTTGACCCCCTTAGGAAAGTGCTATCATCATGAAACGTTCAGATCACTTACAACTCAATAGATTCTACCTTCTTGTAACGTATCAGCCTGATTGGACCTTGTTTTCACACAAATGGACCCAGAATGATGTGAAATTGTGCTTCGTGAAACATAATTCTGGGTGCCATTTAAAAACCATAAGTGCTAATGTCTCCATTCCTTTTTGTGGTTGTAGGGGCTGTTGATTGGAGTACACTAAAGCAAACCTGATCGCTCTAGGACATTCAGAAGCCAAGTTATAAGCCCACAAATGTGTAACTGGACTACTTCTTTAAATTGACGCCAGATCCGGTGACCTTTGGGACATGGTTTGACCCCCTTAGGAAAGTGCTATCATCATGAAACGTTCAGATCACTTACAACTCAATAGATTCTACCTTCCTTTAACGTTTCAGCCTGATTGGACCTTGTTTTCACACAAATGGACCCAGAATGATGTGAAATTGTGCTTCGTGCAACATAATTCTGGGTGCCATTTACAAACCATAAATGCTAATGACTCCATTCCTTTTTGTGGTTGTAGGGGCTGTTGATTGGAGTACATTAAAACAAACCTGATCTCTCTAGGACATTCAGAAGCCAAGTTATAAGCCCACAAATTTGTAACTGGACTACTTCTTTAAAGTGACACCAGATCCAGTGACCTTTGGGACATTTTTTGACCCCCTTAGGAAAGTGCTATCATCATGAAACGTTCAGATCACTTACAACTTAATAGATTCTACCTTCCTGTAATGTTTCAGCCTGATTGGACCTTGTTTTAACACAAATGGACCCAGAATGATGTGAAATTGTGCTTCGTGCAACATAATTCTGGGTGCCATTTACAAACCATAAGTGCTAATGACTCCATTCCTTTTTGTGGTTGTAGGGGCTGTTGATTGGAGTACACTAAAACAAACCTGACCTCTCTAGGACATTCAGAAGCCAAGTTATAAACCCACAAATGTGTAACTGGACTACTTCTTTAAAGTGACACCAGATCCAGTGACCTTTGGGACATGGTTTGACCCCCTTAGGAAAGTGCTATCATCATGAAACGTTCAGATCACTTACAACTCAATAGATTCTACCTTCCTGTAACATTTCAGCCTGATTGGACCTTGTTTTCACACAAATGGACCCAGAATCATGTGAAATTGTGCTTCGTGCAACATAATTCTGGGTGCCATTTAAAAACCATAAGTGCTAATGACTCCATTCCTTTTTGTGGTTGTAGGGGCTGTTGATTGGAGTACACTAAAACAAACCTAACCTCTCTAGGACATTCAGAAGCGAAGTTATAAGCCCACAAAGGTGTAACTGGACTACTTCTTTAAAGTGACACCTGATCCGGTGACCTTTGGGACATGGTTTGACCCCCTTAGGAAAGTGCTATCATCATGAAACGTTCAGATCACTTACAACTCAATAGATTCTACCTTCCTGTAACGTTTCAGCCTGATTGGACCTTGTTTTCACACAAATGGACCCAGAATGATGTGAAATTGTGCTTCGTGCAACATAATTCTGGGTGCCATTTAAAAACCATAAGTGCTAATGACTCCATTCCTTTTTGTGGTTGTAGGGGCTGTTGATTGGAGTACACTAAAATAAACCTGATCTCTCTAGGACATTCAGAAGCCAAGTTATAAGCCCACAAATATGTAACTGGACTACTTTAAATTGACACCAGATCCGGTGACCTTTGGGACATGGTTTGACCCCCTTAGGAAAGTGCTATCATCATGAAACGTTCAGATCACTTACAACTCAATAGATTCTACCTTCCTGTAACGTTTCAGCCTGATTGGACCTTGTTTTCACACAAATGGACCCAGAATGATGTGAAATTGTGCTTCGTGCAACATAATTCTGGGTGCCATTTACAAACCATAAGTGCTAATGACTCCATTCCTTTTTGTGGTTGTAGGGGCTGTTGATTGGAGTACACTAAAACAAACCTAACCTCTCTAGGACATTCAGAAGCCAAGTTATAAGCCCACAAATGTGTAACTGGACTACTTCTTTAAAGTGACACCAGGCCCGGTGACCTTTGGGACATGGTTTTACCCCCTATAGGAATGTGCGATCATCTTGAAACGTTCAGATCACTTACAACTCAATAGATTCTACCTTCTTGTAGCGTTTCAGCCTGATTGGACCTTGTTTTCACACAAATGGACCCAGAATGATGTGAAATTGTGCTTCGTGCAAAATAATTCTGGGTGCCATTTACAAACCATAAGTGCTAATATCTCCATTCCTTTTTGTGGTTGTAGGGTATGTTGATTGGAGTATACTAAAACAAACCTGATCTCTCTAGGACATTCAGAAGCCAAGTTATAAGCCCACAAATTTGTAACTGGACTACTTCTTTAAAGTGACACCAGATCCAGTGACCTTTGGGACATGGTTTGACCCCCTTAGGAAAGTGCTATCATCATGAAACGTTCAGATCACTTACAACTTAATAGATTCTACCTTCCTGTAATGTTTCAGCCTGATTGGACCTTGTTTTAACACAAATGGACCCAGAATGATGTGAAATTGTGCTTCGTGCAACATAATTCTGGGTGCCATTTACAAACCATAAGTGCTAATGACTCCATTCCTTTTTGTGGTTGTAGGGGCTGTTGATTGGAGTACACTAAAACAAACCTGACCTCTCTAGGACATTCAGAAGCCAAGTTATAAGCCCACAAATGTGTAACTGGACTACTTCTTTAAAGTGACACCAGATCCAGTGACCTTTGGGACATGGTTTGACCCCCTTAGGAAAGTGCTATCATCATGAAACGTTCAGATCACTTACAACTCAATAGATTCTACCTTCCTGTAATGTTTCAGCCTGATTGGACCTTGTTTTAACACAAATGGACCCAGAATGATGTGAAATTGTGCTTCGTGCAACATAATTCTGGGTGCCATTTACAAACCATAAGTGCTAATGACTCCATTCCTTTTTGTGGTTGTAGGGGCTGTTGATTGGAGTACACTAAAACAAACCTGACCTCTCTAGGACATTCAGAAGCCAAGTTATAAGCCCACAAATGTGTAACTGGACTACTTCTTTAAAGTGACACCAGATCCAGTGACCTTTGGGACATGGTTTGACCCCCTTAGGAAAGTGCTATCATCATGAAACGTTCAGATCACTTACAACTCAATAGATTCTACCTTCCTGTAACGTTTCAGCCTGATTGGACCTTGTTTTCACACAAATGGACCCAGAATCATGTGAAATTGTGCTTCGTGCAACATAATTCTGGGTGCCATTTAAAAACCATAAGTGCTAATGACTCCATTCCTTTTTGTGGTTGTAGGGGCTGTTGATTGGAGTACACTAAAACAAACCTGACCTCTCTAGGACATTCAGAAGCCAAGTTATAAGCCCACAAAGGTGTAACTGGACTACTTCTTTAAAGTGACACCAGGCCCGGTGACCTTTGGGACATGGTTTGACCCCCTATGGGAATGTGAGATCATCATGAAACGTTCAGATCACTTACAACTCAATAGATTCTACCTTCTTGTAATGTTTCAGCCTGATTGGACCTTGTTTTCACACAAATGGACCCAGAATGATGTGAAATTGTGCTTCGTGCAACATAATTCTGGGTGCCATTTACAAACCATAAGGCTAATGACTCCATTCCTTTTGTGGTTGTAGGGGCTGTTGATTGGAGTACACTAAAACAAACCTGATCTCTCTAGGACATTCAGAAGCCAAGTTATAAGCCCACAAATGTGTAACTGGGCTACTTCTTTAAATTGACACATGATCCGGTGACCTTTGGGACATGGTTTGATCCGCTTAGGAAAGCGCTATAATCATGAAACGTTCAGATCACTTACAACTAAATAGATTCTACCTTCCTGTAACGTTTCAGCCTGATTGGACCTTGTTTTCACACAAATGAACCCAGAATGATGTGAAATTGTGCTTTGTGCAACATAATTCTGGGTGCCAATTACAAACCATAAATGCTAATGACTCCATTCCTTTTTGTGGTTGTAGGGGCTGTTGATTGGAGTACATTAAAACAAACCTGATCTCTCAAGGACATTCAGAAGCCAAGTTATAAGCCCACAAATGTGTAACTGGACTACTTCTTTAAATTGACACCAGATCCGGTGACCTTTGGGACATGGTTTGACCCCCTTAGGAAAGTGCTATCATCATGAAACGTTCAGATCACTTACAACTCAATAGATTCTACCTTCTTGTAACGTATCAGCCTGATTGGACCTTGTTTTCACACAAATGGACCCAGAATGATGTGAAATTGTGCTTCGTGAAACATAATTCTGGGTGCCATTTAAAAACCATAAGTGCTAATGTCTCCATTCCTTTTTGTGGTTGTAGGGGCTGTTGATTGGAGTACACTAAAGCAAACCTGATCGCTCTAGGACATTCAGAAGCCAAGTTATAAGCCCACAAATGTGTAACTGGACTACTTCTTTAAATTGACGCCAGATCCGGTGACCTTTGGGACATGGTTTGACCCCCTTAGGAAAGTGCTATCATCATGAAACGTTCAGATCACTTACAACTCAATAGATTCTACCTTCCTTTAACGTTTCAGCCTGATTGGACCTTGTTTTCACACAAATGGACCCAGAATGATGTGAAATTGTGCTTCGTGCAACATAATTCTGGGTGCCATTTACAAACCATAAATGCTAATGACTCCATTCCTTTTTGTGGTTGTAGGGGCTGTTGATTGGAGTACATTAAAACAAACCTGATCTCTCTAGGACATTCAGAAGCCAAGTTATAAGCCCACAAATTTGTAACTGGACTACTTCTTTAAAGTGACACCAGATCCAGTGACCTTTGGGACATTTTTTGACCCCCTTAGGAAAGTGCTATCATCATGAAACGTTCAGATCACTTACAACTTAATAGATTCTACCTTCCTGTAATGTTTCAGCCTGATTGGACCTTGTTTTAACACAAATGGACCCAGAATGATGTGAAATTGTGCTTCGTGCAACATAATTCTGGGTGCCATTTACAAACCATAAGTGCTAATGACTCCATTCCTTTTTGTGGTTGTAGGGGCTGTTGATTGGAGTACACTAAAACAAACCTGACCTCTCTAGGACATTCAGAAGCCAAGTTATAAACCCACAAATGTGTAACTGGACTACTTCTTTAAAGTGACACCAGATCCAGTGACCTTTGGGACATGGTTTGACCCCCTTAGGAAAGTGCTATCATCATGAAACGTTCAGATCACTTACAACTCAATAGATTCTACCTTCCTGTAACATTTCAGCCTGATTGGACCTTGTTTTCACACAAATGGACCCAGAATCATGTGAAATTGTGCTTCGTGCAACATAATTCTGGGTGCCATTTAAAAACCATAAGTGCTAATGACTCCATTCCTTTTTGTGGTTGTAGGGGCTGTTGATTGGAGTACACTAAAACAAACCTAACCTCTCTAGGACATTCAGAAGCGAAGTTATAAGCCCACAAAGGTGTAACTGGACTACTTCTTTAAAGTGACACCTGATCCGGTGACCTTTGGGACATGGTTTGACCCCCTTAGGAAAGTGCTATCATCATGAAACGTTCAGATCACTTACAACTCAATAGATTCTACCTTCCTGTAACGTTTCAGCCTGATTGGACCTTGTTTTCACACAAATGGACCCAGAATGATGTGAAATTGTGCTTCGTGCAACATAATTCTGGGTGCCATTTAAAAACCATAAGTGCTAATGACTCCATTCCTTTTTGTGGTTGTAGGGGCTGTTGATTGGAGTACACTAAAATAAACCTGATCTCTCTAGGACATTCAGAAGCCAAGTTATAAGCCCACAAATATGTAACTGGACTACTTTAAATTGACACCAGATCCGGTGACCTTTGGGACATGGTTTGACCCCCTTAGGAAAGTGCTATCATCATGAAACGTTCAGATCACTTACAACTCAATAGATTCTACTTTCCTGTAACGTTTCAGCCTGATTGGACCTTGTTTTCACACAAATGGACCCAGAATGATGTGAAATTGTGCTTCGTGCAACATAATTCTGGGTGCCATTTACAAACCATAAGTGCTAATGACTCCATTCCTTTTTGTGGTTGTAGGGGCTGTTGATTGGAGTACACTAAAACAAACCTAACCTCTCTAGGACATTCAGAAGCCAAGTTATAAGCCCACAAATGTGTAACTGGACTACTTCTTTAAAGTGACACCAGGCCCGGTGACCTTTGGGACATGGTTTTACCCCCTATAGGAATGTGCGATCATCTTGAAACGTTCAGATCACTTACAACTCAATAGATTCTACCTTCTTGTAGCGTTTCAGCCTGATTGGACCTTGTTTTCACACAAATGGACCCAGAATGATGTGAAATTGTGCTTCGTGCAAAATAATTCTGGGTGCCATTTACAAACCATAAGTGCTAATATCTCCATTCCTTTTTGTGGTTGTAGGGTATGTTGATTGGAGTATACTAAAACAAACCTGATCTCTCTAGGACATTCAGAAGCCAAGTTATAAGCCCACAAATTTGTAACTGGACTACTTCTTTAAAGTGACACCAGATCCAGTGACCTTTGGGACATGGTTTGACCCCCTTAGGAAAGTGCTATCATCATGAAACGTTCAGATCACTTACAACTTAATAGATTCTACCTTCCTGTAATGTTTCAGCCTGATTGGACCTTGTTTTAACACAAATGGACCCAGAATGATGTGAAATTGTGCTTCGTGCAACATAATTCTGGGTGCCATTTACAAACCATAAGTGCTAATGACTCCATTCCTTTTTGTGGTTGTAGGGGCTGTTGATTGGAGTACACTAAAACAAACCTGACCTCTCTAGGACATTCAGAAGCCAAGTTATAAGCCCACAAATGTGTAACTGGACTACTTCTTTAAAGTGACACCAGATCCAGTGACCTTTGGGACATGGTTTGACCCCCTTAGGAAAGTGCTATCATCATGAAACGTTCAGATCACTTACAACTCAATAGATTCTACCTTCCTGTAATGTTTCAGCCTGATTGGACCTTGTTTTAACACAAATGGACCCAGAATGATGTGAAATTGTGCTTCGTGCAACATAATTCTGGGTGCCATTTACAAACCATAAGTGCTAATGACTCCATTCCTTTTTGTGGTTGTAGGGGCTGTTGATTGGAGTACACTAAAACAAACCTGACCTCTCTAGGACATTCAGAAGCCAAGTTATAAGCCCACAAATGTGTAACTGGACTACTTCTTTAAAGTGACACCAGATCCAGTGACCTTTGGGACATGGTTTGACCCCCTTAGGAAAGTGCTATCATCATGAAACGTTCAGATCACTTACAACTCAATAGATTCTACCTTCCTGTAACGTTTCAGCCTGATTGGACCTTGTTTTCACACAAATGGACCCAGAATCATGTGAAATTGTGCTTCGTGCAACATAATTCTGGGTGCCATTTAAAAACCATAAGTGCTAATGACTCCATTCCTTTTTGTGGTTGTAGGGGCTGTTGATTGGAGTACACTAAAACAAACCTAACCTCTCTAGGACATTCAGAAGCCAAGTTATAAGCCCAAAAAGGTGTAACTGGACTACTTCTTTAAAGTGACACCTGATCCGGTGACCTTTGGGACATGGTTTGACCCCCTTAGGAAAGTGCTATCATCATGAAACGTTCAGATCACTTACAACTCAATAGATTCTACCTTCCTGTAACGTTTCAGCCTGATTGGACCTTGTTTTCACACAAATGGACCCAGAATGATGTGAAATTGTGCTTCGTGCAACATAATTCTGGGTGCCATTTAAAAACCATAAGTGCTAATGACTCCATTCCTTTTTGTGGTTGTAGGGGCTGTTGATTGGAGTACACTAAAACAAACCTAACCTCTCTAGGACATTCAGAAGCCAAGTTATAAGCCCACAAATGTGTAACTGGACTACTTCTTTAAAGTGACACCAGATCCAGTGACCTTTGGGACATGGTTTGACCCCCTTAGGAAAGTGCGATCATCATGAAACGTTCAGATCACTTACAACTCAATAGATTCTACCTTCCTGTATTGTTTCAGCCTGATTGGACCTTGTTTTCACAAAAATGAACCCAGAATGATGTGAAATTGTGCTTCGTGCAACATAATTCTGGGTGCCATTTAAAAACCATAAGTGCTAATGTCTCCATTCCTGTTTGTGGTTGTAGGTGCTGCTGATTGGCGTACACTAAAGCAAACCTGATCGCTCTAGGACATTCAGAAGCCAAGTTATAAGCCCACAAATGTGTAACTGGACTACTTCTTTAAATTGACACCAGATCCGGTGACCTTTGGGACATTGTTTGACCCCCTTAGGAAAGTGCTATCATCATGAAACGTTCAGATCACTTACAACTCAATAGATTCTACCTTCCTGTAACGTTTCAGCCTGATTGGACCTTGTTTTCACACAAATGAACCCAGAATGATGTGAAATTGTGCTTCGTGCAACATAATTCTGGGTGCCATTTAAAAACCATAAGTGCTAATGACTCCATTCCTTTTTGTGGTTGTAGGGGCTGTTGATTGGAGTATACTAAAACAAACCTGATCTCTCTAGGACATTCAGAAGCCAAGTTATAAGCCCACAAATGTGTAACTGGACTACTTCTTTAGACACCAGATCCGGTGACCTTTGGGACATGGTTTGACCCCCTTAGGAAAGTGCTATCATCATGAAACGTTCAGATCACTTACAACTCAATAGATTCTACCTTCCTGTAACGATTCAGCCTGATTGGACCTTGTTTTCACACAAATGAACCCAGAATGATGTGAAATTGTGCTTCGTGCAACATAATTCTGGGTGCCATTTAAAAACCATAAGTGCTAATGTCTCCATTCCTTTTTGTGGTTCTAGGGGCTGTTGATTGGAGAACACTAAAAAAAACCTGATCGCTCTAGGACATTCAGAAGCCAAGTTATAAGCCCACAAATGTGTAACTGGACTACTTCTTTAAATTGACGCCAGATCCGCTGACCTTTGAGACATGGTTTGACCCCCTTAGGAAAGTGCTATCATCATGAAACCTTCAGATCACATACAACTCAATAGATTCTACCTTCATGTAACGTTTCAGCCTGATTGGACCTTGTTTTCACACAAATGAACCCAGAATGATGTGAAATTGTGCTTCGTGCAACATAATTCTGGGTGCCATTTAAAAGCCATAAGTGCTAATGACTCCATTCCTTTTTGTGGTTGTAGGGGCTGTTGATTGGAGTACACTAAAACAAACCTGATCGCTCTAGGACCTTCAGAAGCCAAGTTATAAGCCCTTAAATGTGTAACTGGACTACTTCTTTAAATTGACACCAGATCCGGTGACCTTTGGGACATGGTTTGACCCCCTTAGGAAAGTGCTATCATCATTAAACGTTCAGATCACTTACAACTCAATAGATTCTACCTTCCTGTAACGTTTCAGCCTGATTGGACCTTGTTTTCACACAAATGGACCCAGAATGATGTGAAATAGTGCTTCGTGCAACATAATTCTGGGTGCCATTTACAAACCATAAGTGCTAATGACTCCATTCCTTTTTGTGGTTGTAGGGGCTGTTGATTGGAGTACACTACAATAAACCTGATCTCTCTAGGACATTCAGAAGCCAAGTTATAAGCCCACAAATGTGTAACTGGTCTACTTATTTAAATTGACACCAGATCCGGTGACCTTTGGGACATGGTTTGACCCCCTTAGGAAAGTGCTATCATCATTAAACGTTCAGATCACTTACAACTCAATAGATTCTACCTTCCTGTAACGTTTCAGCCTGATTGGACCTTGTTTTCACACAAATGAACCCAGAATGATGTGAAATTGTGCTTCGTGCAACATAATTCTGGGTGCCATTTACAAACCATAAGTGCTAATGACTCCATTCCCTTTTGTGGTTGTAGGGGCTGTAGATTGGAGTACACTTAAACAAACCTAACCTCTCTAGGACATTCAGAAGCCAAGTTATAAGCCCACAAAGGTGTAACTGGACTACTTCTTTAAATTGACACCAGATCCGGTGACCTTTGGGACATGGTTTGACCCCCTTAGGAAAGTGCTATCATCATGAAATGTTCAGATCACTTACAACTCAATAGATTCTACCTTCTTGTAACGTTTCAGCCTGATTGGACCTTGTTTTCACACAAATGGACCCAGAATGATGTGTAATAGTGCTTCGTGCAACATAATTCTGGGTGCCATTTACAAACCATAAGTGCTAATGACTCCATTCCTTTTTGTGGTTGTAGGGGCTGTTGATTGGAGTACACTAAAATAAACTTGATCTCTCTAGGACATTCAGAAGCCAAGTTATATGCCCACACATGTGTAACTGGACTACTTCTTTAAATTGACACCAGATCCGGTGACCTTTGGGACATGGTTTGACCCCCTTAGGAAAGTGCTATCATCATGAAACGTTCAGATCACTTACAATTCAATAGATTCTACCTTCCTGTAACGTTTCAGCCTGATTGGACCTTGTTTTCACACAAATGGACCCAGAATGATGTGAAATAGTGCTTCGTGCAACATAATTCTGGGTGCCATTTACAAACCATAAGTGATAATGACTCCATTCCTTTTTGTGGTTGTAGGGGCTGTTGATTGGAGTACACTAAAACAAACCTGATCTCTCTAGGACATTCAGAAGCCAAGTTATAAGCCCACACATGTGTAACTGGACTACTTCTTTAAATTGACACCAGATCCGGTGACCTTTGGGACATGGTGTGACCCCCTTAGGAAAGTGCTATCATCATGAAACGTTCAGATCACTTACAACTCAATAGATTCTACCTTCCTGTAACGTTTCAGCTTTATTGGACCTTGTTTTCACACAAATGGACCCAGAATGATGTGAAATTGTGCTTCGTGCAACATAATTCTGGGTGCCATTTACAAACCATAAGTGCTAATGACTCCATTCCTTTTTGTGGTTGTAGGGGCCGTTGATTGGAGAACACTAAAACAACCCTGACCTCTCTAGGACATTCAGAAGCCAAGTTATAAGCCCACAAATGTGTAACTGGACTACTTCTTTAAAGTGACACCAGATCCGGTGACCTTTGGGACATGGTTTGACCCCCTTAGAAAAGTGCGATCATCATGAAACGTTCAGATCACTTACAACTCAATAGATTCTACCTTCCTGTATTGTTTCAGCCTGATTGGACCTTGTTTTCACACAAATGAACCCAGAATGATGTGAAATTGTGCTTCGTGCAACAAAATTCTGGGTGCCATTTAAAAACCATAAGTGCTAATGTCTCCATTCCTGTTTGTGGTTGTAGGGGCTGTTGATTGGAGTACACTAAAGCAAACCTGATCGCTCTAGGACATTCAGAAGCCAAGTTATAAGCCCACAAATGTGTAACTGGACTACTTCTTTAAATTGACACCAGATCCGGTGACCTTTGGGACATTGTTTGACCCCCTTAGGAAAGTGCTATCATCATGAAACGTTCAGATCACTTACAACTCAATAGATTCTACCTTCCTGTAACGTTTCAGCCTGATTGGACCTTGTTTTCACACAAATGAACCCAGAATGATGTGAAATTGTGCTTCGTGCAACATAATTCTGGGTGCCATTTAAAAACCATAAGTGCTAATGACTCCATTCCTTTTTGTGGTTGTAGGGGCTGTTGATTGGAGTATACTAAAACAAGCCTGATCTCTCCAGGACATTCAGAAGCCAAGTTATAAGCCCACAAATGTGTAACTGGACTACTTCTTTAGACACCAGATCCGGTGACCTTTGGGACATGGTTTGACCCCCTTAGGAAAGTGCTATCATCATGAAACGTTCAGATCACTTACAACTCAATAGATTCTACCTTCCTGTAACGATTCAGCCTGATTGGACCTTGTTTTCACACAAATGAACCCAGAATGATGTGAAATTGTGCTTTGTGCAACATAATTCTGGGTGCCATTTAAAAACCATAAGTGCTAATGTCTCCATTCCTTTTTGTGGTTCTAGGGGCTGTTGATTGGAGTACACTAAAACAAACCTGATCGCTCTAGGACATTCAGAAGCCAAGTTATAAGCCCACAAATGTGCAACTGGACTACTTCTTTAAATTGACGCCAGATCCACTGACCTTTGAGACATGGTTTGACCCCCTTAGGAAAGTGCTATCATCATGAAACCTTCATATCACATACAACTCAATAGATTCTACCTTCATGTAACGTTTCAGCCTGATTGGACCTTGTTTTCACACAAATGAACCCAGAATGATGTGAAATTGTGCTTCGTGCAACATAATTCTGGGTGCCATTTAAAAGCCATAAGTGCTAATGACTCCATTCCTTTTTGTGGTTGTAGGGGCTGTTGATTGGAGTACACTAAACAAACCTGATCGCTCTAGGACCTTCAGAAGCCAAGTTATAAGCCCATAAATGTGTAACTGGACTACTTCTTTAAATTGACACCAGATCCGGTGACCTTTGGGACATGGTTTGACCCCCTTAGGAAAGTGCTATCATCATTAAACGTTCAGATCACTTACAACTCAATAGATTCTACCTTCCTGTAACGTTTCAGCCTGATTGGACCTTGTTTTCACACAAATGGACCCAGAATGATGTGAAATAGTGCTTCGTGCAACATAATTCTGGGTGCCATTTACAAACCATAAGTGCTAATGACTCCATTCCTTTTTGTGGTTGTAGGGGCTGTTGATTGGAGTACACTACAATAAACCTGATCTCTCTAGGACATTCAGAAGCCAAGTTATAAGCCCACAAATGTGTAACTGGACTACTTATTTAAATTGACACCAGATCCGGTGACCTTTGGGACATGGTTTGACCCCCTTAGGAAAGTGCTATCATCATTAAACGTTCAGATCACTTACAACTCAATAGATTCTACCTTCCTGTAACGTTTCAGCCTGATTGGACCTTGTTTTCACACAAATGAACCCAGAATGATGTGAAATTGTGCTTCGTGCAACATAATTCTGGGTGCCATTTACAAACCATAAGTGCTAATGACTCCATTCCTTTTTGTGGTTGTAGGGCTGTAGATTGGAGTACACTAAAACAAACCTAACCTCTCTAGGACATTCAGAAGCCAAGTTATAAGCCCACAAATGTGTAACTGGACTACTTCTTTAAATTGACACCAGATCCGGTGACCTTTGGGACATGGTTTGACCCCCTTAGGAAAGTGCTATCATCATGAAACGTTCAGATCACTTACAACTCAATAGATTCTACCTTCCTGTAACGTTTCAGCCTGATTGGACCTTGTTTTCACACAAATGGACCCAGAATCATGTGAAATTATGCTTCGTGCAACATAATTCTGGGTGCCATTTAAAAACCATAAGTGCTAATGACTCCATTCCTTTTGTGGTTGTAGGGGCTGTTGATTGGAGTATACTAAAACATACCTGATCTCTCTAGGACATTCAGAAGCCAAGTTATAAGCCCACAAATGTGTAACTGGATTACTTCTTTAAATTGACACCAGATCCGGTGACCATTGGGACATGGTTTGACCCCCTTAGGAAAGTGCGATCATCTTGAAACGTTCAGATCACTTACAACTCAATAGATTCTACCTTCTTGTAACGTTTCAGCCTGATTGGACCTTGATTTCACACAAATGGACCCAGAATGATGTGAAATTGTGCTTCGTGCAACATAATTCTGGGTGCCATTTACAAACCATAAGTGCTAATGACTCCATTCCGTTTTGTGGTTGTAGGGGCTGTTGATTGGAGTACACTAAAACAAACCTAACCTCTCTAGGACATTCAGAAGCCAAGTTATAAGCCCACAAAGATGTAACTGGACTACTTCTTTAAAGTGACACCAGGCCCGGTGACCTTTGGGACATGGTTTTAACCCCTATAGGAATGTGCGATCATCTTGAAACATTCAGATCACTTACAACTCAATAGATTCTACCTTCTTATAGCGTTTCAGCCTGATTGGACCTTGTTTTCACACAAATGGACCCAGAATGAAGTGAAATTGTTCTTCGTGCAACATAATTCTGGGTGCCATTTACAAACCATAAGTGCTAATGACTCCATTCCTTTTTGTGGTTGTAGGGGCTGTTGATTGGAGTACACTAAAACAAACCTAACCTCTCTAGGACATTCAGAAGCCAAGTTATAAGCCCACAAATGTGTAACTGGACTACTTCTTTAAAGTGACACCAGGCCCGGTGACCTTTGGGACATGATTTTACCCCCTATAGGAATGTGCGATCATCTTGAAACGTTCAGATCACTTACAACTCAATAGATTCTACCTTCTTGTAGCGTTTCAGCCTGATTGGACCTTGTTTTCACACAAATGGACCCAGAATAATGTGAAATTGTGCTTCGTGCAACATAATTCTGGGTGCCATTTAAAAACCATAAGTGCTAATGACTCCATTCCTTTTTGTGGTTGTAGGGGCTGTTGATTGGAGTACACTAAAACAAACCTGATCTCTCTAGGACATTCAGAAGCCAAGTTATAAGCCCACACATGTGTAACTGGACTACTTCTTTAAATTGACACCAGATCCGGTGACCTTTGGGACATGGTGTGACCCCCTTAGGAAAGTGCTATCATCATGAAACGTTCAGATCACTTACAACTCAATAGATTCTACCTTCCTGTAACGTTTCAGCCTGATTGGACCTTGTTTTCACACAAATGGACCCAGAATGATGTGAAATTGTGCTTCGTGCAACATAATTCTGGGTGCCATTTACAAACCATAAGTGCTAATGACTCCATTCCTTTTTGTGGTTGTAGGGGCTGTTGATTGGAGTACATTAAAACAAACCTGATCTCTCTAGGACATTCAGAAGTCAAGTTATAAGCCTACAAAGATGTAACTGGACTACTTCTTTAAAGTGACACCAGGCCCGGTGACCTTTGGGACATGGTTTGACCCCCTTAGGAAAGTGCGATCATCTTGAAACGTTCAGATCACTTACAACTCAATAGATTCTACCTTCTTGTAACGTTTCAGCCTGATTGGACCTTGATTTCACACAAATGGACCCAGAATGATGTGAAATTGTGCTTCGTGCAACATAATTCTGGGTGCCATTTACAAACCATAAGTGCTAATGACTCCATTCCGTTTTGTGGTTGTAGGGGCTGTTGATTGGAGTACACTAAAACAAACCTAACCTCTCTAGGACATTCAGAAGCCAAGTTATAAGCCCACAAAGATGTAACTGGACTACTTCTTTAAAGTGACACCAGGCCCGGTGACCTTTGGGACATGGTTTTAACCCCTATAGGAATGTGCGATCATCTTGAAACATTCAGATCACTTACAACTCAATAGATTCTACCTTCTTATAGCGTTTCAGCCTGATTGGACCTTGTTTTCACACAAATGGACCCAGAATGAAGTGAAATTGTTCTTCGTGCAACATAATTCTGGGTGCCATTTACAAACCATAAGTGCTAATGACTCCATTCCTTTTTGTGGTTGTAGGGGCTGTTGATTGGAGTACACTAAAACAAACCTAACCTCTCTAGGACATTCAGAAGCCAAGTTATAAGCCCACAAATGTGTAACTGGACTACTTCTTTAAAGTGACACCAGGCCCGGTGACCTTTGGGACATGATTTTACCCCCTATAGGAATGTGCGATCATCTTGAAACGTTCAGATCACTTACAACTCAATAGATTCTACCTTCTTGTAGCGTTTCAGCCTGATTGGACCTTGTTTTCACACAAATGGACCCAGAATAATGTGAAATTGTGCTTCGTGCAACATAATTCTGGGTGCCATTTAAAAACCATAAGTGCTAATGACTCCATTCCTTTTTGTGGTTGTAGGGGCTGTTGATTGGAGTACACTAAAACAAACCTGATCTCTCTAGGACATTCAGAAGCCAAGTTATAAGCCCACACATGTGTAACTGGACTACTTCTTTAAATTGACACCAGATCCGGTGACCTTTGGGACATGGTGTGACCCCCTTAGGAAAGTGCTATCATCATGAAACGTTCAGATCACTTACAACTCAATAGATTCTACCTTCCTGTAACGTTTCAGCCTGATTGGACCTTGTTTTCACACAAATGGACCCAGAATGATGTGAAATTGTGCTTCGTGCAACATAATTCTGGGTGCCATTTACAAACCATAAGTGCTAACGACTCCATTCCTTTTTGTGGTTGTAGGGGCTGTTGATTGGAGTACACTAAAACAACCCTGACCTCTCTAGGACATTCAGAAGCCAAGTTATAAGCCCACAAATGTGTAACTGGACTACTTCTTTAGACACCAGATCCGGTGACCTTTGGGACATGGTTTGACCCCCTTAGGAAAGTGCGGTCATCATGAAACGTTCAGATCACTTACAACTCAATAGATTCTACCTTCCTGTATTGTTTCAGCCTGATTGGACCTTGTTTTCACAAAAATGAACCCAGAATGATGTGAAATTGTGCTTCGTGCAACATAATTCTGGGTGCCATTTAAAAACCATAAGTGCTAATGTCTCCATTCCTGTTTGTGGTTGTAGGTGCTGCTGATTGGCGTACACTAAAGCAAACCTGATCGCTCTAGGACATTCAGAAGCCAAGTTATAAGCCCACAAATGTGTAACTGGACTACTTCTTTAAATTGACACCAGATCCGGTGACCTTTGGGACATTGTTTGACCCCCTTAGGAAAGTGCTATCATCATGAAACGTTCAGATCACTTACAACTCAATAGATTCTACCTTCCTGTAACGTTTCAGCCTGATTGGACCTTGTTTTCACACAAATGAACCCAGAATGATGTGAAATTGTGCTTCGTGCAACATAATTCTGGGTGCCATTTAAAAACCATAAGTGCTAATGACTCCATTCCTTTTTGTGGTTGTAGGGGCTGTTGATTGGAGTATACTAAAACAAACCTGATCTCTCTAGGACATTCAGAAGCCAAGTTATAAGCCCACAAATGTGTAACTGGACTACTTCTTTAGACACCAGATCCGGTGACCTTTGGGACATGGTTTGACCCCCTTAGGAAAGTGCTATCATCATGAAACGTTCAGATCACTTACAACTCAATAGATTCTACCTTCCTGTAACGATTCAGCCTGATTGGACCTTGTTTTCACACAAATGAACCCAGAATGATGTGAAATTGTGCTTCGTGCAACATAATTCTGGGTGCCATTTAAAAACCATAAGTGCTAATGTCTCCATTCCTTTTTGTGGTTCTAGGGGCTGTTGATTGGAGAACACTAAAAAAAACCTGATCGCTCTAGGACATTCAGAAGCCAAGTTATAAGCCCACAAATGTGTAACTGGACTACTTCTTTAAATTGAACGCCAGATCCGCTGACCTTTGAGACATGGTTTGACCCGCTTAGGAAAGTGCTATCATCATGAAACCTTCAGATCACATACAACTCAATAGATTCTACCTTCATGTAACGTTTCAGCCTGATTGGACCTTGTTTTCACACAAATGAACCCAGAATGATGTGAAATTGTGCTTCGTGCAACATAATTCTGGGTGCCATTTAAAAGCCATAAGTGCTAATGACTCCATTCCTTTTTGTGGTTGTAGGGGCTGTTGATTGGAGTACACTAAAACAAACCTGATCGCTCTAGGACCTTCAGAAGCCAAGTTATAAGCCCATAAATGTGTAACTGGACTACTTCTTTAAATTGACACCAGATCCAGTGACCTTTGGGACATGGTTTGACCCCCTTAGGAAAGTGCTATCATCATTAAACGTTCAGATCACTTACAACTCAATAGATTCTACCTTCCTGTAACATTTCAGCCTGATTGGACCTTGTTTTCACACAAATGGACCCAGAATGATGTGAAATAGTGCTTCGTGCAACATAATTCTGGGTGCCATTTACAAACCATAAGTGCTAATGACTCCATTCCTTTTTGTGGTTGTAGGGGCTGTTGATTGGAGTACACTACAATAAACCTGATCTCTCTAGGACATTCAGAAGCCAAGTTATAAGCCCACAAATGTGTAACTGGACTACTTATTTAAATTGACACCAGATCCGGTGACCTTTGGGACATGGTTTGACCCCCTTAGGAAAGTGCTATCATCATTAAACGTTCAGATCACTTACAACTCAATAGATTCTACCTTCCTGTAACGTTTCAGCCTGATTGGACCTTGTTTTCACACAAATGAACCCAGAATGATGTGAAATTGTGCTTCGTGCAACATAATTCTGGGTGCCATTTACAAACCATAAGTGCTAATGACTCCATTCCTTTTTGTGGTTGTAGGGGCTGTAGATTGGAGTACACTTAAACAAACCTAACCTCTCTAGGACATTCAGAAGCCAAGTTATAAGCCCACAAAGGTGTAACTGGACTACTTCTTTAAATTGACACCAGATCCGGTGACCTTTGGGACATGGTTTGACCCCCTTAGGAAAGTGCTATCATCATGAAATGTTCAGATCACTTACAACTCAATAGATTCTACCTTCTTGTAACGTTTCAGCCTGATTGGACCTTGTTTTCACACAAATGGACCCAGAATGATGTGTAATAGTGCTTCGTGCAACATAATTCTGGGTGCCATTTACAAACCATAAGTGCTAATGACTCCATTCCTTTTTGTGGTTGTAGGGGCTGTTGATTGGAGTACACTAAAATAAACTTGATCTCTCTAGGACATTCAGAAGCCAAGTTATATGCCCACACATGTGTAACTGGACTACTTCTTTAAATTGACACCAGATCCGGTGACCTTTGGGACATGGTTTGACCCCCTTAGGAAAGTGCTATCATCATGAAACGTTCAGATCACTTACAACTCAATAGATTCTACCTTCCTGTAACGTTTCAGCCTGATTGGACCTTGTTTTCACACAAATGGACCCAGAATGATGTGAAATAGTGCTTCGTGCAACATAATTCTGGGTGCCATTTACAAACCATAAGTGATAATGACTCCATTCCTTTTTGTGGTTGTAGGGGCTGTTGATTGGAGTACACTAAAATAAACCTGATCTCTCTAGGACATTCAGAAGCCAAGTTATAAGCCCACAAATGTGTAACTGGACTACTTCTTTAAATTGACACCAGATCCGGTGACCTTTGGGACATGGTTTGACCCCCTTAGGAAAGTGCTATCATCATGAAACGTTCAGATCACTTACAACTCAATAGATTCTACCTTCTTGTAGCGTTTCAGCCTGATTGGACCTTGTTTTCACACAAATGGACCCAGAATGATGTGAAATTGTGCTTCGTGCAACATAATTCTGGGTGCCATTTAAAAACCATAAGTGCTAATGACTCCATTCCTTTTTGTGGTTGTAGGGGCTGTTGATTGGAGTACACTAAAACAAACCTGATCTCTCTAGGACATTCAGAAGCCAAGTTATAAGCCCACACATGTGTAACTGGACTACTTCTTTAAATTGACACCAGATCCGGTGACCTTTGGGACATGGTGTGACCCCCTTAGGAAAGTGCTATCATCATGAAACGTTCAGATCACTTACAACTCAATAGATTCTACCTTCCTGTAACGTTTCAGCCTGATTGGACCTTGTTTTCACACAAATGGACCCAGAATGATGTGAAATTGTGCTTCGTGCAACATAATTCTGGGTGCCATTTACAAACCATAAGTGCTAATGACTCCATTCCTTTTTGTGGTTGTAGGGGCCGTTGATTGGAGTACACTAAAACAACCCTGACCTCTCTAGGACATTCAGAAGCCAAGTTATAAGCCCACAAATGTGTAACTGGACTACTTCTTTAAAGTGACACCAGATCCGGTGACCTTTGGGACATGGTTTGACCCCCTTAGGAAAGTGCGATCATCATGAAACGTTCAGATCACTTACAACTCAATAGATTCTACCTTCCTGTATTGTTTCAGCCTGATTGGACCTTGTTTTCACACAAATGAACCCAGAATGATGTGAAATTGTGCTTCGTGCAACATAATTCTGGGTGCCATTTAAAAACCATAAGTGCTAATGTCTCCATTCCTGTTTGTGGTTGTAGGGGGTGTTGATTGGAGTACACTAAAGCAAACCTGATCGCTCTAGGACATTCAGAAGCCAAGTTATAAGCCCACAAATGTGTAACTGGACTACTTCTTTAAATTGACACCAGATCCGGTGACCTTTGGGACATTGTTTGACCCCCTTAGGAAAGTGCTATCATCATGAAACGTTCAGATCACTTACAACTCAATAGATTCTACCTTCCTGTAACGTTTCAGCCTGATTGGACCTTGTTTTCACACAAATGAACCCAGAATGATGTGAAATTGTGCTTCGTGCAACATAATTCTGGGTGCCATTTAAAAACCATAAGTGCTAATGACTCCATTCCTTTTTGTGGTTGTAGGGGCTGTTGATTGGAGTATACTAAAACAAACCTGATCTCTCTAGGACATTCAGAAGCCAAGTTATAAGCCCACAAAGGTGTAACTGGACTACTTCTTTAAATTGACACCAGATCCGGTGACCTTTGGGACATGGTTTGACCCCCTTAGGAAAGTGCTATCATCATGAAATGTTCAGATCACTTACAACTCAATAGATTCTACCTTCTTGTAACGTTTCAGCCTGATTGGACCTTGTTTTCACACAAATGGACCCAGAATGATGTGAAATAGTGCTTCGTGCAACATAATTCTGGGTGCCATTTACAAACCATAAGTGCTAATGACTCCATTCCTTTTTGTGGTTGTAGGGGCTGTTGATTGGAGTACACTAAAATAAACTTGATCTCTCTAGGACATTCAGAAGCCAAGTTATAAGCCCACACATGTGTAACGGGACTACTTCTTTAAATTGACACCAGATCCGGTGACCTTTGGGACATGGTTTGACCCCCTTAGGAAAGTGCTATCATCATGAAACGTTCAGATCACTTACAACTCAATAGATTCTACCTTCCTGTAACGTTTCAGCCTGATTGGACCTTGTTTTCACACAAATGGACGCAGAATGATGTGAAATAGTGCTTCGTGCAACATAATTCTGGGTGCCATTTACAAACCATAAGTGATAATGACTCCATTCCTTTTTGTGGTTGTAGGGGCTGTTGATTGGAGTACACTAAAATAAACCTGATCTCTCTAGGACATTCAGAAGCCAAGTTATAAGCCCACAAATGTGTAACTGGACTACTTCTTTAAATTGACACCAGATCCAGTGACCTTTGGGACATGGTTTGACCCCCTTAGGAAAGTTCTATCATCATGAAACGTTCAGATCACTTACAACTCAATAGATTCTACCTTCCTGTAACGTTTCAGCCTGATTGGACCTTGTTTTCACACAAATGGACCCAGAATCATGTGAAATTGTGCTTCGTGCAACATAATTCTGGGTGCCATTTAAAAACCATAAGTGCTAATGACTCCATTCCTTTTTGTGGTTGTAGGGGCTGTTGATTGGAGTATACTAAAACAAACCTGACCTCTCTTGGATATTCAGAAGCCAAGTTATAAGCCCACAAATGTGTAACTGGACTACTTCTTTAAAGTGACTTCAGGCCCGGTGACCTTTGGGACATGGTTTGACCCCCTATAGGAATGTGCGATCATCATGAAATGTTCAGATCACTTACAACTCAATAGATTCTACCTTCTTGTAACGTTTCAGCCTGATTGGACCTTGTTTTCACACAAATGAACCCAGAATGATGTGAAATTGTGCTTCGTGCAACATAATTCTGGGTGCCATTTACAAACCATAAGTGCTAATGACTCCATTCCGTTTTGTGGTTGTAGGGGCTGTTGATTGGAGTACACTAAAACAAACCTAACCTCTCTAGGACATTCAGAAGCCAAGTTATAAGCCCACAAAGATGTAACTGGACTACTTCTTTAAAGTGACACCAGGCCCGGTGACCTTTGGGACATGGTTTTAACCCCTATAGGAATGTGCGATCATCTTGAAACATTCAGATCACTTACAACTCAATAGATTCTACCTTCTTATAGCGTTTCAGCCTGATTGGACCTTGTTTTCACACAAATGGACCCAGAATGAAGTGAAATTGTTCTTCGTGCAACATAATTCTGGGTGCCATTTACAAACCAAAAGTGCTAATGACTCCATTCCTTTTTGTGGTTGTAGGGGCTGTTGATTGGAGTACACTAAAACAAACCTGATCTCTCTAGGACATTCAGAAGCCAAGTTATAAGCCCACAAATGTGTAACTGGACTACTTCTTTAAATTGACACCAGATCCGGTGACCTTTGGGACATGGTTTGACCCCCTTAGGAAAGTGCTATCATCATGAAACGTTCAGATCACTTACAACTCAATAGATTCTACCTTCTTGTAACGTTTCAGCCTGATTGGACCTTGTTTTCACACAAATGGACCCAGAATGATGTGAAATTGTGCTTCGTGCAACATAATTCTGGGTGCCATTTACAAACCATAAGTGCTAATGACTCCATTCCTTTTTGTGGTTGTAGGGGCTGTTGATTGGAGTACACTAAAACAAACCTGACCGCTCTAGGACATTCAGAAGCCAAGTTATAAGCCCACAAATGTGTAACTGGACTAATTCTTTAAAGTGACACCAGATCCGGTGACCTTTGCGACATGGTTTGACCCCCTTAGGAAAGTGCTATCATCATGAAACGTTCAGATCAATTACAACTCAATAGATTCTACCTTCCTGTAACGTTTCTGCCTGATTGGACCTTGTTTTCACACAAATGAACCCAGAATGATGTGAAATTGTGCTTCGTGCAACATAATTCTGTGTGCCATTTACAAACCATAAGTGCTAATGACTCCATTCCTTTTTGTGGTTGTAGGGGCTGTTGATTGGAGTACATTAAAACAAACCTGATCTCTCTAGGACATTCAGAAGCCAAGTTATAAGCCTACAAAGATGTAACTGGACTACTTCTTTAAGGTGACACCAGGCCCGGTGACCTTTGGGACATGGTTTTACCCCCTATAGGAATGTGCGATCATCTTGAAACGTTCAGATCACTTACAACTCAATAGATTCTACCTTCCTGTAACGTTTCAGCCTGATTGGACCTTGTTTTCACACAAATGGACCCAGAATGATGTGAAATTGTGCTTCGTGCAACATAATTCTGGGTGCCATTTAAAAACCATAAGTGCTAATGACTCCATTCCTTTTTGAGGTTGTAGGGGCTGTTGATTGGAGTACACTAAAACAAACTTGATCTCTCTAGGACATTCAGAAGCCAAGTTATAAGCCCTCAAAGGTGTAATTGGACTACTTCTTTAAAGTGACACCAGGCCCGGTAACCTTTGGGACATGGTTTGACCCCCTATAGGAATGTGCGATCATCATGAAACGTTCAGATCACTTACAATTCAATAGATTCTACCTTCCTGTAACGTTTCAGCCTGATTGTCCATTGTTTTCACACAAATGTACCCAGAATGATGTCAAATTGTGCTTCGTGCAACATAATTCTGGGTGCCATTTAAAAACCATAAGTGCTAATGATTCCATTCCTTTTGTGGTTGTAGGGGCTGTTGATTGGAGTATACTAAAACAAACCTGATCTCTCTAGGACATTCAGAAGCCAAGTTATAAGCCCACAAATGTGTAACTGGATTACTTCTTTAAATTGACACCAGATCCGGTGACCTTTGGGACATGGTTTGACCCCCTTAGGAAAGTGCGATCATCTTGAAACGTTCAGATCACTTACAACTCAATAGATTCTACCTTCTTGTAACGTTTCAGCCTGATTGGACCTTGATTTCACACAAATGGACCCAGAATGATGTGAAATTGTGCTTCATGCAACATAATTCTGGGTGCCATTTACAAACCATAAGTGCTAATGACTCCATTCCTTTTTGTGGGTGTAGGGGCTGTTGATTGGAGTACATTAAAACAAACCTGATCTCTCTAGGACATTCAGAAGCCAAGTTATAAGCCCACAAATGTGTAACTGGACTACTTCTTCAAAGTGACACCAGGCGCGGTGACCTTTGGGACATGGTTTTACCCCCTATAGGAATGTGCGATCATCATGAAACGTTCAGATCACTTACAACTCAATAGATTCTTCCTTCTTGTAACGTTTCAGCCTGATTGGACCTTGTTTTCACACAAATGGACCCAGAATGATGTGAAATTGTGCTTCGTGCAACATAATTCTGGGTGCCATTTACAAACCATAAGTGCTAATGACTCCATTCCTTTTTGTGGTTGTAGGGGCTGTTGATTGGAGTACATTAAAACAAACCTGATCTCTCTAGGACATTCAGAAGCCAAGTTATAAGCCTACAAAGATGTAACTGGACTACTTCTTTAAAGTGACACCAGGCCCGGTGACCTTTGGGACATGGTTTTACCCCCTATAGGAATGTGCGATCATCTTGAAACGTTCAGATCACTTACAACTCAATAGATTCTACCTTCCTGTAACGTTTCAGCCTGATTGGACCTTGTTTTCACACAAATGGACCCAGAATGATGTGAAATTGTGCTTCGTGCAACATAATTCTGGGTGCCATTTAAGAACCATAAGTGCTAATGACTCCATTCCTTTTTGTTGTTGTGGGGGCTGTTGATTGGAGTACACTAAAACAACCCTGATCTCTCTAGGACATTCAGAAGCCAAGTTATAAGCCCACAAAGGTGTAACTGGACTACTTCTTTAAAGTGACATCAGGCCCGGTGACCTTTGGGACATGGTTTGACCCCCTATAGGAAAGTGCTATCATCATGAAACGTTCAGATCACTTACAACTCAATAGATTCTACCTTCCTGTAACGTTTCTGCCTGATTGGACCTTGTTTTCACACAAATGAACCCAGAATGATGTGAAATTTTTCTTCGTGCAACATAATTCTGGGTGCCATTTACAAACCATAAGTGCTAATGACTCCATTCCTGTTTGTGGTTGTAGGGGCTGTTGATTGGAGTACACTAAAGCAAACCTGATCGCTCTAGGACATTCAGAAGCCAAGTTATAAGCCCACAAATGTGTAACTGGACTACTTATTTAAATTGACACCAGATCCGGTGACCTTTGGGACATTGTTTGACCCCCTTAGGAAAGTGCTATCATCATGAAACGTTCAGATCACTTACAACTCAATAGATTCTACCTTCCTGTAACGTTTCAGCCTGATTGGACCTTGTTTTCACACAAATGAACCCAGAATGATGTGAAATTGTGCTTCGTGCAACATAATTCTGGGTGCCATTTAAAAACCATAAGTGCTAATGACTCCATTCCTTTTTGTGGTTGTAGGGGCTGTTGATTGGAGTATACTAAAACAAACCTGATCTCTCTAGGACATTCAGAAGCCAAGTTATAAGCCCACAAATGTGTAACTGGACTACTTCTTTAGACACCAGATCCGGTGACCTTTGGGACATGGTTTGACCCCCTTAGGAAAGTGCTATCATCATGAAACGTTCAGATCACTTACAACTCAATAGATTCTACCTTCCTGTAACGATTCAGCCTGATTGGACCTTGTTTTCACACAAATGAACCCAGAATGATGTGAAATTGTGCTTCGTGCAACATAATTCTGGGTGCCATTTAAAAACCATAAGTGCTAATGTCTCCATTCCTTTTTGTGGTTCTAGGGGCTGTTGATTGGAGTACACTAAAACAAACCTGATCGCTCTAGGACATTCAGAAGCCAAGTTATAAGCCCACAAATGTGCAACTGGACTACTTCTTTAAATTGACGCCAGATCCACTGACCTTTGAGACATGGTTTGACCCCCTTAGGAAAGTGCTATCATCATGAAACCTTCAGATCACATACAACTCAATAGATTCTACCTTCATGTAACGTTTCAGCCTGATTGGACCTTGTTTTCACACAAATGAACCCAGAATGATGTGAAATTGTGCTTCGTGCAACATAATTCTGGGTGCCATTTAAAAGCCATAAGTGCTAATGACTCCATTCCTTTTTGTGGTTGTAGGGGCTGTTGATTGGAGTACACTTAAACAAACCTAACCTCTCTAGGACATTCAGAAGCCAAGTTATAAGCCCACAAAGGTGTAACTGGACTACTTCTTTAAATTGACACCAGATCCGGTGACCTTTGGGACATGGTTTGACCCCCTTAGGAAAGTGCTATCATCATGAAATGTTCAGATCACTTACAACTCAATAGATTCTACCTTCTTGTAACGTTTCAGCCTGATTGGACCTTGTTTTCACACAAATGGACCCAGAATGATGTGTAATAGTGCTTCGTGCAACATAATTCTGGGTGCCATTTACAAACCATAAGTGCTAATGACTCCATTCCTTTTTGTGGTTGTAGGGGCTGTTGATTGGAGTACACTAAAATAAACTTGATCTCTCTAGGACATTCAGAAGCCAAGTTATATGCCCACACATGTGTAACTGGACTACTTCTTTAAATTGACACCAGATCCGGTGACCTTTGGGACATGGTTTGACCCCCTTAGGAAAGTGCTATCATCATGAAACGTTCAGATCACTTACAACTCAATAGATTCTACCTTCCTGTAACGTTTCAGCCTGATTGGACCTTGTTTTCACACAAATGGACCCAGAATGATGTGAAATAGTGCTTCGTGCAACATAATTCTGGGTGCCATTTACAAACCATAAGTGATAATGACTCCATTCCTTTTTGTGGTTGTAGGGGCTGTTGATTGGAGTACACTAAAATAAACCTGATCTCTCTAGGACATTCAGAAGCCAAGTTATAAGCCCACAAATGTGTAACTGGACTACTTCTTTAAATTGACACCAGATCCGGTGACCTTTGGGACATGGTTTGACCCCCTTAGGAAAGTGCTATCATCATGAAACGTTCAGATCACTTACAACTCAATAGATTCTACCTTCTTGTAGCGTTTCAGCCTGATTGGACCTTGTTTTCACACAAATGGACCCAGAATGATGTGAAATTGTGCTTCGTGCAACATAATTCTGGGTGCCATTTAAAAACCATAAGTGCTAATGACTCCATTCCTTTTTGTGGTTGTAGGGGCTGTTGATTGGAGTACACTAAAACAAACCTGATCTCTCTAGGACATTCAGAAGCCAAGTTATAAGCCCACACATGTGTAACTGGACTACTTCTTTAAATTGACACCAGATCCGGTGACCTTTGGGACATGGTGTGACCCCCTTAGGAAAGTGCTATCATCATGAAACGTTCAGATCACTTACAACTCAATAGATTCTACCTTCCTGTAACGTTTCAGCCTGATTGGACCTTGTTTTCACACAAATGGACCCAGAATGATGTGAAATTGTGCTTCGTGCAACATAATTCTGGGTGCCATTTACAAACCATAAGTGCTAATGACTCCATTCCTTTTTGTGGTTGTAGGGGCCGTTGATTGGAGTACACTAAAACAACCCTGACCTCTCTAGGACATTCAGAAGCCAAGTTATAAGCCCACAAATGTGTAACTGGACTACTTCTTTAAAGTGACACCAGATCCGGTGACCTTTGGGACATGGTTTGACCCCCTTAGGAAAGTGCGATCATCATGAAACGTTCAGATCACTTACAACTCAATAGATTCTACCTTCCTGTATTGTTTCAGCCTGATTGGACCTTGTTTTCACACAAATGAACCCAGAATGATGTGAAATTGTGCTTCGTGCAACATAATTCTGGGTGCCATTTAAAAACCATAAGTGCTAATGTCTCCATTCCTGTTTGTGGTTGTAGGGGCTGTTGATTGGAGTACACTAAAGCAAACCTGATCGCTCTAGGACATTCAGAAGCCAAGTTATAAGCCCACAAATGTGTAACTGGACTACTTCTTTAAATTGACACCAGATCCGGTGACCTTTGGGACATTGTTTGACCCCCTTAGGAAAGTGCTATCATCATGAAACGTTCAGATCACTTACAACTCAATAGATTCTACCTTCCTGTAACGTTTCAGCCTGATTGGACCTTGTTTTCACACAAATGAACCCAGAATGATGTGAAATTGTGCTTCGTGCAACATAATTCTGGGTGCCATTTAAAAACCATAAGTGCTAATGACACCATTCCTTTTTGTGGTTGTAGGGGCTGTTGATTGGAGTATACTAAAACAAACCTGATCTCTCTAGGACATTCAGAAGCCAAGTTATAAGCCCACAAAGGTGTAACTGGACTACTTCTTTAAATTGACACCAGATCCGGTGACCTTTGGGACATGGTTTGACCCCCTTAGGAAAGTGCTATCATCATGAAATGTTCAGATCACTTACAACTCAATAGATTCTACCTTCTTGTAACGTTTCAGCCTGATTGGACCTTGTTTTCACACAAATGGACCCAGAATGATGTGAAATAGTGCTTCGTGCAACATAATTCTGGGTGCCATTTACAAACCATAAGTGCTAATGACTCCATTCCTTTTTGTGGTTGTAGGGGCTGTTGATTGGAGTACACTAAAATAAACTTGATCTCTCTAGGACATTCAGAAGCCAAGTTATAAGCCCACACATGTGTAACTGGACTACTTCTTTAAATTGACACCAGATCCGGTGACCTTTGGGACATGGTTTGACCCCCTTAGGAAAGTGCTATCATCATGAAACGTTCAGATCACTTACAACTCAATAGATTCTACCTTCCTGTAACGTTTCATCCTGATTGGACCTTGTTTTCACACAAATGGACGCAGAATGATGTGAAATAGTGCTTCGTGCAACATAATTCTGGGTGCCATTTACAAACCATAAGTGATAATGACTCCATTCCTTTTTGTGGTTGTAGGGGCTGTTGATTGGAGTACACTAAAATAAACCTGATCTCTCTAGGACATTCAGAAGCCAAGTTATAAGCCCACAAATGTGTAACTGGACTACTTCTTTAAATTGACACCAGATCCGGTGACCTTTGGGACATGGTTTGACCCCCTTAGGAAAGTTCTATCATCATGAAACGTTCAGATCACTTACAACTCAATAGATTCTACCTTCCTGTAACGTTTCAGCCTGATTGGACCTTGTTTTCACACAAATGGACCCAGAATGATGTGAAATTGTGCTTCGTGCAACATAATTCTGGGTGCCATTTACAAACCATAAGTGCTAATGACTCCATTCCTTTTTGTGGTTGTAGGGGCCGTTGATTGGAGTACACTAAAACAACCCTGACCTCTCTAGGACATTCAGAAGCCAAGTTATAAGCCCACAAATGTGTAACTGGACTACTTCTTTAAAGTGACACCAGATCCGGTGACCTTTGGGACATGGTTTGACCCCCTTAGGAAAGTGCGATCATCATGAAACGTTCAGATCACTTACAACTCAATAGATTCTACCTTCCTGTATTGTTTCAGCCTGATTGGACCTTGTTTTCACACAAATGAACCCAGAATGATGTGAAATTGTGCTTCGTGCAACATAATTCTGGGTGCCATTTAAAAACCATAAGTGCTAATGTCTCCATTCCTGTTTGTGGTTGTAGGGGCTGTTGATTGGAGTACACTAAAGCAAACCTGATCGCTCTAGGACATTCAGAAGCCAAGTTATAAGCCCACAAATGTGTAACTGGACTACTTCTTTAAATTGACACCAGATCCGGTGACCTTTGGGACATTGTTTGACCCCCTTAGGAAAGTGCTATCATCATGAAACGTTCAGATCACTTACAACTCAATAGATTCTACCTTCCTGTAACGTTTCAGCCTGATTGGACCTTGTTTTCACACAAATGAACCCAGAATGATGTGAAATTGTGCTTCGTGCAACATAATTCTGGGTGCCATTTAAAAACCATAAGTGCTAATGACACCATTCCTTTTTGTGGTTGTAGGGGCTGTTGATTGGAGTATACTAAAACAAACCTGATCTCTCTAGGACATTCAGAAGCCAAGTTATAAGCCCACAAAGGTGTAACTGGACTACTTCTTTAAATTGACACCAGATCCGGTGACCTTTGGGACATGGTTTGACCCCCTTAGGAAAGTGCTATCATCATGAAATGTTCAGATCACTTACAACTCAATAGATTCTACCTTCTTGTAACGTTTCAGCCTGATTGGACCTTGTTTTCACACAAATGGACCCAGAATGATGTGAAATAGTGCTTCGTGCAACATAATTCTGGGTGCCATTTACAAACCATAAGTGCTAATGACTCCATTCCTTTTTGTGGTTGTAGGGGCTGTTGATTGGAGTACACTAAAATAAACTTGATCTCTCTAGGACATTCAGAAGCCAAGTTATAAGCCCACACATGTGTAACTGGACTACTTCTTTAAATTGACACCAGATCCGGTGACCTTTGGGACATGGTTTGACCCCCTTAGGAAAGTGCTATCATCATGAAACGTTCAGATCACTTACAACTCAATAGATTCTACCTTCCTGTAACGTTTCATCCTGATTGGACCTTGTTTTCACACAAATGGACGCAGAATGATGTGAAATAGTGCTTCGTGCAACATAATTCTGGGTGCCATTTACAAACCATAAGTGATAATGACTCCATTCCTTTTTGTGGTTGTAGGGGCTGTTGATTGGAGTACACTAAAATAAACCTGATCTCTCTAGGACATTCAGAAGCCAAGTTATAAGCCCACAAATGTGTAACTGGACTACTTCTTTAAATTGACACCAGATCCGGTGACCTTTGGGACATGGTTTGACCCCCTTAGGAAAGTTCTATCATCATGAAACGTTCAGATCACTTACAACTCAATAGATTCTACCTTCCTGTAACGTTTCAGCCTGATTGGACCTTGTTTTCACACAAATGGACCCAGAATCATGTGAAATTGTGCTTCGTGCAACATAATTCTGGGTGCCATTTAAAAACCATAAGTGCTAATGACTCCATTCCTTTTTGTGGTTGTAGGGGCTGTTGATTGGAGTATACTAAAACAAACCTGACCTCTCTTGGATATTCAGAAGCCAAGTTATAAGCCCACAAATGTGTAACTGGACTACTTCTTTAAAGTGACTTCAGGCCCGGTGACCTTTGGGACATGGTTTGACCCCCTATAGGAATGTGCGATCATCATGAAATGTTCAGATCACTTACAACTCAATAGATTCTACCTTCTTGTAACGTTTCAGCCTGATTGGACCTTGTTTTCACACAAATGAACCCAGAATGATGTGAAATTGTGCTTCGTGCAACATAATTCTGGGTGCCATTTACAAACCATAAGTGCTAATGACTCCATTCCGTTTTGTGGTTGTAGGGGCTGTTGATTGGAGTACACTAAAACAAACCTAACCTCTCTAGGACATTCAGAAGCCAAGTTATAAGCCCACAAAGATGTAACTGGACTACTTCTTTAAAGTGACACCAGATCCGGTGACCTTTGGGACATGGTTTTAACCCCTATAGGAATGTGCGATCATCTTGAAACATTCAGATCACTTACAACTCAATAGATTCTACCTTCTTATAGCGTTTCAGCCTGATTGGACCTTGTTTTCACACAAATGGACCCAGAATGAAGTGAAATTGTTCTTCGTGCAACATAATTCTGGGTGCCATTTACAAACCAAAAGTGCTAATGACTCCATTCCTTTTTGTGGTTGTAGGGGCTGTTGATTGGAGTACACTAAAACAAACCTGATCTCTCTAGGACATTCAGAAGCCAAGTTATAAGCCCACAAATGTGTAACTGGACTACTTCTTTAAATTGACGCCAGATCCGGTGACCTTTGGGACATGGTTTGACCCCCTTAGGAAAGTGCTATCATCATGAAACGTTCAGATCACTTACAACTCAATAGATTCTACCTTCTTGTAACGTTTCAGCCTGATTGGACCTTGTTTTCACACAAATGGACCCAGAATGATGTGAAATTGTGCTTCGTGCAACATAATTCTGGGTGCCATTTACAAACCATAAGTGCTAATGACTCCATTCCTTTTTGTGGTTGTAGGGGCTGTTGATTGGAGTACACTAAAACAAACCTGACCGCTCTAGGACATTCAGAAGCCAAGTTATAAGCCCACAAATGTGTAACTGGACTAATTCTTTAAAGTGACACCAGATCCGGTGACCTTTGCGACATGGTTTGACCCCCTTAGGAAAGTGCTATCATCATGAAACGTTCAGATCACTTACAACTCAATAGATTCTACCTTCCTGTAACGTTTCTGCCTGATTGGACCTTGTTTTCACACAAATGAACCCAGAATGATGTGAAATTGTGCTTCGTGCAACATAATTCTGTGTGCCATTTACAAACCATAAGTGCTAATGACTCCATTCCTTTTTGTGGTTGTAGGGGCTGTTGATTGGAGTACATTAAAACAAACCTGATCTCTCTAGGACATTCAGAAGCCAAGTTATAAGCCTACAAAGATGTAACTGGACTACTTCTTTAAGGTGACACCAGGCCCGGTGACCTTTGGGACATGGTTTTACCCCCTATAGGAATGTGCGATCATCTTGAAACGTTCAGATCACTTACAACTCAATAGATTCTACCTTCCTGTAACGTTTCAGCCTGATTGGACCTTGTTTTCACACAAATGGACCCAGAATGATGTGAAATTGTGCTTCGTGCAACATAATTCTGGGTGCCATTTAAAAACCATAAGTGCTAATGACTCCATTCCTTTTTGAGGTTGTAGGGGCTGTTGATTGGAGTACACTAAAACAAACTTGATCTCTCTAGGACATTCAGAAGCCAAGTTATAAGCCCTCAAAGGTGTAATTGGACTACTTCTTTAAAGTGACACCAGGCCCGGTAACCTTTGGGACATGGTTTGACCCCCTATAGGAATGTGCGATCATCATGAAACGTTCAGATCACTTACAATTCAATAGATTCTACCTTCCTGTAACGTTTCAGCCTGATTGTCCCTTGTTTTCACACAAATGTACCCAGAATGATGTCAAATTGTGCTTCGTGCAACATAATTCTGGGTGCCATTTAAAAACCATAAGTGCTAATGATTCCATTCCTTTTGTGGTTGTAGGGGCTGTTGATTGGAGTATACTAAAACAAACCTGATCTCTCTAGGACATTCAGAAGCCAAGTTATAAGCCCACAAATGTGTAACTGGATTACTTCTTTAAATTGACACCAGATCCGGTGACCTTTGGGACATGGTTTGACCCCCTTAGGAAAGTGCGATCATCTTGAAACGTTTAGATCACTTACAACTCAATAGATTCTACCTTCTTGTAACGTTTCAGCCTGATTGGACCTTGATTTCACACAAATGGACCCAGAATGATGTGAAATTGTGCTTCATGCAACATAATTCTGGGTGCCATTTACAAACCATAAGTGCTAATGACTCCATTCCTTTTTGTGGTTGTAGGGGCTGTTGATTGGAGTACATTAAAACAAACCTGATCTCTCTAGGACATTCAGAAGCCAAGTTATAAGCCCACAAATGTGTAACTGGACTACTTCTTCAAAGTGACACCAGGCGCGGTGACCTTTGGGACATGGTTTTACCCCCTATAGGAATGTGCGATCATCATGAAACGTTCAGATCACTTACAACTCAATAGATTCTTCCTTCTTGTAACGTTTCAGCCTGATTGGACCTTGTTTTCACACAAATGGACCCAGAATGATGTGAAATTGTGCTTCGTGCAACATAATTCTGGGTGCCATTTACAAACCATAAGTGCTAATGACTCCATTCCTTTTTGTGGTTGTAGGGGCTGTTGATTGGAGTACATTAAAACAAACCTGATCTCTCTAGGACATTCAGAAGCCAAGTTATAAGCCTACAAAGATGTAACTGGACTACTTCTTTAAAGTGACACCAGGCCCGGTGACCTTTGGGACATGGTTTTACCCCCTATAGGAATGTGCGATCATCTTGAAACGTTCAGATCACTTACAACTCAATAGATTCTACCTTCCTGTAACGTTTCAGCCTGATTGGACCTTGTTTTCACACAAATGGACCCAGAATGATGTGAAATTGTGCTTCGTGCAACATAATTCTGGGTGCCATTTAAGAACCATAAGTGCTAATGACTCCATTCCTTTTTGTTGTTGTGGGGGCTGTTGATTGGAGTACACTAAAACAACCCTGATCTCTCTAGGACATTCAGAAGCCAAGTTATAAGCCCACAAAGGTGTAACTGGACTACTTCTTTAAAGTGACATCAGGCCCGGTGACCTTTGGGACATGGTTTGACCCCCTATAGGAAAGTGCTATCATCATGAAACGTTCAGATCACTTACAACTCAATAGATTCTACCTTCCTGTAACGTTTCTGCCTGATTGGACCTTGTTTTCACACAAATGAACCCAGAATGATGTGAAATTTTTCTTCGTGCAACATAATTCTGGGTGCCATTTACAAACCATAAGTGCTAATGACTCCATTCCTGTTTGTGGTTGTAGGGGCTGTTGATTGGAGTACACTAAAGCAAACCTGATCGCTCTAGGACATTCAGAAGCCAAGTTATAAGCCCACAAATGTGTAACTGGACTACTTATTTAAATTGACACCAGATCCGGTGACCTTTGGGACATTGTTTGACCCCCTTAGGAAAGTGCTATCATCATGAAACGTTCAGATCACTTACAACTCAATAGATTCTACCTTCCTGTAACGTTTCAGCCTGATTGGACCTTGTTTTCACACAAATGAACCCAGAATGATGTGAAATTGTGCTTCGTGCAACATAATTCTGGGTGCCATTTAAAAACCATAAGTGCTAATGACTCCATTCCTTTTTGTGGTTGTAGGGGCTGTTGATTGGAGTATACTAAAACAAACCTGATCTCTCTAGGACATTCAGAAGCCAAGTTATAAGCCCACAAATGTGTAACTGGACTACTTCTTTAGACACCAGATCCGGTGACCTTTGGGACATGGTTTGACCCCCTTAGGAAAGTGCTATCATCATGAAACGTTCAGATCACTTACAACTCAATAGATTCTACCTTCCTGTAACGATTCAGCCTGATTGGACCTTGTTTTCACACAAATGAACCCAGAATGATGTGAAATTGTGCTTCGTGCAACATAATTCTGGGTGCCATTTAAAAACCATAAGTGCTAATGTCTCCATTCCTTTTTGTGGTTCTAGGGGCTGTTGATTGGAGTACACTAAAACAAACCTGATCGCTCTAGGACATTCAGAAGCCAAGTTATAAGCCCACAAATGTGCAACTGGACTACTTCTTTAAATTGACGCCAGATCCACTGACCTTTGAGACATGGTTTGACCCCCTTAGGAAAGTGCTATCATCATGAAACCTTCAGATCACATACAACTCAATAGATTCTACCTTCATGTAACGTTTCAGCCTGATTGGACCTTGTTTTCACACAAATGAACCCAGAATGATGTGAAATTGTGCTTCGTGCAACATAATTCTGGGTGCCATTTAAAAGCCATAAGTGCTAATGACTCCATTCCTTTTTGTGGTTGTAGGGGCTGTTGATTGGAGTACACTAAACAAACCTGATCGCTCTAGGACCTTCAGAAGCCAAGTTATAAGCCCATAAATGTGTAACTGGACTACTTCTTTAAATTGACACCAGATCCGGTGACCTTTGGGACATGGTTTGACCCCCTTAGGAAAGTGCTATCATCATTAAACGTTCAGATCACTTACAACTCAATAGATCCTACCTTCCTGTAACGTTTCAGCCTGATTGGACCTTGTTTTCACACAAATGAACCCAGAATGATGTGAAATTGTGCTTCGTGCAACATAATTCTGGGTGCCATTTACAAACCATAAGTGCTAATGACTCCATTCCTTTTTGTGGTTGTAGGGGCTGTAGATTGGAGTACACTAAAACAAACCTAACCTCTCTAGGACATTCAGAAGCCAAGTTATAAGCCCACAAAGGTGTAACTGGACTACTTCTTTAAATTGACACCAGATCCGGTGACCTTTGGGACATGGTTTGACCCCCTTAGGAAAGTGCTATCATAATGAAATGTTCAGATCACTTACAACTCAATAGATTCTACCTTCTTGTAATGTTTCAGCCTGATTGGACCTTGTTTTCACACAAATGGACCCAGAATGATGTGAAATAGTGCTTCGTGCAACATAATTCTGGGTGCCATTTACAAACCATAAGTGCTAATGACTCCATTCCTTTTTGTGGTTGTAGGGGCTGTTGATTGGAGTACACTAAAATAAACTTGATCTCTCTAGGACATTCAGAAGCCAAGTTATAAGCCCACACATGTGTAACTGGACTACTTCTTTAAATTGACACCAGATCCGGTGACCTTTGGGACATGGTTTGACCCCCTTAGGAAAGTGCTATCATCATGAAACGTTCAGATCACTTACAACTCAATAGATTCTACCTCCCTGTAACGTTTCAGCCTGATTGGACCTTGTTTTCACACAAATGGACGCAGAATGATGTGAAATAGTGCTTCGTGCAACATAATTCTGGGTGCCATTTACAAACCATAAGTGATAATGACTCCATTCCTTTTTGTGGTTGTAGGGGCTGTTGATTGGAGTACACTAAAATAAACCTGATCTCTCTAGGACATTCAGAAGCCAAGTTATAAGCCCACAATTGTGTAACTGGACTACTTCTTTAAATTGACACCAGATCCGGTGACCTTTGGGACATGGTTTGACCCCCTTAGGAAAGTGCTATCATCATGAAACGTTCAGATCACTTACAACTCAATAGATTCTACCTTCCTGTAACGTTTCAGCCTGATTGGACCTTGTTTTCACACAAATGGACCCAGAATCATGTGAAATTGTGCTTCGTGCAACATAATTCTGGGTGCCATTTAAAAACCATAAGTGCTAATGACTCCATTCCTTTTTGTGGTTGTAGGGGCTGTTGATTGGAGTATACTAAAACAAACCTGACCTCTCTTGGATATTCAGAAGCCAAGTTATAAGCCCACAAATGTGTAACTGGACTACTTCTTTAAAGTGACTTCAGGCCCGGTGACCTTTGGGACATGGTTTGACACCCTATAGGAATGTGCGATCATCATGAAATGTTCAGATCACTTACAACTCAATAGATTCTACCTTCTTGTAACGTTTCAGCCTGATTGGACCTTGTTTTCACACAAATGAACCCAGAATGATGTGAAATTGTGCTTCGTGCAACATAATTCTGGGTGCCATTTACAAACCATAAGTGCTAATGACTCCATTCCGTTTTGTGGTTGTAGGGGCTGTTGATTGGAGTACACTAAAACAAACCTAACCTCTCTAGGACATTCAGAAGCCAAGTTATAAGCCCACAAAGATGTAACTGGACTACTTCTTTAAAGTGACACCAGGCCCGGTGACCTTTGGGACATGGTTTTAACCCGTATAGGAATGTGCCATCATCTTGAAACATTCAGATCACTTACAACTCAATAGATTCTACCTTCTTATAGCGTTTCAGCCTGATTGGACCTTGTTTTCACACAAATGGACCCAGAATGAAGTGAAATTGTTCTTCGTGCAACATAATTCTGGGTGCCATTTACAAACCAAAAGTGCTAATGACTCCATTCCTTTTTGTGGTTGTAGGGGCTGTTGATTGGAGTACACTAAAACAAACCTGATCTCTCTAGGACATTCAGAAGCCAAGTTATAAGCCCACAAATGTGTAACTGGACTACTTCTTTAAATTGACACCAGATCCGGTGACCTTTGGGACATGGTTTGACCCCCTTAGGAAAGTGCTATCATCATGAAACGTTCAGATCACTTACAACTCAATAGATTCTACCTTCTTGTAACGTTTCAGCCTGATTGGACCTTGTTTTCACACAAATGGACCCAGAATGATGTGAAATTGTGCTTCGTGCAACATAATTCTGGGTGCCATTTACAAACCATAAGTGCTAATGACTCCATTCCTTTTTGTGGTTGTAGGGGCTGTTGATTGGAGTACACTAAAACAAACCTGACCGCTCTAGGACATTCAGAAGCCAAGTTATAAGCCCACAAATGTGTAACTGGACTAATTCTTTAAAGTGACACCAGATCCGGTGACCTTTGCGACATGGTTTGACCCCCTTAGGAAAGTGCTATCATCATGAAACGTTCAGATCACTTACAACTCAATAGATTCTACCTTCCTGTAACGTTTCTGCCTGATTGGACCTTGTTTTCACACAAATGAACCCAGAATGATGTGAAATTGTGCTTCGTGCAACATAATTCTGTGTGCCATTTACAAACCATAAGTGCTAATGACTCCATTCCTTTTTGTGGTTGTAGGGGCTGTTGATTGGAGTACATAAAAACAAACCTGATCTCTCTAGGACATTCAGAAGCCAAGTTATAAGCCTACAAAGATGTAACTGGACTACTTCTTTAAGGTGACACCAGGCCCGGTGACCTTTGGGACATGGTTTTACCCCCTATAGGAATGTGCGATCATCTTGAAACGTTCAGATCACTTACAACTCAATAGATTCTACCTTCCTGTAACGTTTCAGCCTGATTGGACCTTGTTTTCACACAAATGGACCCAGAATGATGTGAAATTGTGCTTCGTGCAACATAATTCTGGGTGCCATTTAAAAACCATAAGTGCTAATGACTCCATTCCTTTTTGAGGTTGTAGGGGCTGTTGATTGGAGTACACTAAAACAAACTTGATCTCTCTAGGACATTCAGAAGCCAAGTTATAAGCCCTCAAAGGTGTAATTGGACTACTTCTTTAAAGTGACACCAGGCCCGGTAACCTTTGGGACATGGTTTGACCCCCTATAGGAATGTGCGATCATCATGAAACGTTCAGATCACTTACAATTCAATAGATTCTACCTTCCTGTAACGTTTCAGCCTGATTGTCCCTTGTTTTCACACAAATGTACCCAGAATGATGTCAAATTGTGCTTCGTGCAACATAATTCTGGGTGCCATTTAAAAACCATAAGTGCTAATGATTCCATTCCTTTTGTGGTTGTAGGGGCTGTTGATTGGAGTATACTAAAACAAACCTGATCTCTCTAGGACATTCAGAAGCCAAGTTATAAGCCCACAAATGTGTAACTGGATTACTTCTTTAAATTGACACCAGATCCGGTGACCTTTGGGACATGGTTTGACCCCCTTAGGAAAGTGCGATCATCTTGAAACGTTCAGATCACTTACAACTCAATAGATTCTACCTTCTTGTAACGTTTCAGCCTGATTGGACCTTGATTTCACACAAATGGACCCAGAATGATGTGAAATTGTGCTTCATGCAACATAATTCTGGGTGCCATTTACAAACCATAAGTGCTAATGACTCCATTCCTTTTTGTGGTTGTAGGGGCTGTTGATTGGAGTACATTAAAACAAACCTGATCTCTCTAGGACATTCAGAAGCCAAGTTATAAGCCCACAAATGTGTAACTGGACTACTTCTTCAAAGTGACACCAGGCGCGGTGACCTTTGGGACATGGTTTTACCCCCTATAGGAATGTGCGATCATCATGAAACGTTCAGATCACTTACAACTCAATAGATTCTACCTTCTTGTAACGTTTCAGCCTGATTGGACCTTGTTTTCACACAAATGGACCCAGAATGATGTGAAATTGTGCTTCGTGCAACATAATTCTGGGTGCCATTTACAAACCATAAGTGCTAATGACTCCATTCCTTTTTGTGGTTGTAGGGGCTGTTGATTGGAGTACATTAAAACAAACCTGATTTCTCTAGGACATTCAGAAGCCAAGTTATAAGCCTACAAAGATGTAACTGGACTACTTCTTTAAAGTGACACCAGGCCCGGTGACCTTTGGGACATGGTTTTACCCCCTATAGGAATGTGCGATCATCTTGAAACGTTCAGATCACTTACAACTCAATAGATTCTACCTTCCTGTAACGTTTCAGCCTGATTGGACCTTGTTTTCACACAAATGGACCCAGAATGATGTGAAATTGTGCTTCGTGCAACATAATTCTGGGTGCCATTTAAGAACCATAAGTGCTAATGACTCCATTCCTTTTTGTTGTTGTGGGGGCTGTTGATTGGAGTACACTAAAACAACCCTGATCTCTCTAGGACATTCAGAAGCCAAGTTATAAGCCCACAAAGGTGTAACTGGACTACTTCTTTAAAGTGACACCAGGCCCGGTGACCTTTGGGACATGGTTTGACCCCCTTAGGAAAGTGCTATCATCATGAAACGTTCAGATCACTTACAACTCAATAGATTCTACCTTCCTGTAACGTTTCAGCCTGATTGGACCTTGTTTTCACACAAATGAACCCAGAATGATGTGAAATTGTGCTTCGTGCAACATAATTCTGGGTGCCATTTAAAAACCATAAGTGCTAATGACTCCATTCCTTTTTGTGGTTGTAGGGGCTGTTGATTGGAGTATACTAAAACAAACCTGATCTCTCTAGGACATTCAGAAGCCAAGTTATAAGCCCACAAATGTGTAACTGGACTACTTCTTTAGACACCAGATCCGGTGACCTTTGGGACATGGTTTGACCCCCTTAGGAAAGTGCTATCATCATGAAACGTTCAGATCACTTACAACTCAATAGATTCTACCTTCCTGTAACGATTCAGCCTGATTGGACCTTGTTTTCACACAAATGAACCCAGAATGATGTGAAATTGTGCTTCGTGCAACATAATTCTGGGTGCCATTTAAAAACCATAAGTGCTAATGTCTCCATTCCTTTTTGTGGTTCTAGGGGCTGTTGATTGGAGTACACTAAAACAAACCTGATCGCTCTAGGACATTCAGAAGCCAAGTTATAAGCCCACAAATGTGCAACTGGACTACTTCTTTAAATTGACGCCAGATCCACTGACCTTTGAGACATGGTTTGACCCCCTTAGGAAAGTGCTATCATCATGAAACCTTCAGATCACATACAACTCAATAGATTCTACCTTCACGTAACGTTTCAGCCTGATTGGACCTTGTTTTCACACAAATGAACCCAGAATGATGTGAAATTGTGCTTCGTGCAACATAATTCTGGGTGCCATTTAAAAGCCATAAGTGCTAATGACTCCATTCCTTTTTGTGGTTGTAGGGGCTGTTGATTGGAGTACACTAAACAAACCTGATCGCTCTAGGACCTTCAGAAGCCAAGTTATAAGCCCATAAATGTGTAACTGGACTACTTCTTTAAATTGACACCAGATCCGGTGACCTTTGGGACATGGTTTGACCCCCTTAGGAAAGTGCTATCTTCATTAAACGTTCAGATCACTTACAACTCAATAGATTCTACCTTCCTGTAACGTTTCAGCCTGATTGGACCTTGTTTTCACACAAATGGACCCAGAATGATGTGAAATAGTGCTTCGTGCAACATAATTCTGGGTGCCATTTACAAACCATAAGTGCTAATGACTCCATTCCTTTTTGTGGTTGTAGGGGCTGTTGATTGAAGTACACTACAATAAACCTGATCTCTCTAGGACATTCAGAAGCCAAGTTATAAGCCCACAAATGTGTAACTGGACTACTTATTTAAATTGACACCAGATCCGGTGACCTTTGGGACATGGTTTGACCCCCTTAGGAAAGTGCTATCATCATTAAACCTTCAGATCACTTACAACTCAATAGATTCTACCTTCCTGTAACGTTTCAGCCTGATTGGACCTTGTTTTCACACAAATGAACCCAGAATGATGTGAAATTGTGCTTCGTGCAACATAATTCTGGGTGCCATTTACAAACCATAAGTGCTAATGGCTCCATTCCTTTTTGTGGTTGTAGGGGCTGTAGATTGGAGTACACTAAAACAAACCTAACCTCTCTAGGACATTCAGAAGCCAAGTTATAAGCCCACAAAGGTGTAACTGGACTACTTCTTTAAATTGACACCAGATCCGGTGACCTTTGGGACATGGTTTGACCCCCTTAGGAAAGTGCTATCATCATGAAATGTTCAGATCACTTACAAATCAATAGATTCTACCTTCTTGTAACGTTTCAGCCTGATTGGACCTTGTTTTCACACAAATGGACCCAGAATGATGTGAAATAGTGCTTCGTGCAACATAATTCTGGGTGCCATTTACAAACCATAAGTGCTAATGACTCCATTCCTTTTTGTGGTTGTAGGGGCTGTTGATTGGAGTACACTAAAATAAACTTGATCTCTCTAGGACATTCAGAAGCCAAGTTATAAGCCCACACATGTGTAACTGGACTACTTCTTTAAATTGACACCAGATCTGGTGACCTTTGGGACATGGTTTGACCCCCTTAGGAAAGTGCTATCATCATGAAACGTTCAGATCACTTACAACTCAATAGATTCTACCTTCCTGTAACGTTTCAGCCTGATTGGACCTTGTTTTCACACAAATGGACCCAGAATGATGTGAAATAGTGCTTCGTGCAACATAATTCTGGGTGCCATTTACAAACCATAAGTGATAATGACTCCATTCCTTTTTGTGGTTGTAGGGGCTGTTGATTGGAGTACACTAAAATAAACCTGATCTCTCTAGGACATTCAGAAGCCAAGTTATAAGCCCACAAATGTGTAACTGGACTACTTCTTTAAATTGACACCAGATCCGGTGACCTTTGGGACATGGTTTGACCCCCTTAGGAAAGTGCTATCATCATGAAACGTTCAGATCACTTACAACTCAATAGATTCTAACTTCCTGTAACGTTTCAGTCTGATTGGACCTTGTTTTCACACAAATGAACCCAGAATGATGTGAAAGTGTGCTTTGTGCAACATAATTCTGGGTGCCATTTAAAAACCATAAGTGCTAATGACTCCATTCCTTTTTGTGGTTGTAGGGGCTGTTGATTGGAGTATACTAAAACAAACCTGATCTCTCTAGGACATTCAGAAGCAACGTTATAAGCCCATAAATGTGTAACTGGACTACTACTTTAAATTGACACCAGATCCGGTGACCTTTGGGACATGGTTTGACCCCCTATAGGAATGTGCGATCATCATGAAACGTTCAGATCACTTACAACTCAATAGATTCTACCTTCTTGTAACGTTTCAGCCTGATTGGACCTTGTTTTCACACAAATGGACCCAGAATGATGTGAAATTGTGCTTCTTGCAACATAATTCTGGGTGCCATTTACAAACCATAAGTGCTAATGACTCCATTCCTTTTTTGTGGTTGTAGGGGCTGTTGATTGGAGTACACTAAAACAAACCTGATCTCTCCAGGACATTCAGAAGCCAAGTTATAAGCCCACAAATGTGTAACTGGACTACTTCTTTAAAGTGACTTCAGGCCCGTTGACCTTTGGGACATGGTTTGACCCCCTATAGGAATGTGCGATCATCATGAAACGTTCAGATCACTTACAACTCAATAGATTCTACCTTCTTGTAACGTTTCAGCCTGATTGGACCTTGTTTTCACACAAATGAACCCAGAATGATGTGAAATTGTGCTTCGTACAACAAAATTCTGGGTGCCATTTACAAACCATAAGTGCTAATGACTCCATTCCGTTTTGTGGTTGTAGGGGCTGTTGATTGGAGTACACTAAAACAAACCTAACCTCTCTAGGAAATTCAGAAGCCAAGTTATAAGCCCACAAAGATGTAACTGGACTACTTCTTTAAAGTGACACCAGGCCCGGTGACCTTTGGGACATGGTTTTACCCCCTATAGGAATGTGCGATCATCTTGAAACATTCAGATCACTTACAACTCAATAGATTCTACCTTCTTATAGCGTTTCAGCCTGATTGGACCTTGTTTTCACACAAATGGACCCAGAATGAAGTGAAATTGTGCTTCGTGCAACATAATTCTGGGTGCAATTTACAAACCAAAAGTTCTAATGACTCCATTCCTTTTTGTGGTTGTAGGGGCTGTTGATTGGAGTACACTAAAACAAACCTGATCTCTCTAGGACATTCAGAAGCCAAGTTATAAGCCCACAAATGTGTAACTGGACTACTTCTTTAAATTGACACCAGATCCGGTGACCTTTGGGACATGGTTTGACCCCCTTAGGAAAGTGCTATCATCATGAAACGTTCAGATCACTTACAACTCAATAGATTCTACCTTCTTGTAACGTTTCAGCCTGATTGGACCTTGTTTTCACACAAATGGACCCAGAATGATGTGAAATTGTGCTTCGTGCAACATAATTCTGGGTGCCATTTACAAACCATAAGTGCTAATGACTCCATTCCTTTTTGTGGTTGTAGGGGCTGTTGATTGGAGTACACTAAAACAAACCTGACCGCTCTAGGACATTCAGAAGCCAAGTTATAAGCCCACAAATGTGTAACTGGACTAATTCTTTAAAGTGACACCAGATCCGGTGACCTTTGCGACATGGTTTGACCCCCTTAGGAAAGTTCTATCATCTTGAAACGTTCAGATCACTTACAACTCAATAGATTCTACCTTCCTGTAACGTTTCTGCCTGATTGGACCTTGTTTTCACACAAATAAACCCAGAATGATGTGAAATTGTGCTTCGTGCAACATAATTCTGTGTGCCATTTACAAACCATAAGTGCTAATGACTCCATTCCTTTTTGTGGTTGTAGGGGCTGTTGATTGGAGTACATTAAAACAAACCTGATCTCTCTAGGACATTCAGAAGCCAAGTTATAAGCCTACAAAGATGTAACTGGACTACTTCTTTAAAGTGACACCAGGCCCGGTGACCTTTGGGACATGGTTTTACCCCCTATAGGAATGTGCGATCATCTTGAAATGTTCAGATCACTTACAACTCAATAGATTCTACCTTCCTGTAACGTTTCAGCCTGATTGGACCTTGTTTTCACACAAATGGACCCAGAATGATGTGAAATTGTGCTTCGTGCAACATAATTCTGGGTGCCATTTAAAAACCATAAGTGCTAATGACTCCATTCCTTTTTGAGGTTGTAGGGGCTGTTGATTGGAGTACACTAAAACGAACTTGATCTCTCTAGGACATTCAGAAGCCAAGTTATAAGCCCTCAAAGGTGTAATTGGACTACTTCTTTAAAGTGACACCAGGCCCGGTAACCTTTGGGACATGGTTTGACCCCCTATAGGAATGTGCGATCATCATGAAACGTTCAGATCACTTACAATTCAATAGATTCTACCTTCCTGTAACGTTTCAGCCTGATTGTCCCTTGTTTTCACACAAATGTACCCAGAATGATGTCAAATTGTGCTTCGTGCAACATAATTCTGGGTGCCATTTAAAAACCATAAGTGCTAATGACTCCATTCCTTTTGTGGTTGTAGGGGCTGTTGATTGGAGTATACTAAAACATACCTGATCTCTCTAGGACATTCAGAAGCCAAGTTATAAGCCCACAAATGTGTAACTGGATTACTTCTTTAAATTGACACCAGATCCGGTGACCATTGGGACATGGTTTGACCCCCTTAGGAAAGTGCGATCATCTTGAAACGTTCAGATCACTTGCAACTCAATAGATTCTACCTTCTTGTAACGTTTCAGCCTGATTGGACCTTGATTTCACACAAATGGACCCAGAATGATGTGAAATTGTGCTTCATGCAACATAATTCTGGGTGCCATTTACAAACCATAAGTGCTAATGACTCCATTCCTTTTTGTGGTTGTAGGGGCTGTTGATTGGAGTACATTAAAACAAACCTGATCTCTCTAGGACATTCAGAAGCCAAGTTATAAGCCCACAAATGTGTAACTGGACTACCTCTTCAAAGTGACACCAGGCGCGGTGACCTTTGGGACATGGTTTTACCCCCTATAGGAATGTGCGATCATCATGAAACGTTCAGATCACTTACAACTCAATAGATTCTACCTTCTTGTAACGTTTCAGCCTGATTGGACCTTGTTTTCACACAAATGGACCCAGAATGATGTGAAATTGTGCTTCGTGCAACATAATTCTGGGTGCCATTTACAAACCATAAGTGCTAATGACTCCATTCCTTTTTGTGGTTGTAGGGGCTGTTGATTGGAGTACATTAAAACAAACCTGATCTCTCTAGGACATTCAGAAGCCAAGTTATAAGCCTACAAAGATGTAACTGGACTACTTCTTTAAAGTGACACCAGGCCCGGTGACCTTTGGGACATGGTTTTACCCCCTATAGGAAAGTGCTATCATCATGAAATGTTCAGATCACTTACAACTCAATAGATTCTACCTTCCTGTAACGTTTCTGCCTGATTGGACCTTGTTTTCACACAAATGAACCCAGAATGATGTGAAATTTTGCTTCGTGCAACATAATTCTGGGTGCCATTTACAAACCATAAGTGCTAATGACTCCATTCCTTTTTGTGGTTGTAGGGGCTGTTGATTGGAGTACATTAAAACAAACCTGACCTCTCCAGGACATTCAGAAGCCAAGTTATAAGCCCACAAATGTGTAACTGGACTACTACTTTAAATTGACACCAGATCCGGTGACATTTGGGACATGGTTTGACCCCCTTAGGAAAGTGCTATCATCATGAAACGTTCAGATCACTTACAACTCAATAGATTCTACCTTTCTGTAACGTTTCAGCCTGATTGGACCTTGTTTTCACACAAATGAACCCAGAATGATGTGAAATTGTGCTTCGTGCAACATAATTCTGGGTGCCATTTAAAAACCATAAGTGCTAATGACTCCATTCCTTTTTGTGGTTGTAGGGGCTGTTGATTGGAGTATACTAAAACAAACCTGATCTCTCTAGGACATTCAGAAGCCAAGTTATAAGCCCACAAATGTGTAACTGGACTACTTCTTTAGACACCAGATCCGGTGACCTTTGGGACATGGTTTGACCCCCTTAGGGAAGTGCTATCATCATGAAACCTTCAGATCACTTACATTTTAATAGATTCTACCTTCCTGTAATGTTTCAGCCTGATTGGACCTTGTTTTCACACAAATGGACCCAGAATGATGTGAAATTGTGCTTCGTGCAACATAATTCTGGGTGCCATTTACAAACCATAAGTGCTAATGACTCCATTCCTTTTTGTGGTTGTAGGGGCTGTTGATTGGAGTACACTAAAACAAACCTGACCGCTCTAGGACATTCAGAAGCCAAGTTATAAGCCCACAAATGTGTAACTGGACTAATTCTTTAAAGTGACACCAGATCCGGTGACCTTTGCGACATGGTTTGACCCCCTTAGGAAAGTGCTATCATGATGAAACGTTCAGATCACTTACAACTCAATAGATTCTACCTTCCTGTAACGTTTCTGCCTGATTGGACCTTGTTTTCACACAAATGAACCCAGAATGATGTGAAATTGTGCTTAGTGCAACATAATTCTGTGTGCCATTTACAAACCATAAGTGCTAATGACTCCATTCCTTTTTGTGGTTGTAGGGGCTGTTGATTGGAGTACATTAAAACAAACCAGATCTCTCTAGGACATTCAGAAGCCAAGTTATAAGCCTACAAAGATGTAACTGGACTACTTCTTTAAAGTGACACCAGGCCCGGTGACCTTTGGGACATGGTTTTACCCCCTATAGGAATGTGCTATCATCTTGAAACGTTCAGATCACTTACAACTCAATAGATTCTACCTTCCTGTAACGTTTCAGCCTGATTGGACCTTGTTTTCACACAAATGGACCCAGAATGATGTGAAATTGTGCTTCGTGCAACATAATTCTGGGTGCCATTTAAGAACCATAAGTGCTAATGACTCCATTCCTTTTTGTGGTTGTGGGGGCTGTTGATTGGAGTACACTAAAACAACCCTGATCTCTCTAGGACATTCAGAAGCCAAGTTATAAGCCCACAAAGGTGTAACAGGACTACTTCTTTAAAGTGACACCAGGCCCGGTGACCTTTGGGACATGGTTTGACCCCCTATAGGAAAGTGCTATCATCATGAAACGTTCAGATCACTTACAACTCAATAGATTCTACCTTCCTGTAACGTTTCTGCCTGATTGGTCCTTGTTTTCACACAAATGAACCCAGAATGATGTGAAATTTTGCTTCGTGCAACATAATTCTGGGTGCCATTTACAAACCATAATTTCTAATGACTCCATTCCTTTTTGTGGTTGTAGGGGCTGTTGATTGGAGTACATTAAAACAAACCTGACCTCTCCAGGACATTCAGAAGCCAAGTTATAAGCCCACAAATGTGTAACTGGACTACTACTTTAAATTGACACCAGATCCGGTGACATTTGGGACGTGGTTTGACCCCCTTAGGAAAGTGCTATCATCATGAAATGTTCAGATCACTTACAACTCAATAGATTCTACCTCTCTGTAACGTTTCAGCCTGATTGGACCTTGTTTTCACACAAATGAACCCAGAATGATGTGAAATTGTGCTTCGTGCAACATAATTCTGGGTGCCATTTAAAAACCATAAGTGCTAATGACTCCATTCCTTTTTGTGGTTGTAGGGGCTGTTGATTGGAGTATACTAAAACAAACCTGATCTCTCTAGGACATTCAGAAGCCAAGTTTTAAGCCCACAAATGTGTAACTGGACTACTTCTTTAGACACCAGATCCGGTGACCTTTGGGACATGGTTTGACCCCCTTAGGGAAGTGCTATCATCATGAAACCTTCAGATCACTTACATTTTAATAGATTCTACCTTCCTGTAATGTTTCAGCCTGATTGGACCTTGTTTTCACACAAATGGACCCAGAATGATGTGAAATTGTGCTTCGTGCAACATAATTCTGGGTGCCATTTACAAACCATAAGTGCTAATGACTCCATTCCTTTTTGTGGTTGTGGGGGCTGTTGATTGGAGTACACTAAAACAACCCTGATCTCTCTAGGACATTCAGAAGCCAAGTTATAAGCCCACAAAGGTGTAACTGGACTACTTCTTTAAAGTGACACCAGGCCCGGTGACCTTTGGGACATGGTTTGACCCCCTATAGGAAAGTGCTATCATCATGAAACGTTCAGATCACTTACAACTCAATAGATTCTACCTTCCTGTAACGTTTCTGCCTGATTGGACCTTGTTTTCACACAAATGAACCCAGAATGATGTGAAATTTTGCTTCGTGCAACATAATTCTGGGTGCCATTTACAAACCATAAGTGCTAATGACTCCATTCCTTTTTGTGGTTGTAGGGGCTGTTGATTGGAGTACATTAAAACAAACCTGACCTCTCCAGGACATTCAGAAGCCAAGTTATAAGCCAACAAATGTGTAACTGGACTACTACTTTAAATTGACACCAGATCCGCTGACATTTGGGACATGGTTTGACCCCCTTAGGAAAGTGCTATCATCATGAAACGTTCAGATCACTTACAGCTCAATAGATTCTACCTTTCTGTAACGTTTCAGCCTGATTGGACCTTGTTTTCACACAAATGAACCCAGAATGATGTGAAATTGTGCTTCGTGCAACATAATTCTGGGTGCCATTTAAAAACCATAAGTGCTAATGACTCCATTCCTTTTTGTGGTTGAAGGGGGTGTTGATTGGAGTATACTAAAACAAACCTGATCTCTCTAGGACATTCAGAAGCTAAGTTATGAGCCAACAAATGTGTAACTGGACTACTTCTTTAGACACCAGATCCGGTGACCTTTGGGACATGGTTTGACCCCCTTAGGAAAGTGCTATCATCATGAAACCTTCAGATCACTTACAACTCAATAGATTCTACCTTCTTGTAACGTTTCAGCCTGATTGGACCTTGTTTTCACACAAATGGACCCAGAATGATGTGAAATTGTGCTTCGTGCAACATAATTCTGGGTGCCATTTAAAAACCATTGTGCTAATGACTCCATTCCTTTTTGAGGATTGTAGGGGCTGTTGATTGGAGTACACTAAATGAAACCTGATCTCTCTAGGACATTCAGAAGCCATGTTATAAGCCCACAAATGTGTAACTGGACTACTTTAAATTGACACCAGATCCAGTGACCTTTGGGACATGGTTTGACCCCCTTAGGAAAGTGCTATCATCATGAAACGTTCAGACCACTTACAATTCAATAGATTCTACCTTCCTGTAACGTTTCAGCCTGATTCTACCTTGTTTTCACACAAATGAACCCAGAATGATGTGAAATTGTGCTTCGTGCAACATAATTCTGGGTGCCATTTAAAAACCATAAGTGTTAATGACTCCATTCCTTTTTGTGGTTGTAGGGGCTGTTGATTGGAGTACATTAAAACAAACCTGATCTCTCTAGGACATTCAGAAGCCAAGTTAAAAGCCCACAAATTTGTAACTGGACTACTTCTTTAAATTGACACCAGATCCGGTGACCTTTGGGACATGGTTTGACCCTCTTTGGAAAGTGTGATCATCTTGAAACGTTCAGATCACTTACAACTCAATAGATTCTACCTTCTTGTAACGTTTCAGCCTGATTGGACCTTGTTTTCACACAAATGGACCCAGAATGATGTGAAATTGTGCTTCATGCAACATAATTCTGGGTGTCATTTAAAAACCATAAGTGCTAATGACTCCATTCCTTTTAGTGGTAATGGGGGCTGCTAATTGGAGTACTCTAAAACAAACCTGACCTCTCTAGGATATTCAGATGCCAAGTTATAAGCCCACAAAGGTGTAACTGGACTACTTCTTTAAAGTGACACCAGGCCCGGTGACCTTTGGGACATGGTTTGACCCCCAATAGGAATGTGCGATCATCATGAAACGTTCAGATCACTTACAACTCAATAGATTCTACCTTCTTGTAACGTTTCAGCCGGATTGGACCTTGTTTTCACACAAATGGACCCAGAATGATGGGAAATTGTGCTTCGTGCAACATAATTCTGGGTGCCATTTAAAAACCATAAGTGCTAATGACTCCATTCCTTTTTGAGGTTGTAGGGGCTGTTGATTGGAGTACACTAAAACAAACCTGATCTCTCTAGGACATTCAGAAACCAAGTTATAAGCCCTCAAAGGTGTAATTGGACTACTTCTTTAAAGTGACACCAGGCCCGGTGACCTTTGGGACAGGGTTTGACCCCCTATAGGAATGTGCGATCATCATGAAACCTTCATATCACTTACAATTCAATAGATTCTACCGTCTTGTAACGTTTCAGCCTGATTGGACCTTGTTTTCACACAAATGGACCCAGAATGATGTGAAATTGTGCTTCGTGCAACATAATTCTGGGTGCCATTTACAAACCATAAATGCTAATGACTCCATTACATTTTGTGGTTGTAGGGGCTGTTGATTGGAGTACATTAAAGCAAACCTGATCTCTCTAGGACATTCAGAAGCCAAGTTATAAGCCCACAAATGTGTAACTGGACTACTTCTTTAAATTGACACCAGATCCGGTGACTTTTGGGACATGGTTTGACCCCCTTAGGAAAGTGCTATCATCATGAAACGTTCAGATCACTTACAATTCAATAGATTCTACCTTCCTGTAACATTTCAGCCTGATTGTCTCTTGTTTTCACACAAATGAACCCAGAATGATGTGAAATTGTGCTTCGTGCAACATAATTCTGGGTGCAATTTAAAAACCATAAGTGCTAATGACTCCATTCCTTTTTGTGGTTGTAGGGGCTGTTGATTGGAGTACATTAAAACAAACCTGATCTCTCTAGGACATTCAGAAGCCAAGTTATAAGCCCACAAATGTGTAACTGGACTACTTCTTTAAATTGACACCAGATCCGGTGACCTTTGGGACATGGTTTGACCCCCTTAGGAAAGTTCGATAATCTTGAAACGTTCAGATCACTTACAACTCAATAGATTCTACCTTCTTGTAACGTTTCAGCCTGATTGGACCTTGTTTTCACACAAATGGACCCAGAATGATGTGAAATTGTGCTTCATGCAACATAATTCTGGGTGCCATTTAAAAACCATAAGTGCTAATGACTCCATTCCTTTTTGTGGTTGTAGGGGCTGTTGATTGGAGTACATTAAAACAAACCTGATCTCTCTAGGACATTCAGAAGCCAAGTTATAAGCCCACAAATGTGTAACTGCACTACTTCTTTAAATTGACACCAGATCCGGTGACCTTTGGGACATGGTTTGACCCCCTTAGGAAAGTGCGATCATCTTGAAACGTTCAGATCACTTACAACTCAATAGATTCTACCTTCTTGTAACGTTTCAGCCTGATTGGACCTTGTTTTCACACAAATGAACCCAGAATGATGTGAAATTTTGCTTCATGCAACATAATTCTGGGTGCCATTTAAAAACCATAAGTGCTAATGACCACATTCCTTTTTGTGGTTGTAGGGGCTGTTGATTGGAGTACATTAAAACAAACCTGATCTCTCTAGGACATTCAGAAGCCAAGTTATAAGCCCACAAATGTATAACTGGACTACTTCTTTAAATTGACCCCAGATCCGGTGACCTTTGGGACATGGTTTGATCCCCTTAGGAAAGTTCTATCATCATGAAACGTTCAGATCCCTTACAACTCAATAGATTCTACCTTCCTGTAACGTTTCAGCCTGATTGGTCCTTGTTTTCACACAAATGAACCCAGAATGATGTGAAATTGTGCTTCGTGCCACATAATGCTGGGTGCCATTTAAATACTATAAGTGCTAATGACTCCATTCCTTTTTGTGGTTGTAGGGGCTGTTGATTGGAGTATACTAAAACAAACCTGATCTCTCTAGGACATTCAGAAGCCAAGTTATAAGCCTACAAATGTGTAACTGGACTACTTCTTTAAAGTGACGTAGAAGTTTGTTCACTTGCTTCCATGCGCTCATGGAACACAGGACATCGCAACCTCTGTGATACTCAAGTAAAGCGTCACACACCAGCTGCTTGCACGTTGGAAATACAATCGGTAGTAACTTCTTACGCCACTCTATGTTGAACTCGTATAGTACGTATATGGGCGGTTTCGGCGGTTTGCGCATTTTCTATCTACCCTCCGCTAATATGACTCTGTGGTCTGTCTCCTGAGAATGTGCAGTTGGAACTTGCGAGAGTGCACTATCGACGTTCGACTTTTCCATTTCGTCAACTGTGCCATTTTCAGCCGCTGGCAAACGGCCGTTGACGGTCGATGCGAGACACCAACATAACGTTAGACCGCGACCCTCATGCCAGTTTTCTGTAGTACTGGTTGTAGTTTCTGGTGCACACTCGATACGCCATTACGATCACAATTATGTTGATTAATAAATCCAGTGTTGTAGCGACTGCAGCCAGCGCCATCGCGCAACTCGTGTCGGTGTTATCTCTCGATACCTTCGTTCGTATCCGAGCGTATGCAGAATCTACGGATCTGGTGAAGTTGCTTGTCACTAGCTTGCGCACGTTAGATATGGCACTTTGCGCGAGTCTCACACAACCATTAAGTGGCGACCGTCGCATCAGTGCAAAGTTTTTCCGATATATCGCTCGCAACATCGTTTGTCATTTGCTGTACACTGCGCACACTGGCCGCGAGGTCGCGGAGAGGGTCTTCGTTACGAGTTGTGTAATATCCGCTGACTTGCCGATTCAATTCTGGTGGCGCTGACCGAAACGAGAACGCTTTTAAGGCGCATGTCGTGGTAACTCTGATAGCGCCGTGGTTGACGAGGACGATCATCTTTAGCAATAGTTCATCTCGAAACGCAACGATGGTGAGGGCGACGAGTTGGCCGGTTCTGCCTTCAGGCCACTCGGTTGCCGCTAGATTGCCCAATGCCACACACGCAGACGAACCCTGTACACACTCAATGACCCGTGTGCGATCGTTGATTTCTGCTAGTACGTTTGCTAGTTCTACGTGCTTCCACGGATCGGGCGTGGGCACGCGCTTGTTTTAGAGGCGTTTTCGTGCAGCCTCTACCCTGCACGACCGCTCGTGGCCACACTAGCTATATTTATCTTTATTTGTTTCACACACACACACACACACACACACACACACACACACACACACACACACACACACACACACACACACACACACACACACACACACACACACACACAGGCCCTTGCGTGCAAACCCCGGTCAGGCCTGCAGTGTACACATCAGAGACATGATGTTCTTTCACAGAACTGAGGTTGTTCATTACTAAATGACTTTTACAGGAATATTGTTATTATACTATTCAACAGGTTGATCATAATGATGTGTATTAAACCCACAACCTAGCACTGAGGACAGAAGGACTTTATTTAAATTAGTACTTAATGGAAACGATACATAATGATACATAAGAGCCATGTCATACATTCAGCCTAGGAATAGTAGCATTGTGCAGTATTAAAAATATACACATCAATTGCTCGAATCCCATTGTTGCAAAGTAAAACTCTAATAAAACTCTAGTCTGACATCAACAGAGAAGACTTAGTGTATGTACTACAAATACAGCATTAGGATTTCGAGTGGACCGTGCACCTTGTGAACCATCAGAGGCTTATGACGCAACATATCTTCCAGTTGCTATTAGACAAGTTATAATTCTCAACCATTTTTCGGAACTGGTTTCTTGGGTCCGTGAGTAAATGCCAAATGAGATGATAGTCCTTAAGTAAGTTCCTGGCGATCCCATGTCACGCTCTTGCCCATCAGCCGGTGAACGCTGAGACGGAACTCGATGAGAGCGATGTATTTTTTAAGTGCTCCGAATGTACTTCTAACAAGCGTGCGATTCACTTCGTGAGTAAACCGCAGCTGCAGCTGATTCAAACAGTCGAGCCAACTTTCTACATCACAATATGCGTTTTGTAGTTAGTCGAGTTACCTTTTGTGTGGCGCATGCACGGGTCGTTAGCGTCCAGCTCCCAGCTTAGAGAGTCCTGTATTGACACAGATGTCAATACATCTCGATGTCATGCAACACACAAAGTCTGTCGCATACAGGTGGGTTAACACATGTACGATACCTTTTGTGTGGCGCATGCACGGGTCGTTAGCGTCCAGCTCCCGGCTTATAGAGAGTCCTGTATTGACACAGACGTCAATACATCTCGATGTCATGCAACACACAAAGTCTGTCGCATACAGGTGGGTTAACACACATGTACGATGTGTGCGATGGCGCGCCCGTTTACAATGGGACACGACGATGATCATTGTTAACCAAACTCTTGTTTCTCACGACAGGTGGTAGCGTTGTCTCCTGCACCTGGTCTTCGTGCACAGAGGGTGTTGTAATGTGCTCGTCATAGTCGCGATCGTTGTCACTCGAATCCGTTGTTCTCACGACAGGTGTTAGCGTTGTCTCCTGCATGTTGTCTTCGCGTGCGGCAAGCGTTGTGCTGTGCTCGTTATAATGGTTGTCTTCGTACAAAGGGGGTGTTGAATACTCCTTCGCGAGTAGTCTAGGAGGTGGTGTGATGGGACGTATCTCAGAGGCGTTATGTGAGCGTACCACCATGGCCTGAGCAACTGCGGCTACTGAGAGTACACCCAGTACATACGGCGAGATCATTTTTTTTCTTGGGTGTTGTACGTGTGGGTACAGCCGCTTTAATGGCAGTGAGAGCAAGTGGGTATATGTATTTATAGGTCACTAGCAGAAACTAAGGCACGTGGTCATAGTGTAATCGTAACCACCTAAAGTAGCTCTTGTCATAATTTAATATACATAGAAATCAGAAACGGGCATGTCAGGATAGACATCACGAGTGATAATGCGGCCAGTATCTGTGTGCGCTTGAGAGCACCTTGTTGTTCTACTGTGGTGCCCATGCCGCCGGGTCTGTAAATGTCATCGACCTTCTTTATATACGCATACGCTAAAGACCGTATATTCTTTATGGATTTGAACACGTCCTTTGTTTCGCGTAACGCTTGAGCTGTCTCGAGCGTGATGTTGTGAGCGTACACCAGAGTTTCGCGTGCACCGAGGTCCGAAAGGGCGTGCGCTACAACTATTAACCTTGGTTTGGGAGTGTGGCGAAACGCTCGCTCCGCTGTAATGGGCGGATGCAATGTTATCACCTGGTACGTTTCGTTAGTCGGGTCGTAACACACCGGTCCGTGTCACGGACCGTCACATTGTATGGGGCAAAGTAAGGACAACACGCCGCCGACCATGACTTCGCACTCGACCGTGGTGGTGTTGTCGATTTGCAAAGGATCACATACGCCTCTCCAGTCGCAATGAGGCACAGGCACATTGTAGTCGACGCGACCGTCGGTCACCATAGCTTTCGTCAGCCAACACACTCGATTGCCCTTCGAAACATCGGCGATCAACGTGAGCGTAGAGGTCGCCGTCGCTTTAATGTACGCCAGGATATCCGTGTGTGAGTGCACGCTCGACGTCGATTGACAACCGGTCATGTCAGACCTGATCAGACCTTCCGAACACATGACCATTAGTTGTTGTGCGGCAGAGAGTATCGCGATCATACCGTTGAGATGTGTAGAAAGCGCGTACACGCTAGCCTTCCACGTTTCCAAAGTTTCCAGCAGTCTAGAGGGACTTGTCTTAGCGCTACGGCTGTGCTGAATTTGCGTTGAGTAGACACAACGGCTTCGACCTCGCTTAGGATCTGTGGGCTCATGTACTCGTGGTAGGCCAAGACGTGTATAGTCGAGCGCGGTGATGCCCCGAACACTTGACCCGGTTTTGTTGTGGCGATATGCGTGTCCAGTAACGCGGCAAAGTCCGCGTGTCTAGCTTGTATTGATTTTACAGCTCGCTCATACCCCAACAGTACGGTCCGTAGAAGTTCGTTCACTTGTTTGCATGCGCTCGCGGAACACAGGACATCGCAACCTCTGTGATACTCAAGTAAAGCGTCACACACCAGCTGCTTGCACGTTGGAAATACAATCGGTAGTAACTTCTTACTCTACTCTATGTTGAACTCGTATAGTATGTATATGGGCAGTTGCGGCGATTTGCGCATTTTCTATCTACCCTACGCTAATATGACTCTGTGGTCTGTCTCCTGAGATGGTGCGGTTGGAACTTGCGAGAGTGCACTATCGACGGTCGGCGTTTCCATTTCGTCAACTGTGCCATTTTCAGCCGCTGGCAAACGGCCGTCAACGGTCGATGCGAGACACCAACATAACGTTAGACCGTGACCCTCATGCCAGTTTTCTGTAGTACTGGTTGTAGTTTCTGGTGCACACTCGATACGCCATTAAGATCACAATTACGTTGATTAATAAATCCAGTGTTGTAGCGACTGCAGCCAGCGCCGTCGCGCAACTCGTGTCGGTGTTATCTCTCGATACTTTCATTCGTATCCGAGCGTATGCAGAATCTACGGATCTGGTGAAGTTGCTTGTCACTAGCTTGCGCACGTTTGATATGGCACTTTCTGCGAGACTCACACAACCTGCAGTGGCGACCGTCGCGTCAGTGCAAAGTTTTTCCGATATATCGCTCGCAACATCGTTTGTCATTTGCTGTACACTGCGCACAATGGCCGCGAGGTCGCGGAGAGGGTTTTCTTTACGAGTTGTGTAATATCCGCTGACTTGCCGATTCAATTCTGGTGGCGCTGACCCAAACGAGAACGCTTTTAAGGCGCATGTCGTGGTAACTCTGGTAGCGCCGTGGTTGACGAGGACGATCATCTTTAGCAATAGTTCATCTCGAAGCGCAACGATGGTGAGGGCGACGGGTTGGCCGGTTCCGCCTTCAGGCCACTCGGTTGCCGCTAGATTGCCCAATGCCACACACGCAGACGAACCCTGTACACACTCAATGACCCGTGTGCGATCGTTGATTTCTGCTAGTACGTTTGCTAGTTCTACGTGCTTCCACGGATCGGGCGTGGGCACGCGCTTGTTTTAGAGGCGTTTTCGCGCAGCCTCTACCCTGCACGACCGCTCGTGGCCGCACTAGCTATATTTATCTTTATTTGTTTCACACACACACACACACACACACACACACACACACACACACACACACACACACACACACACACACACACACACACACACACACACACACACAGGCGTGCAAACCCCGGTCAGGCCTGCAGTGTACACATCAGAGACATGATGTTCTTTCACAGAACTGAGGTTGTTCATGACTAAATGACTTTTACAGGAATATTGTTATTATACTATTCAACAGGTTGATCATAATGATGTGTATTAAACCCACAACCTAGCACTGAGGACAGAGGGACTTTATTTAAATTAGTACTTAATGGAAACGATACATAATGATACATAAGAGCCATGTCATACATTCAGCCTAGGAATAGTAGCATTGTGCAGTATTAAAAATATACACATCAATTGCTCGAATCCCATTGTTGCAAAGTAAAACTCTAATAAAACTCTAGTCTGACATCAACAGAGAAGACTTAGTGTATGTACTACAAATACAGCATTAGGATTTCGAGTGGACCGTGCACCTTGTGAACCATCAGAGGCTTATGACGCAACATATCTTCCAGTTGCTATTAGACAAGTTATAATTCTCAACCATTTTTCGGAACTGGTTTCTTGGGTCCGTGAGTAAATGCCAAATGAGATGATAGTCCTTAAGTAAGTTCCTGGCGATCCCATGTCACGCTCTTGCCCATCAGCCGGTGAACGCTGAGACGGAACTCGATGAGAGCGATGTATTTTTTAAGTGCTCCGAATGTACTTCTAACAAGCTGGCACGACGGCCCCCACAACCACAACACGACATGCGCCTTAAAAGCGTTCTCGTTTCGGTCAGCGCCACCAGAATTGAATCGGCAAGTCAGCGGATATTACACAACTCGTAACGAAGACCCTCTCCGCGACCTCGCGGCCAGTGTGCGCAGTGTACAGCAAATGACAAACGATGTTGCGAGCGATATATCGGAAAAACTTTGCACTGACGCGACGGTCGCCACTTAATGGTTGTGTGAGACTCGCGCAAAGTGCCATATCTAACGTGCGCAAGCTAGTGACAAGCAACTTCACCAGATCCGTAGATTCTGCATACGCTCGGATACGAACGAAGGTATCGAGAGATAACACCGACATGAGTTGCGCGATGGCGCTGCTTGCAGTCGCTACAACACTGGATTTATTAATCAACATAATTGTGATCGTAATGGCGTATCGAGTGTGCACCAGAAACTACAACCAGTAATACAGAAAACTGGCATGAGGGTCGCGGTCTAACGTTATGTTGGTGTCTCGCATCGACCGTCAACGGCCGTTTGCCAGCGGCTGAAAATGGCACAGTTGACGAAATGGAAAAGTCGAACGTCGATAGTGCACTCTCGCAAGTTCCAACTGCACATTCTCAGGAGACAGACCACAGAGTCATATTAGCGGAGGGTAGATAGAAAATGCGCAAACCGCTGAAACCGCCCATATACGTACTATACGAGTTCAACATAGAGTGGAGTAAGAAGTTACTACCGATTGTATTTCCAACGTGCAAGCAGCTGGTGTGTGACGCTTTACTTGAGTATCACAGAGGTTGCGATGTCCTGTGTTCCATGAGCGCATGGAAGCAAGTGAACAAACTTCTACGTCACTTTAAAGAAGTAGTCCAGTTACACATTTGTGGGCTTATAACTTGGCTTCTGAATGTCCTAGAGAGATCAGGTTTGTTTTAGTATACTCCAATCAACAGCCCCTACAACCACAAAAAGGAATGGAGTCATTAGCACTTATAGTATTTAAATGGCACCCAGCATTATGTGGCACGAAGCACAATTTCACATCATTCTGGGTTCATTTGTGTGAAAACAAGGTCCAATCAGGCTGAAATGTTACAGGAAGGTAGAATCTATTGAGTTGTAAGGGATCTGAACGTTTCATGATGATAGAACTTTCCTAAGGGGATCAAACCATGTCCCAAAGGTCACCGGATCTGGGGTCAATTTAAAGAAGTAGTCCAGTTATACATTTGTGTGCTTATAACTTGGCTTCTGAATGTCCTAGAGAGATCAGGTTTGTTTTAATGTACTCCAATCAACAGCCCCTACAACCACAAAAAGGAATGTGGTCATTAGCACTTATGGTTTTTAAATGGCACCCAGAATTATGTTGCATGAAGCAAAATTTCACATCATTCTGGGTTCATTTGTGTGAAAACAAGGTCCAATCAGGCTGAAACGTTACAAGAAGGTAGAATCTATTGAGTTGTAAGTGATCTGAACGTTTCAAGATGATCGCACTTTCCTAAGGGGGTCAAACCATGTCCCAAAGGTCACCGGATCTGGTGTCAATTTAAAGAAGTAGTGCAGTTACACATTTGTGGGCTTATAACTTGGCTTCTGAATGTCCTAGAGAGATCAGGTTTGTTTTAATGTACTCCAATCAACAGCCCCTACAACCACAAAAAGGAATGGAATCATTAGCATTTATGGTTTTTAAATGGCACCCAGAATTATGTTGCATGAAGCACAATTTCACATCATTCTGGGTCCATTTGTGTGAAAACAAGGTCCAATCAGGCTGAAACGTTACAAGAAGGTAGAATCTATTGAGTTGTAAGTGATCTGAACGTTTCAAGATTATCGCACTTTCCTAAGGGGGTCAAACCATGTCCCAAAGGTCACCGGATCTGGTGTCAATTTAAAGAAGTAGTCCAGTTACACATTTGTGGGCTTATAACTTGGCTTCTGAATGTCCTAGAGAGATCAGGTTTGTTTTAATGTACTCCAATCAACAGCCCCTACAACCACAAAAAGGAATGGAGTCATTAGCACTTATGGTTTTTAAATGGCACCCAGAATTATGTTGCACGAAGCACAATTTCACATCATTCTGGGTTCATTTGTGTGAAAACAAGAGACAATCAGGCTGAAATGTTACAGGAAGGTAGAATCTATTGAATTGTAAGTGATCTGAACGTTTCATGATGATAGCACTTTCCTAAGGGGGTCAAACCATGTCCCAAAAGTCACCGGATCAGGTGTCAATTTAAAGAAGTAGTCCAGTTACACATTTGTGGGCTTATAACTTGGCTTCTGAATGTCCTAGAGAGATCAGGTTTGTTTTAATGTACTCCAATCAACAGCCCCTACAACCACAAAATGTAATGGAGTCATTAGCATTTATGGTTTGTAAATGGCACCCAGAATTATGTTGCACGAAGCACAATTTCACATCATTCTGGGTCCATTTGTGTGAAAACAAGGTCCAATCAGGCTGAAACGTTACAAGACGGTAGAATCTATTGAATTGTAAGTGATATGAACGTTTCATGATGATCGCACATTCCTATAGGGGGTCAAACCATGTCCCAAAGGTCACCGGGCCTGGTGTCACTTTAAAGAAGTAGTCCAATTACACCTTTGAGGGCTTATAACTTGGTTTCTGAATGTCCTAGAGAGATCAGGTTTGTTTTAGTGTACTCCAATCAACAGCCCCTACAACCTCAAAAAGGAATGGAGTCATTAGCACTTATTGTTTTTAAATGGCACCCAGAATTATGTTGCACGAAGCACAATTTCCCATCATTCTGGGTCCATTTGTGTGAAAACAAGGTCCAATCCGGCTGAAACGTTACAAGAAGGTAGAATCTATTGAGTTGTAAGTGATCTGAACGTTTCATGATGATCGCACATTCCTATTGGGGGTCAAACCATGTCCCAAAGGTCACCGGGCCTGGTGTCACTTTAAAGAAGTAGTCCAGTTACACCTTTGTGGGCTTATAACTTGGCATCTGAATATCCTAGAGAGGTCAGGTTTGTTTTAGAGTACTCCAATTAGCAGCCCCCATTACCACTAAAAGGAATGGAGTCATTAGCACTTATGGTTTTTAAATGACACCCAGAATTATGTTGCATGAAGCACAATTTCACATCATTCTGGGTCCATTTGTGTGAAAACAAGGTCCAATCAGGCTGAAACGTTACAAGAAGGTAGAATCTATTGAGTTGTAAGTGATCTGAACGTTTCAAGATGATCACACTTTCCAAAGAGGGTCAAACCATGTCCCAAAGGTCACCGGATCTGGTGTCAATTTAAAGAAGTAGTCCAGTTACAAATTTGTGGGCTTTTAACTTGGCTTCTGAATGTCCTAGAGAGATCAGGTTTGTTTTAATGTACTCCAATCAACAGCCCCTACAATCCTCAAAAAGGAATGGAGTCATTAGCACTTATGGTTTTTAAATGGCACCCAGAATTATGTTGCACGAAGCACAATTTCACATCATTCTGGGTCCATTTGTGTGAAAACAAGGTCCAATCAGGCTGAAACGTTACAAGAAGGTAGAATCTATTGAGTTGTAAGTGATCTGAAGGTTTCATGATGATAGCACTTTCCTAAGGGGGTCAAACCATGTCCCAAAGGTCACCGGATCTGGTGTCTAAAGAAGTAGTCCAGTTACACATTTGTTGGCTCATAACTTAGCTTCTAAATGTCCTAGAGAGATCAGGTTTGTTTTAGTATACTCCAATCAACACCCCCTACAACCACAAAAAGGAATGGAGTCATTAGCACTTATGGTTTTTAAATGGCACCCAGAATTATGTTGCACGAAGCACAATTTCACATCATTCTGGGTTCATTTGTGTGAAAACAAGGTCCAATCAGGCTGAAACGTTACAGGAAGGTAGAATCTATTGAGTTGTAAGTGATCTGAACGTTTCATGATGATAGCACTTTCCTAAGGGGGTCAAACAATGTCCCAAAGGTCACCGGATCTGGTGTCAATTTAAAGTAGTAGTCCAGTTACACATTTGTTGGCTTATAACTTGGCTTCTGAATGTCCTGGAGAGGTCAGGTTTGTTTTAATGTACTCCAATCAACAGCCCCTACAACCACAAAAAGGAATGGAGTCATTAGCACTTATGGTTTGTAAATGGCACCCAGAATTATGTTGCACGAAGCAAAATTTCACATCATTCTGGGTTCATTTGTGTGAAAACAAGGTCCAATCAGGCAGAAACGTTACAGGAAGGTAGAATCTATTGAGTTGTAAGTGATCTGAACGTTTCATGATGATAGCACTTTCCTATAGGGGGTCAAACCATGTCCCAAAGGTCACCGGGCCTGGTGTCACTTTAAAGAAGTAGTCCAGTTACACCTTTGTGGGCTTATAACTTGGCTTCTGAATGTCCTAGAGAGATCAGGGTTGTTTTAGTGTACTCCAATCAACAGCCCCCACAACCACAAAAAGGAATGGAGTCATTAGCACTTATGGTTCTTAAATGGCACCCAGAATTATTTTGCACGAAGCACAATTTCACATCATTCTGGGTCCATTTGTGTGAAAACAAGGTCCAATCAGGCTGAAACGTTACAGGAAGGTAGAATCTATTGAGTTGTAAGTGATCTGAACGTTTCAAGATGATCGCACATTCCTATAGGGGGTAAAACCATGTCCCAAAGGTCACCGGGCCTGGTGTCACTTTAAAGAAGTAGTCCAGTTACATCTTTGTAGGCTTATAACTTGGCTTCTGAATGTCCTAGAGAGATCAGGTTTGTTTTAATGTACTCCAATCAACAGCCCCTACAACCACAAAAAGGAATGGAGTCATTAGCACTTATGGTTTGTAAATGGCACACAGAATTATGTTGCACGAAGCACAATTTCACATCATTCTGGGTTCATTTGTGTGAAAACAAGGTCCAATCAGGCAGAAACGTTACAGGAAGGTAGAATATATTGAGTTGTAAGTGATCTGAACGTTTCATGATGATAGCACTTTCCTAAGGGGGTCAAACCATGTTGCAAAGGTCACCGGATCTGGTGTCACTTTAAAGAATTAGTCCAGTTACACATTTGTGGGCTTATAACTTGGCTTCTGAATGTCCTAGAGCGGTCAGGTTTGTTTTAGTGTACTCCAATCAACAGCCCCTACAACCACAAAAAGGAATGGAGTCATTAGCACTTATGGTTTGTAAATGGCACCCAGAATTATGTTGCACGAAGCACAATTTCACATCATTCTGGGTCCATTTGTGTGAAAACAAGGTCCAATCAGGCTGAAACATTACAGGAAGGTAGAATCTATTAAAATGTAAGTGATCTGAAGGTTTCATGATGATAGCACTTCCCTAAGGGGGTCAAACCATGTCCCAAAGGTCACCGGATCTGGTGTCTAAAGAAGTAGTCCAGTTACACATTTGTGGGCTTAAAACTTGGCTTCTGAATGCCCTAGAGAGATCAGGTTTGTTTTAGTATACTCCAATCAACAGCCCCTACAACCACAAAAAGGAATGGAGTCATTAGCACTTATGGTTTTTAAATGGCACCCAGAATTATGTTGCACGAAGCACAATTTCACATCATTCTGGGTTCATTTGTGTGAAAACAAGGTCCAATCAGGCTGAAACGTTACAGAAAGGTAGAATCTATTGAGTTGTAAGTGATCTGAACATTTCATGATGATAGCACTTTCCTAAGGGGGTCAAACCACGTCCCAAATGTCACCGGATCTGGTGTCAATTTAAAGTAGTAGTCCAGTTACACATTTGTGGGCTTATAACTTGGCTTCTGAATGTCCTGGAGAGGTCAGGTTTGTTTTAATGTACTCCAATCAACAGCCCCTACAACCACAAAAAGGAATGGAGTCATTAGCACTTATGGTTTGTAAATGGCACCCAGAATTATGTTGCACGAAGCAAAATTTCACATCATTCTGGGTTCATTTGTGTGAAAACAAGGTCCAATCAGGCAGAAACGTTACAGGAAGGTAGAATCTATTGAGTTGTAAGTGATCTGAACGTTTCATGATGATAGCACTTTCCTATAGGGGGTCAAACCATGTCCCAAAGGTCACCGGACCTGGTGTCACTTTAAAGAAGTAGTCCAGTTACACCTTTGTGGGCTTATAACTTGGCTTCTGAATGTCCTAGAGAGATCAGGGTTGTTTTAGTGTACTCCAATCAACAGCCCCCACAACCACAAAAAGGAATGGAGTCATTAGCACTTATGGTTCTTAAATGGCACCCAGAATTATGTTGCACGAAGCACAATTTCACATCATTCTGGGTCCATTTGTGTGAAAACAAGGTCCAATCAGGCTGAAACGTTACAGGAAGGTAGAATCTATTGAGTTGTAAGTGATCTGAACGTTTCAAGATGATCGCACATTCCTATAGGGGGTAAAACCATGTCCCAAAGGTCACCGGGCCTGGTGTCACTTTAAAGTAGTCCAGTTACATCTTTGTAGGCTTATAACTTGGCTTCTGAATGTCCTAGAGAGATCTGGTTTGTTTTAGTGTACTCCAATCAACAGCCCCTACAACCACAAAAAGGAATGGAGTCATTAGCACTTATGGTTTGTAAATGGCACACAGAATTATGTTGCACGAAGCACAATTTCACATCATTCTGGGTTCATTTGTGTGAAAACAAGGTCCAATCAGGCAGAAACGTTACAGGAAGGTAGAATCTATTGAGTTGTAAGTGATCTGAACGTTTCATGATGATAGCACTTTCCTAAGGGGGTCAAACCATGTCGCAAAGGTCACCGGATCTGGTGTCACTTTAAAGAATTAGTCCAGTTACACATTTGTGGGCTTATAACTTGGCTTCTGAATGTCCTAGAGCGGTCAGGTTTGTTTTAGTGTACTCCAATCAACAGCCCCTACAACCACAAAAAGGAATGGAGTCATTAGCACTTATGGTTTGTAAATGGCACGCAGAATTATGTTGCACGAAGCACAATTTCTAATCATTCTGGGTCCATTTGTGTGAAAACAAGGTCCAATCAGGCTGAAACATTACAGGAAGGTAGAATCTATTAAAATGTAAGTGATCTGAAGGTTTCATGATGATAGCACTTCCCTAAGGGGGTCAAACCATGTCCCAAAGGTCACCGGATCTGGTGTCTAAAGAAGTAGTCCAGTTACACATTTGTGGGCTTAAAACTTGGCTTCTGAATGTCCTAGAGAGATCAGGTTTGTTTTAGTATACTCCAATCAACAGCCCCTACAACCACAAAAAGGAATGGAGTCATTAGCACTTATGGTTTTTAAATGGCACCCAGAATTATGTTGCACGAAGCACAATTTCACATCATTCTGGGTTCATTTGTGTGAAAACAAGGTCCAATCAGGCTGAAACGTTACAGAAAGGTAGAATCTATTGAGTTGTAAGTGATCTGAACATTTCATGATGATAGCACTTTCCTAAGGGGGTCAAACCACGTCCCAAATGTCACCGGATCTGGTGTCAATTTAAAGTAGTAGTCCAGTTACACATTTGTGGGCTTATAACTTGGCTTCTGAATGTCCTGGAGAGGTCAGGTTTGTTTTAATGTACTCCAATCAACAGCCCCTACAACCACAAAAAGGAATGGAGTCATTAGCACTTATGGTTTGTAAATGGCACCCAGAATTATGTTGCACGAAGCAAAATTTCACATCATTCTGGGTTCATTTGTGTGAAAACAAGGTCCAATCAGGCAGAAACGTTACAGGAAGGTAGAATCTATTGAGTTGTAAGTGATCTGAACGTTTCATGATGATAGCACTTTCCTATAGGGGGTCAAACCATGTCCCAAAGGTCACCGGGCCTGGTGTCACTTAAAGAAGTAGTCCAGTTACACCTTTGTGGGCTTATAACTTGGCTTCTGAATGTCCTAGAGAGATCAGGGTTGTTTTAGTGTACTCCAATCAACAGCCCCCACAACCACAAAAAGGAATGGAGTCATTAGCACTTATGGTTCTTAAATGGCACCCAGAATTATGTTGCACGAAGCACAATTTCACATCATTCTGGGTCCATTTGTGTGAAAACAAGGTCCAATCAGGCTGAAACGTTACAGGAAGGTAGAATCTATTGAGTTGTAAGTGATCTGAACGTTTCAAGATGATCGCACATTCCTATAGGGGGTAAAACCATGTCCCAAAGGTCACCGGGCCTGGTGTCACTTTAAAGTAGTCCAGTTACATCTTTGTAGGCTTATAACTTGGCTTCTGAATGTCCTAGAGAGATCTGGTTTGTTTTAATGTACTCCAATCAACAGCCCCTACAACAACAAAAAGGAATGGAGTCATTAGCACTTATGGTTTGTAAATGGCACACAGAATTATGTTGCACGAAGCACAATTTCACATCATTCTGGGTTCATTTGTGTGAAAACAAGGTCCAATCAGGCAGAAACGTTACAGGAAGGTAGAATCTATTGAGTTGTAAGTGATCTGAACGTTTCATGATGATAGCACTTTCCTAAGGGGGTCAAACCATGTCGCAAAGGTCACCGGATCTGGTGTCACTTTAAAGAATTAGTCCAGTTACACATTTGTGGGCTTATAACTTGGCTTCTGAATGTCCTAGAGCGGTCAGGTTTGTTTTAGTGTACTCCAATCAACAGCCCCTACAACCACAAAAAGGAATGGAGTCATTAGCACTTATGGTTTGTAAATGGCACCCAGAATTATGTTGCACGAAGCACAATTTCACATCATTCTGGGTCCATTTGTGTGAAAACAAGGTCCAATCAGGCTGAAACATTACAGGAAGGTAGAATCTATTAAAATGTAAGTGATCTGAAGGTTTCATGATGATAGCACTTCCCTAAGGGGGTCAAACCATGTCCCAAAGGTCACCGGATCTGGTGTCTAAAGAAGTAGTCCAGTTACACATTTGTGGGCTTATAACTTGGCTTCTGAATGTCCTAGAGAGATCAGGTTTGTTTTAGTATACTCCAATCAACAGCCCCTACAACCACAAAAAGGAATGGAGTCATTAGCACTTATGGTTTTTAAATGGCACCCAGAATTATGTTGCACGAAGCACAATTTCACATCATTCTGGGTTCATTTGTGTGAAAACAAGGTCCAATCAGGCTGAAACGTTACAGAAAGGTAGAATCTATTGAGTTGTAAGTGATCTGAACGTTTCATGATGATAGCACTTTCCTAAGGGGGTCAAACCATGTCCCAAATGTCACCGGATCTGGTGTCAATTTAAAGTAGTAGTCCAGTTACACATTTGTGGGCTTATAACTTGGCTTCTGAATGTCCTGGAGAGGTCAGGTTTGTTTTAATGTACTCCAATCAACAGCCCCTACAACCACAAAAAGGAATGGAGTCATTAGCACTTATGGTTTGTAAATGGCACCCAGAATTATGTTGCACGAAGCAAAATTTCACATCATTCTGGGTTCATTTGTGTGAAAACAAGGTCCAATCAGGCAGAAACGTTACAGGAAGGTAGAATCTATTGAGTTGTAAGTGATCTGAAAGTTTCATGATGATAGCACTTTCCTATAGGGGGTCAAACCATGTCCCAAAGGTCACCGGGCCTGGTGTCACTTTAAAGAAGTAGTCCAGTTACACCTTTGTGGGCTTATAACTTGGCTTCTGAATGTCCTAGAGAGATCAGGGTTGTTTTAGTGTACTCCAATCAACAGCCCCCACAACAACAAAAAGGAATGGAGTCATTAGCACTTATGGTTCTTAAATGGCACCCAGAATTATGTTGCACGAAGCACAATTTCACATCTTTCTGGGTCCATTTGTGTGAAAACAAGGTCCAATAAGGCTGAAACGTTACAGGAAGGTAGAATCTATTGAGTTGTAAGTGATCTGAACGTTTCAAGATGATCGCACATTCCTATAGGGGGTAAAACCATGTCCCAAAGGTCACCGGGCCTGGTGTCACTTTAAAGAAGTAGTCCAGTTACATCTTTGTAGGCTTATAACTTGGCTTCTGAATGTCCTAGAGAGATCAGGTTTGTTTTAATGTACTCCAATCAACAGCCCCTACAACCACAAAAAGGAATGGAGTCATTAGCACTTATGGTTTGTAAATGGCACCCAGAATTATGTTGCACGAAGCACAATTTCACATCATTCTGGGTCCATTTGTGTGAAAACAAGGTCCAATCAGGCTGAAACGTTACAAGAAGGTAGAATCTATTGAGTTGTAAGTGATCTGAACGTTTCATGATGATCGCACTTTCCTAAGGGGGTCAAACCATGTCCCAAAGGTCACCGGATCTGGTGTCACTTTAAAGAAGTAGTCCAGTTACACATTTGTGGGCTTATAACTTGGCTTCTGAATGTCCTCGAGAGGTCAGGGTTGTTTTAGTGTACTCCAATCAACAGCCCCTACAACCACAAAAAGGAATGGAGTCATTAGCACTTATGGTTTTTAAATGGCACCCAGAATTATGTTGCACGAAGCACAATTTGACATCATTCTGGGTACATTTGTGTGAAAACAAGGGACAATCAGGCTGAAACGTTACAGGAAGGTAGAATCTATTGAATTGTAAGTGATCTGAACGTTTCATGATGATCGCACATTCCTATAGGGGGTCAAACCATGTCCCAAAGGTTACCGGGCCTGGTGTCACTTTAAAGAAGTAGTCCAATTACACCTTTGAGGGCTTATAACTTGGCTTCTGAATGTCCTAGAGAGATCAAGTTTGTTTTAGTGTACTCCAATCAACAGCCCCTACAACTCAAAAAGGAATGGAGTCATTAGCACTTATGGTTTTTAAATGGCACCCAGAATTATGTTGCACGAAGCACAATTTCACATCATTCTGGGTCCATTTGTGTGAAAACAAGGTCCAATCAGGCTGAAACGTTACAGGAAGGTAGAATCTATTGAGTTGTAAGTGATCTGAACATTTCAAGATGATCGCACATTCCTATAGGGGGTAAAACCATGTCCCAAAGGTCACCGGGCCTGGTGTCACTTTAAAGAAGTAGTCCAGTTACATCTTTGTAGGCTTATAACTTGGCTTCTGAATGTCCTAGAGAGATCAGGTTTGTTTTAATGTACTCCAATCAACAGCCCCTACAACTACAAAAAGGAATGGAGTCATTAGCACTTAAGGTTTGTAAATGGCACACAGAATTATGTTGCACGAAGCACAATTTCACATCATTCTGGGTTCATTTGTGTGAAAACAAGGTCCAATCAGGCAGAAACGTTACAGGAAGGTAGAATCTATTGAGTTGTAAGTGATCTGAACGTTTCATGATGATAGCACTTTCCTAAGGGGGTCAAACCATGTCGCAAAGGTCACCGGATCTGGTGTCACTTTAAAGAATTAGTCCAGTTACACATTTGTGGGCTTATAACTTGGCTTCTGAATTTCCTAGAGCGGTCAGGTTTGTTTTAGTGTACTCCAATCAACAGCCCCTACAACCACAAAAAGGAATGGAGTCATTAGCACTTATGGTTTGTAAATGGCACCCAGAATTATGTTGCACGAAGCAAAATTTCACATCATTCTGGGTCCATTTGTGTGAAAACAATGTCCAATCAGGCTGAAACGTTACAAGAAGGTAGAATCTATTGAGTTGTAAGTGATCTGAACGTTTCATGATGATAGCACTTTCCTAAGGGGGTCAAACCATGTCCCAAAGGTCACCGGATCTGGTGTCAATTTAAAGAAGTAGTCCAGTTACACATTTGTGGGCTTATAACTTGGCTTCTGAATGTCCTAGAGAGATCAGGTTTGTTTTAGTGTACTCCAATCAACAGCCCCTACAACCACAAAAAGGAATGGAGTCATTAGCACTTTTGGTTTGTAAATGGCACCCAGAATTATGTTGCACGAAGCACAATTTCACTTCATTCTGGGTCCATTTGTGTGAAAACAAGGTCCAATCAGGCTGAAACGCTATAAGAAGGTAGAATCTATCGAGTTGTAAGTGATCTGAATGTTTCAAGATGATCGCACATTCCTATAGGGGGTAAAACCATGTCCCAAAGGTCACCGGGCCTGGTGTCACTTTAAAGAAGTAGTCCAGTTACATCTTTGTGGGCTTATAACTTGGCTTCTGAATGTCCTAGAGAGGTTAGGTTTGTTTTAGTGTACTCCAATCAACAGCCCCTACAACCACAAAACGGAATGGAGTCATTAGCACTTATGGTTTGTAAATGGCACCCAGAATTATGTTGCACGAAGCACAATTTCACATCATTCTGGGTTCATTTGTGTGAAAACAAGGTCCAATCAGGCTGAAACGTTACAAGAAGAAAGAATCTATTGAGTTGTAAGTGATCTGAACGTTTCATGATGATCGCACATTCCTATAGGGGGTCAAACCATGTCCCAAAGGTCACCGGGCCTGAAGTCACTTTAAAGAAGTAGTCCAGTTACACATTTGTGGGCTTATAACTTGGCTTCTGAATGTCCTGGAGAGATCAGGTTTGTTTTAGTGTACTCCAATCAACAGCCCCTACAACCACAAAAAGGAATGGAGTCATTAGCACTTATGGTTTGTAAATGGCACCCAGAATTATGTTGCATGAAGCACAATTTCACATCATTCTGGGTCCATTTGTGTGAAAACAAGGTCCAATCAGGCTGAAACGTTACAAGAAGGTAGAATCTATTGAGTTGTAAGTGATCTGAACGTTTCATGATGATCGCACATTCCTATAGGGGGTCAAACCATGTCCCAAAGGTCACCGGACCTGGTGTCACTTTAAAGAAGTAGTCCAGTTACACATTTGTGGGCTTATAACTTGGCTTCTGAATATCCAAGAGAGGTCAGGTTTGTTTTAGAGTACTCCAGTTAACAGCCCCCATTACCCCAAAGAGGAATGGAGTCATTAGCACTTATGGTTTTTAAATGGCACCCAGAATTATGTTGCACAAAGCACACTTTCACATCATTCTGGGTTCATTTGTGTGAAAACAAGGTCCAATCAGACTGAAACGTTACAGGAAGGTAGAATCTATTGAGTTGTAAGTGATCTGAACGTTTCATGATGATAGCACTTTCCTAAGGGGGTCAAACCATGTCCCAAAGGTCACCGGATCTGGTGTCAATTTAAAGTAGTAGTCCAGTTACAGATTTATGGGCTTATAACGTGGCTTCTGAATGTCCTAGAGAGATCAGGTTTGTTTTAGTATACTCCAATCAACAGCCCCTACAACCACAAAAAGGAATGGAGTCATTAGCACTTATGGTTTTTAAATGGCACCCAGAATTATGTTGCACGAAGCACAATTTCACATGATTCTGGGTCCATTTGTGTGAAAACAAGGTCCAATCAGGCTGAAACGTTACAGGAAGGTAGAATCTATTGAGTTGTAAGTGATCTGAACGTTTCATGATGATAGCACTTTCCTAAGGGGGTCAAACCATGTCCCAAAGGTCACCGGATCTGGTGTCAATTTAAAGAAGTAGTCCAGTTACACATTTGTGGGCTTATAACTTGGCTTCTGAATGTCCTAGAGAGATCAGGTTTATTTTAGTGTACTCCAATCAACAGCCCCTACAACCACAAAAAGGAATGGAGTCATTATCACTTATGGTTTGTAAATGGCACCCAGAATTATGTTGCACGAAGCACTATTTCACATCATTCTGGGTCCATTTGTGTGAAAACAAGGTCCAATCAGGCTGAAACATTACAGGAAGGTAGAATCTATTGAGTTGTAAGTGATCTGAACGTTTCATGATGATAGCACTTTCCTAAGGGGGTCAAACCATGTCCCAAAGGTCACCAGATCTGGTGTCAATTTAAAGAAGTAGTCCAGTTACACATGTGTGGGCTTATAACTTGGCTTCTGAATGTCCTAGAGAGATCAAGTTTATTTTAGTGTACTCCAATCAACAGCCCCTACAACCACAAAAAGGAATGGAGTCATTAGCACTTATGGTTTGTAAATGGCACCCAGAATTATGTTGCACGAAGCACTATTTCACATCATTCTGGGTCCATTTGTGTGAAAACAAGGTCCAATCAGGCTGAAACGTTACAAGAAGGTAGAATCTATTGAGTTGTAAGTGATCTGAACATTTCATGATGATATCACTTTCCTAAGGGGGTCAAACCATGTCCCAAAGGTCACCGGATCTGGTGTCAATTTAAAGAAGTAGTCCAGTTACACCTTTGTGGGCTTATAACTTGGCTTCTGAATGTCCTAGAGAGGTTAGGTTTGTTTTAGTGTACTCCAATCTACAGCCCCTACAACCACAAAAAGGAATGGAGTCATTAGCACTTATGGTTTGTAAATGGCACCCAGAATATGTTGCACGAAGCACAATTTCACATCATTCTGGGTTCATTTGTGTGAAAACAAGGTCCAATCAGGCTGAAACGTTACAGGAAGTTAGAATCTATTGAGTTGTAAGTGATCTGAACGTTTAATGATGATAGCACTTTCCTAAGGGGGTCAAACCATGTCCCAAAGGTCACCGGATCTGGTGTCAATTTAAATAAGTAGTCCAGTTACACATTTGTGGGCTTATAACTGGGCTTCTGAATGTCCTAGAGAGATCAGGTTTATTGTAGTGTACTTCAATCAACAGCCCCTACAACCACAAAAAGGAATGGAGTCATTAGCACTTATGGCTTTTAAATGGCACCCAGAATTATGTTGCACGAAGCACAATTTCACATCATTCTGGGTTCATTTGTGTGAAAACAAGGTCCAATCAGGCTGAAACGTTACATGAAGGTAGAATCTATTGAGTTGTATGTGATCTGAAGGTTTCATGATGATAGCACTTTCCTAAGGGGGTCAAACCATGTCTCAAAGGTCAGTGGATCTGGCGTCAATTTAAAGAAGTAGTCCAGTTGCACATTTGTGGGCTTATAACTTGGCTTCTGAATGTCCTAGAGCGATCAGGTTTGTTTTAGTGTACTCCAATCAACAGCCCCTAGAACCACAAAAAGGAATGGAGACATTAGCACTTATGGTTTTTAAATGGCACCCAGAATTATGTTGCACGAAGCACAATTTCACATCATTCTGGGTTCATTTGTGTGAAAACAAGGTCCAATCAGGCTGAATCGTTACAGGAAGGTAGAATCTATTGAGTTGTAAGTGATCTGAACGTTTCATGATGATAGCACTTTCCTAAGGGGGTCAAACCATGTCCCAAAGGTCACCGGATCTGGTGTCTAAAGAAGTAGTCCAGTTACACATTTGTGGGCTTATAACTTGGCTTCTGAATGTCCTAGAGAGATCAGGTTTGTTTTAGTGTACTCCAATCAACAGCCCCTACAACCACAAAAAGGAATGGAGTCATTAGCACTTATGGTTTTTAAATGGCACCCAGAATTATGTTGCACGAAGCACAATTTCACATCATTCTGGGTTCATTTGTGTGAAAACAAGGTCCAATCAGGCTGAAACGTTACAGGAAGGTAGAATCTATTGAGTTGTAAGTGATCTGAACGTTTCATGATGATAGCACTTTCCTAAGGGGGTCAAACAATGTCCCAAAGGTCACCGGATCTGGTGTCAATTTAAATAAGTAGTCCAGTTACACATTTGTGGGCTTATAACTTGGCTTCTGAATGTCCTAGAGCGATCAGGTTTGCTTTAGTGTACTCCAATCAACAGCCCCTACAACCACAAACAGGAATGGAGTCATTAGCACTTATGGTTTGTAAATGGCACCCAGAATTATGTTGCACGAAGAAAAATTTCACATCATTCTGGGTTCATTTGTGTGAAAACAAGGTCCAATCAGGCAGAAACGTTACAGGAAGGTAGAATCTATTGAGTTGTAAGTGATCTGAACGTTTCATGATGATAGCACTTTCCTATAGGGGGTCAAACCTTGTCCCAAAGGTCACCGGGCCTGGTGTCACTTTAAAGAAGTAGTCCAGTTACACCTTTGTGGGCTTATAACTTGGCTTCTGAATGTCCTAGAGAGATCAGGGTTGTTTTAGTGTACTCCAATCAACAGCCCCCACAACAACAAAAAGGAATGGAGTCATTAGCACTCATGGTTCTTAAATGGCACCCAGAATTATGTTGCACGAAGCACAATTTCACATCATTCTGGGTCCATTTGTGTGAAAACAAGGTCCAATCAGGCTGAAACGTTACAGGAAGGTAGAATCTATTGAGTTGTAAGTGATCTGAACGTTTCAAGATGATCGCACATTCCTATAGGGGGTAAAACCATGTCCCAAAGGTCACCGGGCCTGGTGTCACTTTAAAGAAGTAGTCCAGTTACATCTTTGTAGGCTTATAACGTGGCTTCTGAATGTCCTAGAGAGATCAGGTTTGTTTTAATGTACTCCAATCAACAGCCCCTACAACCACAAAAAGGAATGGAGTCATTAGCACTTATGGTTTGTAAATGGCACCCAGAATTATGTTGCACGAAGCACAATTTCACATCATTCTGGGTCCATTTGTGTGAAAACAAGGTCCAATCAGGCTGAAACGTTACAAGAAGGTAGAATCTATTGAGTTGTAAGTGATCTGAACGTTTCATGATGATCGCACATTCCTATAGGGGGTAAAACCATGTCCCAAAGGTCACCGCGCCTGGTGTCACTTTGAAGAAGTAGTCCAGTTACACATTTGTGGGCTTATAACTTGGCTTCTGAATGTCCTAGAGAGATCAGGTTTGTTTTAATGTACTCCAATCAACAGCCCCTACAACCACAAAAAGGAATGGAGTCATTAGCACTTATGGTTTGTAAATGGCACCCAGAATTATGTTGCATGAAGCACAATTTCACATCATTCTGGGTCCATTTGTGTGAAATCAAGGTCCAATCAGGCTGAAACGTTACAAGAAGGTAGAATCTATTGAGTTGTAAGTGATCTGAATGTTTCAAGATGATCGCACTTTCCTAAGGGGGTCAAACCATGTCCCAAAGGTCACCGGATCTGGTGTCAATTTAAAGAAGTAATCCAGTTACACATTTGTGGGCTTATAACTTGGCTTCTGAATGTCCTAGAGAGATCAGGTTTGTTTTAGTATACTCAAATCAACAGCCCCTACAACCACAAAAAGAATGGAATCATTAGCACTTATGGTTTTTAAATGGCACCCAGAATTATGTTGCACGAAGCACAATTTGACATCATTCTGGGTACATTTGTGTGAAAACAAGGGACAATCAGGCTGAAACGTTACAGGAAGGTAGAATCTATTGAATTGTTAGTGATCTGAACGTTTCATGATGATCGCACATTCCTATAGGGGGTCAAACCATGTCCCAAAGGTTACCGGGCCTGGTGTCACTTTAAAGAAGTAGTCCAATTACACCTTTGAGGGCTTATAACTTGGCTTCTGAATGTCCTAGAGAGATCAAGTTTGTTTTAGTGTACTCCAATCAACAGCCCCTACAACCTCAAAAAGGAATGGAGTCATTAGCACTTATGGTTTTTAAATGGCACCCAGAATTATGTTGCACGAAGCACAATTTCACATCATTCTGGGTCCATTTGTGTGAAAACAAGGTCCAATCAGGCTGAAACGTTACAGGAAGGTAGAATCTATTGAGTTGTAAGTGATCTGAACGTTTCAAGATGATCGCACATTCCTATAGGGGGTCAAACCATGTCCCAAAGGTCACCGGGCCTGAAGTCACTTTAAAGAAGTAGTCCAGTTACACATGTGTGGGCTTATAACTTGGCTTCTGAATGTCCTAGAGAGATCAGGTTTATTGTAGTGTACTTCAATCAACAGCCCCTACAACCACAAAAAGGAATGGAGTCATTAGCACTTATGGTTTGTAAATGGCACCCAGAATTATGTTGCACGAAGCACTATTTCACATCATTCTGGGTCCATTTGTGTGAAAACAAGGTCCAATCAGGCTGAAACATTACAAGAAGGTAGAATCTATTGAGTTGTAAGTGATCTGAACATTTCATGATGATAGCACTTTCCTAAGGGGGTCAAACCATGTCCCAAAGGTCACCGGATCTGGTGTCAATTTAAAGAAGTAGTCCAGTTACACCTTTGTGGGCTTATAACTTGGCTTCTGAATGTCCTAGAGAGATCAGGTTTATTGTAGTGTACTTCAATCAACAGCCCCTACAACCACAAAAAGGAATGGAGTCATTAGCACTTATGGTTTGTAAATGGCACCCAGAATTATGTTGCACGAAGCACTATTTCACATCATTCTGGGTCCATTTGTGTGAAAACAAGGTCCAATCAGGCTGAAACGTTACAGGAAGGTAGAATCTATTGAGTTGTAAGTGATCTGAACGTTTAATGATGATAGCACTTTCCTGAGGGGGTCAAACCATGTCCCAAAGGTCACCGGATCTGGTGTCAATTTAAAGAAGTAGTCCAGTTACACATTTATGGGCTTATAACTTGGCTTCTGAAGGTCCTAGAGCGATCAGGTTTGTTTAGTGTACTCCAATCAACAGCCCCTACAACCACAAAAAGGAATGGAGTCATTAGCACTTATGGCTTTTAAATGGCACCCAGAATTATGTTGCACGAAGCACAATTTCACATCATTCTGGGTTCATTTGTGTGAAAACAAGGTCCAATCAGGCTGAAACGTTACATGAAGGTAGAATCTATTGAGTTGTATGTGATCTGAAGGTTTCATGATGATAGCACTTTTCTAAGGGGGTCAAACCATGTCTCAAAGGTCAGTGGATCTGGCGTCAATTTAAAGAAGTAGTCCAGTTGCACATTTGTGGGCTTATAACTTGGCTTCTGAATGTCCTAGAGCGATCAGGTTTGTTTTAGTGTACTCCAATCAACAGCCCCTAGAACCACAAAAAGGAATGGAGACATTAGCACTTATGGTTTTTAAATGGCACCCAGAATTATGTTGCACGAAGCACAATTTCACATCATTCTGGGTTCATTTGTGTGAAAACAAGGTCCAATCAGGCTGAATCGTTACAGGAAGGTAGAATCTATTGAGTTGTAAGTGATCTGAACGTTTCATGATGATAGCACTTTCCTAAGGGGGTCAAACCATGTCCCAAAGGTCACCGGATCTGGTGTGTAAAGAAGTAGTCCAGTTACACATTTGTGGGCTTATAACTTGGCTTCTGAATGTCCTAGAGAGATCAGGTTTGTTTTAGTATACTCCAATCAACAGCCCCTACAACCACAAAAAGGAATGGAGTCATTAGCACTTATGGTTTTTAAATGGCACCCAGAATTATGTTGCACGAAGCACAATTTCACATCATTCTGGGTTCATTTGTGTGAAAACAAGGTCCAATCAGGCTGAAACGTTACAGGAAGGTAGAATCTATTGAGTTGTAAGTGATCTGAACGTTTCATGATGATAGCACTTTCCTAAGGGGGTCAAACAATGTCCCAAAGGTCACCGGATCTGGTGTCAATTTAAATAAGTAGTCCAGTTACACATTTGTGGGCTTATAACTTGGCTTCTGAATGTCCTAGAGCGATCAGGTTTGCTTTAGTGTACTCCAATCAACAGCCCCTACAACCACAAACAGGAATGGAGTCATTAGCACTTATGGTTTGTAAATGGCACCCAGAATTATGTTGCACATAGAAAAATTTCACATCATTCTGGGTTCATTTGTGTGAAAACAAGGTCCAATCAGGCAGAAACGTTACAGGAAGGTAGAATCTATTGAGTTGTAAGTGATCTGAACGTTTCATGATGATAGCACTTTCCTATAGGGGGTCAAACCATGTCCCAAAGCTCACCGGGCCTGGTGTCACTTTAAAGAAGTAGTCCAATTACACCTTTGAGGGCTTATAACTTGGCTTCTGAATGTCCTAGAGAGATCAAGTTTGTTTTAGTGTACTCCAATCAACAGCCCCTACAACCTCAAAAAGGAATGGAGTCATTAGCACTTATGGTTTTTAAATGGCACCCAGAATTATGTTGCACGAAGCACAATTTCACATCATTCTGGGTCCATTTGTGTGAAAACAAGGTCCAATCAGGCTGAAACGTTACAGGAAGGTAGAATCTATTGAGTTGTAAGTGATCTGAACGTTTCAAGATGATCGCACATTCCTATAGGGGGTAAAACCATGTCCCAAAGGTCACCGGGCCTGGTGTCACCTTAAAGAAGTAGTCCAGTTACATCTTTGTAGGCTTATAACTTGGCTTCTGAATGTCCTAGAGAGATCAGGTTTGTTTTAATGTACTCCAATCAACAGCCCCTACAACCACAAAAAGGAATGGAGTCATTAGCACTTATGGTTTTTAAATGGCACCCAGAATTATGTTGCACGAAGCACAATTTCACATCATTCTGGGTCCATTTGTGTGAAAACAAGGTCCAATCAGGCTGAAACGTTACAGGAAGGTAGAATCTATTGAGTTGTAAGTGATCTGAACGTTTCAAGATGATCGCACATTCCTATAGGGGGTCAAACCATGTCGCAAAGGTCACCGGATCTGGTGTCACTTTAAAGAATTAGTCCAGTTACACATTTGTGGGCTTATAACTTGGCTTCTGAATGTCCTAGAGCGGTCAGGTTTGTTTTAGTGTACTCCAATCAACAGCCCCTACAACCACAAAAAGGAATGGAGTAATTAGCACTTATGGTTTGTAAATGGCACACAGAATTATGTTGCACGAAGCACAATTTCACATCATTCTGGGTTCATTTGTGTGAAAACAAGGTCCAATCAGGCAGAAACGTTACAGGAAGGTAGAATCTATTGAGTTGTAAGTGATCTGAACGTTTCATGATGATAGCACTTTCCTAAGGGGGTCAAACCATGTCGCAAAGGTCACCGGATCTGGTGTCACTTTAAAGAATTAGTCCAGTTACACATTTGTGGGCTTATAACTTGGCTTCTGAATGTCCTAGAGCGGTCAGGTTTGTTTTAGTGTACTCCAATCAACAGCCCCTACAACCACAAAAAGGAATGGAGTCATTAGCACTTTTGGTTTGTAAATGGCACCCAGAATTATGTTGCACGAAGAACAATTTCACTTCATTCTGGGTCCATTTGTGTGAAAACAAGGTCCAATCAGGCTGAAACGCTATAAGAAGGTAGAATCTATTGAGTTGTAAGTGATCTGAATGTTTCAAGATGATCGCACATTCCTATAGGGGTTAAAACCATGTCCCAAAGGTCACCGGGCCTGGTGTCACTTTAAAGAAGTAGTCCAGTTACATCTTTGTGGGCTTATAACTTGGCTTCTGAATGTCCTAGAGAGGTTAGGTTTGTTTTAGTGTACTCCAATCAACAGCCCCTACAACCACAAAACGGAATGGAGTCATTAGCACTTATGGTTTGTAAATGGCACCCAGAATTATGTTGCACGAAGCACAATTTCACATCATTCTGGGTTCATTTGTGTGAAAACAAGGTCCAATCAGGCTGAAACGTTACAAGAAGGTAGAATCTATTGAGTTGTAAGTGATCTGAACATTTCATGATGATCGCACATTCCTATAGGGGGTCAAACCATGTCCCAAAGGTCACCGGGCCTGAAGTCACTTTAAAGAAGTAGTCCAGTTACACCTTTGTGGGCTTATAACTTGGCTTCTGAATATCCAAGAGAGGTCAGGTTTGTTTTAGTATACTCCAATCAACAGCCCCTACAACCACAAAAAGGAATGGAGTCATTAGCACTTATGGTTTTTAAATGGCACCCAGAATTATGTTGCACGAAGCACAATTTCACATGATTCTGGGTCCATTTGTGTGAAAACAAGGTCCAATCAGGCTGAAACGTTACAGGAAGGTAGAATCTATTGAGTTGTAAGTGATCTGAACGTTTCATGATGATAGCACTTTCCTAAGGGGGTCAAACCATGTCCCAAAGGTCACCGGATCTGGTGTCAATTTAAAGAAGTAGTCCAGTTACACATTTGTGGGCTTATAACTTGGCTTCTGAATGTCCTAGAGAGATCAGGTTTATTTTAGTGTACTCCAATCAACAGCCCCTACAACCACAAAAAGTAATGGAGTCATTATCACTTATGGTTTGTAAATGGCACCCAGAATCATGTTGCACGAAGCACTATTTCACATCATTCTGCGTCCATTTGTGTGAAAACAAGGTCCAATCAGGCTGAAACGTTACAGGAAGGTAGAATCTATTGAGTTGTAAGTGATCTGAACGTTTCATGATGATAGCACTTTCCTAAGGGGGTCAAACCATGTCCCAAAGGTCACCGGATCTGGTGTCAATTTAAAGAAGTAGTCCAGTTACACATGTGTGGGCTTATAACTTGGCTTCTGAATGTCCTAGAGAGATCAAGTTTATTTTAGTGTACTCCAATCAACAGCCCCTACAACCACAAAAAGGAATGGAGTCATTAGCACTTATGGTTTGTAAATGGCACCCAGAATTATGTTGCACGAAGCACTATTTCACATCATTCTGGGTCCATTTGTGTGAAAACAAGGTCCAATCAGGCTGAAACGTTACAAGAAGGTAGAATCTATTGAGTTGTAAGTGATCTGAACATTTCATGATGATAGCACTTTCCTAAGGGGGTCAAACCATGTCCCAAAGGTCACCGGATCTGGTGTCAATTTAAAGAAGTAGTCCAGTTACACCTTTGTGGGCTTATAACTTGGCTTCTGAATGTCCTAGAGAGGTAAGGTTTGTTTTAGTGTACTCCAATCTACAGCCCCTACAACCACAAAAAGGAATGGAGTCATTAGCACTTATGGTTTGTAAATGGCACCCAGAATTATGTTGCACGAAGCACAATTTCACATCATTCTGGGTTCATTTGTGTGAAAACAAGGTCCAATCAGGCTGAAACGTTACAGGAAGGTAGAATCTATTGAGTTGTAAGTGATCTGAACGTTTAATGATGATAGCACTTTCCTAAGGGGGTCAAACCATGTCCCAAAGGTCACCGGATCTGGTGTCAATTTAAATAAGTAGTCCAGTTACACATTTGTGGGCTTATAACTTGGCTTCTGAATGTCCTAGAGAGATCAGGTTTATTGTAGTGTACTCCAATCAACAGCCCCTACAACCACAAAAAGGAATGGAGTCATTAGCACTTATGGTTTGTAAATGGCACCCAGAATTATGTTGCACGAAGCACTATTTCACATCATTCTGGGTCCATTTGTGTGAAAACAAGGTCCAATCAGGCTGAAACGTTACAGGAAGGTAGAATCTATTGAGTTGTAAGTGATCTGAACGTTTAATGATAATAGCACTTTCCTAAGGGGGTCAAACCATGTCCCAAAGGTCACCGGATCTGGTGTCAATTTAAAGAAGTAGTCCAGTTACACATTTATGGGCTTATAACTTGGCTTCTGAAGGTCCTAGAGCGATCAGGTTTGTTTAGTGTACTCCAATCAACAGCCCCTACAACCACAAAAAGGAATGGAGTCATTAGCACTTATGGCTTTTAAATGGCACCCAGAATTATGTTGCACGAAGCACAATTTCACATCATTCTGGGTTCATTTGTGTGAAAACAAGGTCCAATCAGGCTGAAACGTTACATGAAGGTAGAATCTATTGAGTTGTATGTGATATGAAGGTTTCATGATGATAGCACTTTCCTAAGGGGGTCAAACCATGTCTCAAAGGTCAGTGGATCTGGCGTCAATTTAAAGAAGTAGTCCAGTTGCACATTTGTGGGCTTATAACTTGGCTTCTGAATGTCCTAGAGAGATCAGGTTTGTTTTAGTATACTCCAATCAACAGCCCCTACAACCACAAAAAGGAATGGAGTCATTAGCACTTATGGTTTTTAAATGGCACCCAGAATTATGTTGCACGAAGCACAATTTCACATCATTCTGGGTTCATTTGTGTGAAAACAAGGTCCAATCAGGCTGAAACGTTACAGGAAGGTAGAATCTATTGAGTTGTAAGTGATCTGAACGTTTCATGATGATAGCACTTTCCTAAGGGGGTCAAACAATGTCCCAAAGGTCACCGGATCTGGTGTCAATTTAAAGAAGTAGTCCAGTTACACATTTGTGGGCTTATAACTTGGCTTCTGAATGTCCTAGAGCGATCAGGTTTGCTTTAGTGTACTCCAATCAACAGCCCCTACAACCACAAACAGGAATGGAGACATTAGCACTTATGGTTTTTAAATGGCACCCAGAATTATGTTGCACGAAGCACAATTTCACATCATTCTGGGTTCATTTGTGTGAAAACAAGGTCCAATCAGGCTGAAACAATACAGGAAGGTAGAATCTATTGAGTTGTAAGTGATCTGAACGTTTCATGATGATCGCACTTTCCTAAGGGGGTCAAACCATGTCCCAAAGGTCACCGGATCTGGTGTCACTTTAAAGAAGTAGTCCAGTTACACATTTGTGGGCTTATAACTTGGCTTCTGAATGTCCTAGAGAGGTCAGGGTTGTTTTAGTGTACTCCAATCAACGGCCCCTACAACCACAAAAAGGAATGGAGTCATTAGCACTTATGGTTTGTAAATGGCACCCAGAATTATGTTGCACGAAGCACAATTTCACATCATTCTGGGTCCATTTGTGTGAAAACAAGGTCCAATCAGGCTGAAACGTTACAGGAAGGTAGAATCTATTGAGTTGTAAGTGATCTGAACGTTTCATGATGATAGCACTTTCCTAAGGGGGTCACACCATGTCCCAAAGGTCACCGGATCTGGTGTCAATTTAAAGAAGTAGTCCAGTTACACATGTGTGGGCTTATAACTTGGCTTCTGAATGTCCTAGAGAGATCAGGTTTGTTTTAGTGTACTCCAATCAACAGCCCCTACAACCACAAAAAGGAATGGAGTCATTATCACTTATGGTTTGTAAATGGCACCCAGAATTATGTTGCACGAAGCACTATTTCACATCATTCTGGGTCCATTTGTGTGAAAACAAGGTCCAATCAGGCTAAAACGTTACAGGAAGGTAGAATCTATTGAGTTGTAAGTGATCTGAACGTTTCATGATGATAGCACTTTCCTAAGGGGGTCAAACCATGTCCCAAAGGTCACCGGATCTGGTGTGAATTTAAAGAAGTAGTCCAGTTACACATGTGTGGGCATATAACTTGGCTTCTGAATGTCCTAGAGAGATCAAGTTTATTTTAGTGTACTCCAATCAACAGCCCCTACAACCACAAAAAGGAATGGAGTCATTAGCACTTATGGTTTGTAAATGGCACCCAGAATTATGTTGCACGAAGCACTATTACACATCATTCTGGGTCCATTTGTGTGAAAACAAGGTCCAATCAGGCTGAAACGTTACAAGAAGGTAGAATCTATTGAGTTGTAAGTGATCTGAACATTTCATGATGATAGCACTTTCCTAAGGGGGTCAAACCATGTCCCAAAGGTCACCGGATCTGGTGTCAATTTAAAGAAGTAGTCCAGTTACACCTTTGTGGGCTTATAACTTGGCTTCTGAATGTCCTAGAGAGGTTAGGTTTGTTTAAGTGTACTCCAATCTACAGCCCCTACAACCACAAAAAGGAATGGAGTCATTAGCACTTATGGTTTGTAAATGGCACCCAGAATTATGTTGCACGAAGCACAATTTCACATCATTCTGGGTTCATTTGTGTGAAAACAAGGTCCAATCAGGCTGAAATGTTACAGGAAGGTAGAATCTATTGAGTTGTAAGTGATCTGAACGTTTAATGATGATAGCACTTTCCTAAGGGGGTCAAACCATGTCCCAAAGGTCACCGGATCTGGTGTCAATTTAAATAAGTAGTCCAGTTACACATTTGTGGGCTTATAACTTGGCTTCTGAATGTCCTAGAGAGATCAGGTTTATTGTAGTGTACTCCAATCAACAGCCCCTACAACCACAAAAAGGAATGGAGTCATTAGCACTTATGGTTTGTAAATGGCACCCAGAATTATGTTGCACGAAGCACTATTTCACATAATTCTGGGTCCATTTGTGTGAAAACAAGGTCCAATCAGGCTGAAACGTTACATGAAGGTAGAATCTATTGAGTTGTATGTGATATGAAGGTTTCATGATGATAGCACTTTCCTAAGGGGGTCAAACCATGTCTCAAAGGTCAGTGGATCTGGCGTCAATTTAAAGAAGTAGTCCAGTTGCACATTTGTGGGCTTATAACTTGGCTTCTGAATGTCCTAGAGCGATCAGGTTTGTTTTAGTGTACTCCAATCAACAGCCCCTAGAACCACAAAAAGGAATGAAGACATTAGCACTTATGGTTTTTAAATGGCACCCAGAATTATGTTGCACGAAGCACAATTTCACATCATTCTGGGTTCATTTGTGTGAAAACAAGGTCCAATCAGGCTGAATCGTTACAGGAAGGTAGAATCTATTGAGTTGTAAGTGATCTGAACGTTTCATGATGATAGCACTTTCCTAAGGGGGTCAAACCATGTCCCAAAGGTCACCGGATCTGGTGTCTAAAGAAGTAGTCCAGTTACACATTTGTGGGCTTATAACTTGGCTTCTGAATGTCCTAGAGAGATCAGGTTTGTTTTAGTATACTCCAATCAACAGCCCCTACAACCACAAAAAGGAATGGAGTCATTAGCACTTATGGTTTTTAAATGGCACCCAGAATTATGTTGCACGAAGCACAATTTCACATCATTCTGGGTTCATTTGTGTGAAAACAAGGTCCAATCAGGCTGAAACGTTACAGGAAGGTAGAATCTATTGAGTTGTAAGTGATCTGAACGTTTCATGATGATAGCACTTTCCTAAGGGGGTCAAACAATGTCCCAAAGGTCACCGGATCTGGTGTCAATTTAAAGAAGTAGTCCAGTTACACATTTGTGGGCTTATAACTTGGCTTCTGAATGTCCTAGAGCGATCAGGTTTGCTTTAGTGTACTCCAATCAACAGCCCCTACAACCACAAACAGGAATGGAGACATTAGCACTTATGGTTTTTAAATGGCACCCAGAATTATGTTGCACGAAGCACAATTTCACATCATTCTGGGTTCATTTGTGTGAAAACAAGGTCCAATCAGGCTGAAACAATACAGGAAGGTAGAATCTATTGAGTTGTAAGTGATCTGAACGTTTCATGATGATCGCACTTTCCTAAGGGGGTCAAACCATGTCCCAAAGGTCACCGGATCTGGTGTCACTTTAAAGAAGTAGTCCAGTTACACATTTGTGGGCTTATAACTTGGCTTCTGAATGTCCTAGAGAGGTCAGGGTTGTTTTAGTGTACTCCAATCAACGGCCCCTACAACCACAAAAAGGAATGGAGTCATTAGCACTTATGGTTTGTAAATGGCACCCAGAATTATGTTGCACGAAGCACAATTTCACATCATTCTGGGTCCATTTGTGTGAAAACAAGGTCCAATCAGGCTGAAACGTTACAGGAAGGTAGAATCTATTGAGTTGTAAGTGATCTGAACGTTTCATGATGATAGCACTTTCCTAAGGGGGTCACACCATGTCCCAAAGGTCACCGGATCTGGTGTCAATTTAAAGAAGTAGTCCAGTTACACATGTGTGGGCTTATAACTTGGCTTCTGAATGTCCTAGAGAGATCAGGTTTGTTTTAGTGTACTCCAATCAACAGCCCCTACAACCACAAAAAGGAATGGAGTCATTATCACTTATGGTTTGTAAATGGCACCCAGAATTATGTTGCACGAAGCACTATTTCACATCATTCTGGGTCCATTTGTGTAAAAACAAGGTCCAATCAGGCTAAAACGTTACAGGAAGGTAGAATCTAATGAGTTGTAAGTGATCTGAACGTTTCATGATGATAGCACTTTCCTAAGGGGGTCAAACCATGTCCCAAATGTCACCGGATCTGGTGTCAATTTAAAGAAGTAGTCCAGTTACACATGTGTGGGCATATAACTTGGCTTCTGAATGTCCTAGAGAGATCAAGTTTATTTTAGTGTACTCCAATCAACAGCCCCTACAACCACAAAAAGGAATGGAGTCATTAGCACCTATGGTTTGTAAATGGCACCCAGAATTATGTTGCACGAAGCACTATTACACATCATTCTGGGTCCATTTGTGTGAAAACAAGGTCCAATCAGGCTGAAACGTTACAAGAAGGTAGAATCTATTGAGTTGTAAGTGATCTGAACATTTCATGATGATAGCACTTTCCTAAGGGGGTCAAACCATGTCCCAAAGGTCACCGGATCTGGTGTCAATTTAAAGAAGTAGTCCAGTTACACCTTTGTGGGCTTATAACTTGGCTTCTGAATGTTCTAGAGAGGTTAGGTTTGTTTAAGTGTACTCCAATCTACAGCCCCTACAACCACAAAAAGGAATGGAGTCATTAGCACTTATGGTTTGTAAATGGCACCCAGAATTATGTTGCACGAAGCACAATTTCACATCATTCTGGGTTCATTTGTGTGAAAACAAGGTCCAATCAGGCTGAAACGTTACAGGAAGGTAGAATCTATTGAGTTGTAAGTGATCTGAACGTTTAATGATGATAGCACTTTCCTAAGGGGGTCAAACCATGTCCCAAAGGTCACCGGATCTGGTGTCAATTTAAATAAGTAGTCCAGTTACACATTTGTGGGCTTATAACTTGGCTTCTGAATGTCCTAGAGAGATCAGGTTTATTGTAGTGTACTCCAATCAACAGCCCCTACAACCACAAAAAGGAATGGAGTCATTAGCACTTATGGTTTGTAAATGGCACCCAGAATTATGTTGCACGAAGCACTATTTCACATCATTCTGGGTCCATTTGTGTGAAAACAAGGTCCAATCAGGCTGAAACGTTACAGGAAGGTAGAATCTATTGAGTTGTAAGTGATCTGAACGTTTAATGATGATAGCACTTTCCTAAGGGGGTCAAACCATGTCCCAAAGGTCACCGGATCTGGTGTCAATTTAAAGTAGTAGTCCAGTTACACATTTATGGGCTTATAACTTGGCTTCTGAAGGTCCTAGAGCGATCAGGTTTGTTTTAGTGTACTCCAATCAACAGCCCCTACAACCACAAAAAGGAATGGAGTCATTAGCACTTATGGCTTTTAAATGGCACCCAGAATTATGTTGCACAAAGCACAATTTCACATCATTCTGGGTTCATTTGTGTGAAAACAAGGTCCAATCAGGCTGAAACGTTACATGAAGGTAGAATCTATTGAGTTGTATGTGATCTGAAGGTTTCATGATGATAGCACTTTCCTAAGGGGGTCAAACCATGTCTCAAAGGTCAGCGGATCTGGCGTCAATTTAAAGAAGTAGTCCAGTTACACATTTGTGGGCTTATAACTTGGCTTCTGAATGTCCTAGAGCGATCAGGTTTTTTTTAGTGTTCTCCAATCAACAGCCCCTAGAACCACAAAAAGGAATGGAGACATTAGCACTTATGGTTTTTAAATGGCACCCAGAATTATGTTGCACGAAGCACAATTTCACATCATTCTGGGTTCATTTGTGTGAAAACAAGGTCCAATCAGGCTGAATCGTTACAGGAAGGTAGAATCTATTGAGTCGTAAGTGATCTGAACGTTTCATGATGATAGCACTTTCCTAAGGGGGTCAAACCATGTCCCAAAGGTCACCGGATCTGGTGTCTAAAGAAGTAGTCCAGTTACACATTTGTGGGCTTATAACTTGGCTTCTGAATGTCCTAGAGAGATCAGGTTTGTTTTAGTATACTCCAATCAACAGCCCCTACAACCACAAAAAGGAATGGAGTCATTAGCACTTATGGTTTTTAAATGGCACCCAGAATTATGTTGCACGAAGCACAATTTCACATCATTCTGGGTTCATTTGTGTGAAAACAAGGTCCAATCAGGCTGAAACGTTACAGGAAGGTAGAATCTATTGAGTTGTAAGTGATCTGAACGTTTCATGATGATAGCACTTTCCTAAGGGGGTCAAACAATGTCCCAAAGGTCACCGGATCTGGTGTCAATTTAAAGAAGTAGTCCAGTTACACATTTTTGGGCTTATAACTTGGCTTCTGAATGTCCTAGAGCGATCAGGTTTGCTTTAGTGTACGCCAATCAGCAGCCCCTACAACCACAAACAGGAATGGAGACATTAGCACTTATGGTTTTTAAATGGCATCCAGAATTATGTTGCACGAAGCACAATTTCACATCATTCTGGGTTCATTTTTGTGAAAACAAGGTCCAATCAGGCTGAAACAATACAGGAAGGTAGAATCTATTGAGTTGTAAGTGATCTGAACATTTCATGATGATAGCACTTTCCTAAGGGGGTCAAACCATGTCCCAAAGGTCACCGGATCTGGTGTCAATTTAAAGAAGTAGTCCAGTTACACCTTTGTGGGCTTATAACTTGGCTTCTGAATGTTCTAGAGAGGTTAGGTTTGTTTAAGTGTACTCCAATCTACAGCCCCTACAACCACAAAAAGGAATGGAGTCATTAGCACTTATGGTTTGTAAATGGCACCCAGAATTATGTTGCACGAAGCACAATTTCACATCATTCTGGGTTCATTTGTGTGAAAACAAGGTCCAATCAGGCTGAAACGTTACAGGAAGGTAGAATCTATTGAGTTGTAAGTGATCTGAACGTTTAATGATGATAGCACTTTCCTAAGGGGGTCAAACCATGTCCCAAAGGTCACCGGATCTGGTGTCAATTTAAAGAAGTAGTCCAGTTACACATTTATGGGCTTATAACTTGGCTTCTGAAGGTCCTAGAGCGATCAGGTTTGTTTTAGTGTACTCCAATCAACAGCCCCTACAACCACAAAAAGGAATGGAGTCATTAGCACTTATGGCTTTTAAATGGCACCCAGAATTATGTTGCACGAAGCACAATTTCACATCATTCTGGGTTCATTTGTGTGAAAACAAGGTCCAATCAGGCTGAAACGTTACATGAAGGTAGAATCTATTGAGTTGTATGTGATCTGAAGGTTTCATGATGATAGCACTTTCCTAAGGGGGTCAAACCATGTCTCAAAGGTCAGCGGATCTGGCGTCAATTTAAAGAAGTAGTCCAGTTACACATTTGTGGGCTTATAACTTGGCTTCTGAATGTCCTAGAGCGATCAGGTTTTTTTAGTGTTCTCCAATCAACAGCCCCTAGAACCACAAAAAGGAATGGAGACATTAGCACTTATGGTTTTTAAATGGCACCCAGAATTATGTTGCACGAAGCACAATTTCACATCATTCTGGGTTCATTTGTGTGAAAACAAGGTCCAATCAGGCTGAATCGTTACAGGAAGGTAGAATCTATTGAGTTGTAAGTGATCTGAACGTTTCATGATGATAGCACTTTCCTAAGGGGGTCAAACCATGTCCCAAAGGTCAGCAGATCTGGTGTCTAAAGAAGTAGTCCAGTTACACATTTGTGGGCTTATAACTTGGCTTCTGAATGTCCTAGAGAGATCAGGTTTGTTTTAGTATACTCCAATCAACAGCCCCTACAACCACAAACAGGAATGGAGACATTAGCACTTATGGTTTTTAAATGGCACCCAGAATTATGTTGCACGAAGCACAATTTCACATCATTCTGGGTTCATTTTTGTGAAAACAAGGTCCAATCAGGCTGAAACAATACAGGAAGGTAGAATCTATTGAGTTGTAAGTGATCTGAACGTTTCATGATGATCGCACTTTCCTAAGGGGGTCAAACCATGTCCCAAAGGTCACCAGATCTGGTGTCACTTTAAAGAAGTAGTCCAGTTACACATTTGTGGGCTTATAACTTGGCTTCTGAATGTCCTAGAGAGGTCAGGGTTGTTTTAGTGTACTCCAATCAACAGCCCCTACAACCACAAAAAGGAATGGAGTCATTAGCACTTATGGTTTGTAAATGGCACCCAGAATTATGTTGCACGAAGCACAATTTCACATCATACTGGGTCCATTTGTGTGAAAACAAGGTCCAATCAGGCTGAAACGTTACAGGAAGGTAGAATCTATTGAGTTGTAAGTGATCTGAACGTTTCATGATGATAGCACTTTCCTAAGGGGGTCACACCATGTCCCAAAGGTCACCGGATCTGGTGTCAATTTAAAGAAGTAGTCCAGTTACACATGTGTGGGCTTATAACTTGGCTTCTGAATGTCCTAGAGAGATCAGGTTTGTTTTAGTGTACTCCAATCAACAGCCCCTACAACCACAAAAAGGAATGGAGTCATTAGCACTTATGGTTTTTAAATGGCACCCAGAATTATGTTGCACGAAGCACAATTTCACATCATTCTGGGTCCATTTGTGTGAAAACAAGGTCCAATCAGGCTGAAACGTTACAGGAAGGTAGAATCTATTGAGTTGTAAGTGATCTGAACGTTTCATGATGATAGCACTTTCCTAAGGGGGTCAAACCATGTCCCAAAGGTCACCGGATCTGGTGTCAATTTAAAGTAGTCCAGTTACATATTTGTGGGCTTATAACTTGGCTTCTGAATGTCCTAGAGAGATCAGGTTTATTTTAGTGTACTCCAATCAACAGCCCCTACAACCACAAAAAGGAATGGAGTCATTAGCACTTATGGTTTTTAAATGGCACCCAGAATTATGTTGCACGAAGCACAATTTCACATCATTCTGGGTCCATTTGTGTGAAAACAAGGTCCAATCAGGCTGAAACGTTACAGGAAGGTAGAATCTATTGAGTTGTAAGTGATCTGAACGTTTCATGATGATAGCACTTTCCTAAGGGGGTCAAACCATGTCCCAAAGGTCACCGGATCAGGTGTCAATTTAAAGAAGTAGTCCAGTTACACCTTTGTGGGCTTATAACTTGGCTTCTGAATGTCCTAGAGAGGTTAGGTTTGTTTTAGTGTACTCCAATCAACAGCCCCTACAACCACAAAAAGGAATGGAGTCATTAGCACTTATGGTTTTTAAATGGCACCCAGAATTATGTTGCACGAAGCACAATTTCACATGATTCTGGGTCCATTTGTGTGAAAACAAGGTCCAATCAGGCTGAAACGTTACAGGAAGGTAGAATCTATTGAGTTGTAAGTGATCTGAACGTTTCATGATGATAGCACTTTCCTAAGGGGGTCAAACCATGTCCCAAAGGTCACTGGATCTGGTGTCACTTTAAAGAAGTAGTCCAGTTACACATTTGTGGGCTTATAACTTGGCTTCTGAATGTCCTAGAGAGGTCAGGTTTGTTTTAGTGTACTCCAATCAACAGCCCCTACAACCACAAAAAGGAATGGAGTCATTAGCACTTATGGTTTGTAAATGGCACCCAGAATTATGTTGCACGAAGCACAATTTCACATCATTCTGGGTCCATTTGTGTTAAAACAAGGTCCAATCAGGCTGAAACATTACAGGAAGGTAGAATCTATTAAGTTGTAAGTGATCTGAACGTTTCATGATGATAGCACTTTCCTAAGGGGGTCAAACCATGTCCCAAAGGTCACTGGATCTGGTGTCACTTTAAAGAAGTAGTCCAGTTACAAATTTGTGGGCTCATAACTTGGCTTCTGAATGTCCTAGAGAGATCAGGTTTGTTTTAGTATACTCCAATCAACATACCCTACAACCACAAAAAGGAATGGAGATATTAGCACTTATGGTTTGTAAATGGCACCCAGAATTATTTTGCACGAAGCACAATTTCACATCATTCTGGGTCCATTTGTGTGAAAACAAGGTCCAATCAGGCTGAAACGCTACAAGAAGGTAGAATCTATTGAGTTGTAAGTGATCTGAACGTTTCAAGATGATCGCACATTCCTATAGGCGGTAAAACCATGTCCCAAAGGTCACCGGGCCTGGTGTCACTTTAAAGAAGTAGTCCAGTTACACATTTGTGGGCTTATAACTTGGCTTCTGAATGTCCTAGAGAGGTTAGGTTTGTTTTAGTGTACTCCAATCAACAGCCCCTACAACCACAAAAAGGAATGGAGTCATTAGCACTTATGGTTTGTAAATGGCACCCAGAATTATGTTGCACGAAGCACAATTTCACATCATTCTGGGTCCATTTGTGTGAAAACAAGGTCCAATCAGGCTGAAACGTTACAGGAAGGTAGAATCTATTGAGTTGTAAGTGATCTGAACGTTTCATGATGATAGCACTTTCCTAAGGGGGTCAAACCATGTCCCAAAGGTCACCGGATCTGGTGTCAATTTAAAGTAGTCCAGTTACATATTTGTGGGCTTATAACTTGGCTTCTGAATGTCCTAGAGAGATCAGGTTTATTTTAGTGTACTCCAATCAACAGCCCCTACAACCACAAAAAGGAATGGAGTCATTAGCACTTATGGTTTTTAAATGGCACCCAGAATTATGTTGCACGAAGCACAATTTCACATCATTCTGGGTCCATTTGTGTGAAAACAAGGTCCAATCAGGCTGAAACGTTACAGGAAGGTAGAATCTATTGAGTTGTAAGTGATCTGAACGTTTCATGATGATAGCACTTTCCTAAGGGGGTCAAACCATGTCCCAAAGGTCACCGGATCAGGTGTCACTTTAAAGAAGTAGTCCAGTTACACCTTTGTGGGCTTATAACTTGGCTTCTGAATGTCCTAGAGAGGTTAGGTTTGTTTTAGTGTACTCCAATCAACAGCCCCTACAACCACAAAAAGGAATGGAGTCATTAGCACTTATGGTTTTTAAATGGCACCCAGAATTATGTTGCACGAAGCACAATTTCACATGATTCTGGGTCCATTTGTGTGAAAACAAGGTCCAATCAGGCTGAAACGTTACAGGAAGGTAGAATCTATTGAGTTGTAAGTGATCTGAACGTTTCATGATGATAGCACTTTCCTAAGGGGGTCAAACCATGTCCCAAAGGTCACTGGATCTGGTGTCACTTTAAAGAAGTAGTCCAGTTACACATTTGTGGGCTTATAACTTGGCTTCTGAATGTCCTAGAGAGGTCAGGTTTGTTTTAGTGTACTCCGATCAACAGCCCCTACAACCACAAAAAGGAATGGAGTCATTAGCACTTATGGTTTGTAAATGGCACCCAGAATTATGTTGCACGAAGCACAATTTCACATCATTCTGGGTCCATTTGTGTTAAAACAAGGTCCAATCAGGCTGAAACATTACAGGAAGGTAGAATCTATTAAGTTGTAAGTGATCTGAACGTTTCATGATGATAGCACTTTCCTAAGGGGGTCAAAAAATGTCCCAAAGGTCACTGGATCTGGTGTCACTTTAAAGAAGTAGTCCAGTTACAAATTTGTGGGCTTATAACTTGGCTTCTGAATGTCCTAGAGAGATCAGGTTTGTTTTAGTATACTCCAATCAACATACCCTACAACCACAAAAAGGAATGGAGATATTAGCACTTATGGTTTGTAAATGGCACCCAGAATTATTTTGCACGAAGCACAATTTCACATCATTCTGGGTTCATTTGTGTGAAAACAAGGTCCAATCAGGCTGAAACGTTACTGGAAGCTAGAATCTATTGAGTTGTAAGTGATCTGAACATTTCATGATGATAGCGCTTTCCGAAGGAGGTCAAACCATGTCCCAAAGGTCACCGGATCTGGTGTCAATTTAAAGAAGTAGTCCAGTTACACATTTGTGGGCTTATAACTTGGCTTCTGAATGTCCTAGAGAGATCAGGTTTGTTTTAGTATACTCCAATCAACAGCCCCTACAACCACAAAAAGGAATGGAGTCATTAGCACTTATGGTTTGTAAATGGCACCCAGAATTATGTTGCACGAAGCACAATTTCACATCATTCTGGGTCCATTTGTGTGAAAACAAGGTCCAATCAGGCTGATACGTTACAAGAAGGTAGAATCTATTGAGTTGTAAGTGATCTGAACGTTTCATGATGATAGCACTTTCCTAAGGGGGTCAAACCATGTCCCAAAGGTCACCGGATCTGGTGTCAATTTAAAGAAGTAGTCCAGTTACACATTTGTGGGCTTATAACTTGGCTTCTGAATGTCCTAGAGAGATCAGGTTTGTTTTAATGTACTCCAATCAACAGCCCCTACAACCACAAAAAGGAATGGAGTCATTAGCATTTATGGTTTGTAAATGGCACCCAGAATTATGTTGCACGAAGCACAATTTCACATCATTCTGGGTCCATTTGTGTGAAAACAAGGTCCAATCAGGCTGAAACATTAAAGGAAGGTAGAATCTATTGAGTTGTAAGTGATCTGAACGTTTCATGATGATAGCACTTTCCTAAGGGGGTCAAACCATGTCCCAAAGGTCACCGGATCTGGTGTCAATTTAAAGAAGTAGTCCAGTTACACATTTGTGGGCTTATAACTTGGCTTCTGAATGTCCTAGAGCGATCAGGTTTGCTTTAGTGTACTCCAATCAACAGCCCCTACAACCACAAAAAGGAATGGAGACATTAGCACTTATGGTTTTTAAATGGCACCCAGAATTATGTTTCACGAAGCACAATTTCACATCATTCTGGGTCCATTTGTGTGAAAACAAGGTCCAATCAGGCTGATACGTTACAAGAAGGTAGAATCTATTGAGTTGTAAGTGATCTGAACGTTTCATGATGATAGCACTTTCCTAAGGGGGTCAAACCATGTCCCAAAGGTCACCGGATCTGGTGTCAATTTAAAGAAGTAGTCCAGTTACACATTTGTGGGCTTATAACTTGGCTTCTGAATGTCCTAGAGAGATCAGGTTTGTTTTAATGTACTCCAATCAACAGCCCCTACAACCACAAAAAGGAATGGAGTCATTAGCATTTATGGTTTGTAAATGGCACCCAGAATTATGTTGCACAAAGCACAATTTCACATCATTCTGGGTTCATTTGTGTGAAAACAAGGTCCAATCAGGCTGAAACGTTACAGGAAGGTAGAATCTATTTAGTTGTAAGTGATCTGAACGTTTCATGATTATAGCGCTTTCCTAAGCGGATCAAACCATGTCCCAAAGGTCACCGGATCATGTGTCAATTTAAAGAAGTAGCCCAGTTACACATTTGTGGGCTTATAACTTGGCTTCTGAATGTCCTAGAGAGATCAGGTTTGTTTTAGTGTACTCCAATCAACAGCCCCTACAACCACAAAAAGGAATGGAGTCATTAGCACTTATGGTTTTTAAATGGCACCCAGAATTATGTTGCACGAAGCACAATTTCACATCATTCTGGGTCCATTTGTGTGAAAACAAGGTCCAATCAGGCTGAAACGTTACAGGAAGGTAGAATCTATTGAGTTGTAAGTGATCTGAACGTTTCATGATGATAGCACTTTCCTAAGGGGGTCAAACCATGTCCCAAAGGTCACCGGATCAGGTGTCACTTTAAAGAAGTAGTCCAGTTACACCTTTGTGGGCTTATAACTTGGCTTCTGAATGTCCTAGAGAGGTTAGGTTTGTTTTAGTGTACTCCAATCAACAGCCCCTACAACCACAAAAAGGAATGGAGTCATTAGCACTTATGGTTTTTAAATGGCACCCAGAATTATGTTGCACGAAGCACAATTTCACATGATTCTGGGTCCATTTGTGTGAAAACAAGGTCCAATCAGGCTGAAACGTTACAGGAAGGTAGAATCTATTGAGTTGTAAGTGATCTGAACGTTTCATGATGATAGCACTTTCCTAAGGGGGTCAAACCATGTCCCAAAGGTCACTGGATCTGGTGTCACTTTAAAGAAGTAGTCCAGTTACACATTTGTGGGCTTATAACTTGGCTTCTGAATGTCCTAGAGAGGTCAGGTTTGTTTTAGTGTACTCCAATCAACAGCCCCTACAACCACAAAAAGGAATGGAGTCATTAGCACTTATGGTTTGTAAATGGCACCCAGAATTATGTTGCACGAAGCACAATTTCACATCATTCTGGGTCCATTTGTGTTAAAACAAGGTCCAATCAGGCTGAAACATTACAGGAAGGTAGAATCTATTAAGTTGTAAGTGATCTGAACGTTTCATGATGATAGCACTTTCCTAAGGGGGTCAAAAAATGTCCCAAAGGTCACTGGATCTGGTGTCACTTTAAAGAAGTAGTCCAGTTACAAATTTGTGGGCTTATAACTTGGCTTCTGAATGTCCTAGAGAGATCAGGTTTGTTTTAGTATACTCCAATCAACATACCCTACAACCACAAAAAGGAATGGAGATATTAGCACTTATGGTTTGTAAATGGCACCCAGAATTATTTTGCACGAAGCACAATTTCACATCATTCTGGGTTCATTTGTGTGAAAACAAGGTCCAATCAGGCTGAAACGTTACTGGAAGCTAGAATCTATTGAGTTGTAAGTGATCTGAACATTTCATGATGATAGCGCTTTCCGAAGGAGGTCAAACCATGTCCCAAAGGTCACCGGATCTGGTGTCAATTTAAAGAAGTAGTCCAGTTACACATTTGTGGGCTTATAACTTGGCTTCTGAATGTCCTAGAGAGATCAGGTTTGTTTTAGTATACTCCAATCAACAGCCCCTACAACCACAAAAAGGAATGGAGTCATTAGCACTTATGGTTTGTAAATGGCACCCAGAATTATGTTGCACGAAGCACAATTTCACATCATTCTGGGTCCATTTGTGTGAAAACAAGGTCCAATCAGGCTGATACGTTACAAGAAGGTAGAATCTATTGAGTTGTAAGTGATCTGAACGTTTCATGATGATAGCACTTTCCTAAGGGGGTAAAACCATGTCCCAAAGGTCATCGGATCTGGTGTCAATTTAAAGAAGTAGTCCAGTTACACATTTGTGGGCTTATAACTTGGCTTCTGAATGTCCTAGAGAGATCAGGTTTGTTTTAATGTACTCCAATCAACAGCCCCTACAACCACAAAAAGGAATGGAGTCATTAGCATTTATGGTTTGTAAATGGCACCCAGAATTATGTTGCACGAAGCACAATTTCACATCATTCTGGGTCCATTTGTGTGAAAACAAGGTCCAATCAGGCTGAAACATTAAAGGAAGGTAGAATCTATTGAGTTGTAAGTGATCTGAACGTTTCATGATGATAGCACTTTCCTAAGGGGGTCAAACCATGTCCCAAAGGTCACCGGATCTGGTGTCAATTTAAAGAAGTAGTCCAGTTACACATTTGTGGGCTTATAACTTGGCTTCTGAATGTCCTAGAGCGATCAGGTTTGCTTTAGTGTACTCCAATCAACAGCCCCTACAACCACAAAAAGGAATGGAGACATTAGCACTTATGGTTTTTAAATGGCACCCAGAATTATGTTTCACGAAGCACAATTTCACATCATTCTGGGTCCATTTGTGTGAAAACAAGGTCCAATCAGGCTGATACGTTACAAGAAGGTAGAATCTATTGAGTTGTAAGTGATCTGAACGTTTCATGATGATAGCACTTTCCTAAGGGGGTCAAACCATGTCCCAAAGGTCACCGGATCTGGTGTCAATTTAAAGAAGTAGTCCAGTTACACATTTGTGGGCTTATAACTTGGCTTCTGAATGTCCTAGAGAGATCAGGTTTGTTTTAATGTACTCCAATCAACAGCCCCTACAACCACAAAAAGGAATGGAGTCATTAGCATTTATGGTTTGTAAATGGCACCCAGAATTATGTTGCACAAAGCACAATTTCACATCATTCTGGGTTCATTTGTGTGAAAACAAGGTCCAATCAGGCTGAAACGTTACAGGAAGGTAGAATCTATTTAGTTGTAAGTGATCTGAACGTTTCATGATTATAGCGCTTTCCTAAGCGGATCAAACCATGTCCCAAAGGTCACCGGATCATGTGTCAATTTAAAGAAGTAGCCCAGTTACACATTTGTGGGCTTATAACTTGGCTTCTGAATGTCCTAGAGAGATCAGGTTTGTTTTAGTTTACTCCAATCAACAGCCCCTACAACCACAAAAGGAATGGAGTCATTAGCCTTATGGTTTGTAAATGGCACCCAGAATGATGTTGCACGAAGCACAATTTCACATCATTCTGGGTCCATTTGTGTGAAAACAAGGTCCAATCAGGCTGAAACATTACAAGAAGGTAGAATCTATTGAGTTGTAAGTGATCTGAACGTTTCATGATGATCTCACATTCCCATAGGGGGTCAAACCATGTCCCAAAGGTCACCGGGCCTGGTGTCACTTTAAAGAAGTAGTCCAGTTACACCTTTGTGGGCTTATAACTTGGCTTCTGAATGTCCTAGAGAGGTCAGGTTTGTTTTAGTGTACTCCAATCAACAGCCCCTACAACCACAAAAAGGAATGGAGTCATTAGCACTTATGGTTTGTAAATGGCACCCAGAATTATGTTGCACGAAGCACAATTTCACATCATTCTGGGTCCATTTGTGTGAAAACAAGGTCCAATCAGGCTGAAACGTTAAAGGAAGGTAGAATCTATTGAGTTGTAAGTGATCTGAACGTTTCATGATGATAGCACTTTCCTAAGGGGGTCAAACCATGTCCCAAAGGTCACCGGATCTGGTGTCAATTTAAAGAAGTAGTCCAATTACACATTTGTGGGCTTATAACTTGGCTTCTGAATGTCCTAGAGCGATCAGGTTTGCTTTAGTGTACTCCAATCAACAGCCCCTACAACCACAAAAAGGAATGGAGACATTAGCACTTATGGTTTTTAAATGGCACCCAGAATTATGTTGCACGAAGCACAATTTCACATCATTCTGGGTCCATATGTGTGAAAACAAGGTCCAATCAGGCTGAAACGCTACAAGAAGGTAGAATCTATTGAGTTGTAAGTGATCTGAACATTTCAAGATGATCGCACATTCCTATAGGGGGTAAAACCATGTCCCAAAGGTCACCGGGCCTGGTGTCACTTTAAAGAAGTAGTCCAGTTACACCTTTGTGGGCTTATAACTTGGCTTCTGAATGTCCTAGAGAGGTTAGGTTTGTTTTAGTGTACTCCAATCAACAGCCCCTACAACCACAAAAAGGAATGGAGTCATTAGCACTTATGGTTTGTAAATGGCACCCAGAATTATGTTGCACGAAGCACAATTTCACATCATTCTGGGTCCATTTGTGTGAAAACAAGGTCCAATCAGGCTGAAACGTTACAGGAAGGTAGAATCTATTGAGTTGTAAGTGATCTGAACGTTTCATGATGATAGCACTTTCCTAAGGGGGTCAAACCATGTCCCAAAGGTCACCAGATCTGGTGTCATTTTAAAGAAGTAGTCCAGTTACACATTTGTGGGCTTATAACTTGGCTTCTGAATGTCCTAGAGAGATCAGGTTTATTTTAGTGTACTCCAATAAACAGTCCCTACAACTACAAAAAGGAATGGAGTCATTAGCACTTATGGTTTGTAAATGGCACCCAGAATTATGTTGCACGAAGCACAATTTCACATCATTCTGAGTCCATTTGTGTGAAAACAAGGTCCAATCAGGCTGAAACGTTACAGGAAGTAGAATCTATTGAGTTTTAAGTGATCTGAACATTTCATGATGATAGCAATTTCCTAAGGGGGTCAAACCATGTCCCAAAGGTCACCGGATCTGGTGTCAATTTAAAGAAGTAGTCCAGTTACACATTTGTGGACTTATAACTTGGCTTCTGAATGTCCTAGAGAGATCATGTTTGTTTTAATGTACTCCAATCAACAGCCCCTACAACCACAAAAAGGAATGGAGTCATTAGCATTTATGGTTTGTAAATGGCACCCAGAATTATGTTGCACGAAGCACAATTTCACATCATTCTGGGTTCATTTGTGTGAAAACAAGGTCCAAACAGGCTGAAACGTTACAGGAAGGTAGAATCTATTGAGTTGTAAGTGATCTGAACGTTTCATGATGATAGCACTTTCCTAAGGGGGTCAAACCATGTCCCAAAGGTCACCGGATCTGGTGTCAATTTAAAGAAGTAGTCCAGTTACACATTTGTGGGCTTATAACTTGGCTTCTGAATGTCCTCGAGAGGTCAGGGTTGTTTTAGTGTACTCCAATCAACAGCCCCTACAACCACAAAAAGGAATGGAGTCATTAGCACTTATGGTTTTTAAATGGCACCCAGAATTATGTTGCACGAAGCACAATTTCACATCATTCTGGGTTCATTTGTGTGAAAACAAGGTCCAATCAGGCTGAAACGTTACAGGAAGGTAGAATCTACTGAGTTGTAAGTGATCTGAACGTTTCATGATGATAGCACTTTCCGATGGGGGTCAAACCATGTCCCAAAGATCACCGGATCTGGTGTCAATTTAAAAAAGTAGTCCAGTTACACATTTGTGGGCTTATAACTTGGCTTCTGAATGTCCTAGAGAGGTCAGGTTTGTTTTAGTGTACTCCAATCAACAGCCCCTACAACCACAAAAAGGAATGGAGTCATTAGCATTTATGGTTTGTAAATGGCACCCAGAATTATGTTGCACGAAGCACAATTTCACATCATTCTGGGTTCATTTGTGTGAAAACAAGGTCCAATCAGGCTGAAACGTTACAGGAAGGTAGAATCTATTGAGTTGTAAGTGATCTGAACGTTTCATGATGATCGCACTTTTCCTAAGGGGGTCAAACCATGCCATGTGTCAATCAGACAGAAAGGTCTTACGGACAGATTCCGGCAAATTTCCGTTTTTCATGGCCTGTCTGAAAGGGGCTTAGGACATTCAGAAGTCAAGTTATAAGCCCACAAATGTGTAACTGGACTACTACTTTAAAGTGACACCAGGCCCGGTGACCTTTGGGACATGGTTTTACCCCCTATAGTAAGTAGTAAGTAAGTAAGTAACTTTATTTCTATAGCACCTCTCACAGACAAAAAGGTCACAAAGTGCTTCACAAGTTAAAAGGCAACAACATATAAATACAGTAAAATACAGCCACAATATACAGTGTCAAATAAAACCAATCTGAATGAGACTAAGTTTAAAATGCCTGGAGAAACAAATGGGTTTTAAGATTGCTCTTAAAAACATCAACTGAGTCGATTGAGCGTAAAGACAGAGGTAGCTCATTCCAGAGCCTAGGAGCGACGGCCTGGAATGAGCGATCTCCTCGTGTCCTGAACTGAGTACGTGGGACCATTAAAAGGTTTTGATCCATAGATCTCAGCCTGCGAGAAGGCGTGTAAGGGCAGAGCATGTCTCGAACATACAATGGAGCCAGACCATGCAGCGCTCTGAAAGTCAGCACAAGAATTTTAAAATTTATGCGAAATGTGATAGGAAGCCAATGAAGAGCTTTTAAAATGGGGGTAATGTGGGCCCTTCTGTTGTCACGGGTCAGAATTCTAGCTGCACAATTCTGGACTTGTTGTAAGCGGGACAGCTCTTTTTTGTTTAGACAAGAAAATGAACTATTACAGTAGTCTAAACGGGATGATGTAAACGCGTGAATAATCAACTCAAGATCAGCTTTAGACACCATTGTTCTGAGTTTAGAAATTTGTCTCAAGTGGTAAAAACAGTTTCTAGTTAACTGCTTTGCGTGATGTTCAAGAGACATTCCCTTGTCAAAGAAAACTCCAAGGTTTCTAAGGGTAGGTTTTACAGACAAGCTCAGATCACCTAACTGCTGGTGAATCCCTGGAGCAGCATCATCGGGGGCAATCACCAGTACTTCAGTTTTGTCTGAGTTCAGCCGTAAGGCATTTGCACCGAGCCACTGTTTGAGCCACTATAGGAATGTGCGATCATCTTGAAACATTCAGATCACTTACAACTCAATAGAATCTACCTTCTTGTAGCGTTTCAGCCTGATTGGACCTTGTTTTCACACAAATGGACCCAGAATGATGTGAAATTGTGCTTCGTGCAACATAATTCTGGGTGTCATTTACAAACCTTAAGTGCTAATGACTCCATTCCTTTTTGTGGTTGTAGGGGCTGTTGATTGGAGTACACTAAAACAAACCTGATCTCTCTAGGACATTCAGAAGCCAAATTATAAGCCCACAAATGTGTAACTGGACTACTTCTTTAAATTGACACCAGATCCGGTGACCTTTGGGACATGGTTTGACCCCCTTAGGAAAGTGCTATCATCATGAAACGTTCAGATCACTTACAACTCAATAGATTCTACCTTCCTGTAACGTTTCAGCCTGATTGGACCTTGTTTTCACACAAATGGACCCAGAATGATGTGAAATTGTGCTTCGTGCAACATAATTCTAGGTGCCATTTACAAACCATAAGTGCTAATGACTCCATTCCTTTTTGTGGTTGTAGGGGCTGTTGATTGGAGTACACTAAAACAAACCTGACCTCTCTAGGACATTCAGAAACCAAGTTATAAGCCCACAAATGTGTAACTGGACTACTTTAAAGTGACACCAGATCCGGTGACATTTGGGACATGGTTTGACCCTCTTAGGAAAGTGCTATCATCATGAAACGTTCAGATCACTTACAACTCAATAGATTCTACCTTCCTGTAACGTTTCAGCCTGATTGGACCTTGTTTTCACACAAATGAACCCAGAATGATGTGAAATTGTGCTTCGTGCAACATAATTATGGGTGCCATTTACAAACCATAAGTGCTAATGACTCCATTCCTTTTTGTGGTTTTAGGGGCTGTTGATTGGAGTACACTAAAACAAACTAACCTCTCTAGGACATTCAGAAGCCAAGTTATAAGCCCACAAAGGAGTAACTGGACTACTACTTTAAAGTGACACCAGGCCCGGTGACCTTTGGGACATGGTTGAACCCCCTATAGGAATGTGCGATCATCTTGAAACATTCAGATCACTTACAACTCAATAGAATCTACCTTCTTGTAGCGTTTCAGCCTGATTGGACCTTGTTTTCACACAAATGGACCCAGAATGATGTGAAATTGTGCTTCGTGCAACATAATTCTGGGTGCCATTTACAAACCATAAGTGCTAATGACTCCATTCCTTTTTGTGGTTGTAGGGGCTGTTGATTGGAGTACACTAAAACAAACCTGATCTCTCTAGGACATTCAGAAGCCAAGTTATAAGCCCACAAATGTGTAACTGGACTACTTCTTTAAAATGACACCAGATCCGGTGACTTTTGGGACATGGTTTGACCCCCTTAGGAAAGTGCTATCATCATGAAACGTTCAGATCACTTGCAACTCAATAGATTCTACCTTCCTGTAACGTTTCAGCCTGATTGGACCTTGTTTTCACACAAATGAACCCAGAATGATGTGAAATTGTGCTGCGTGCAACATAATTCTGGGTGCCATTTAAAAACCATAAGTGCTAATGACTCCATTCCTTTTTGGGGTAATGGGGGCTGTTAATTGGAGTACGCTAAAACAAACCTGATCTCTCTAGGACATTCATAAGCCAAGTTATAAGCCCACAAATGTGTAACTGGACTACTTCTTTAAATTGACACCAGTTCCGGTGACCTTTGGGACATGGTTTGACCCCATTAGGAAAGTGCTATCATCATGAAACGTTCAGATCACTTACAACTCAGTAGATTCTACCTTCCTGTAACGTTTCAGCCTGATTGGACCTTGTTTTCACACAAATGAACCCAGAATGATGTGAAATTGTGCTTCGTGCAACATAATTCTGGGTGCCATTTACAAACCATAAGTGCTAATATCTCCATTCCTTTTTGTGGTTGTAGGGGCTGTTGATTGGAGTACATTAAAACAAACCTGATCTCTCTAGGACATTCAGAAGCCATGTTATAAGCCCACAAATGTGTAACTGGACTGCTTCTTTAAATTAACACCAGATCCGGTGACCTTTGGGACATGGTTTGACCCCATTAGGAAAGTGCTATCATCATGAAACGTTCAGATCACTTACAACTCAGTAGATTCTACATTCCTGTAACGTTTCAGCCTGATTGGACCTTGTTTTCACACAAATGAACCCAGAATGATGTGAAATTGTGCTTCGTGCAACATAATTCTGGGTGCCATTTACAAACCATAAGTGCTAATATCTCCATTCCTTTTTGTGGTTGTAGGGGCTGTTGATTGGAGTACATTAAAACAAACCTGATCTCTCTAGGACATTCAGAAGCCATGTTATAAGCCCACAAAGGTGTAACTGGACTACTTCTTTAAAGTGACACCAGGCCCGGTGACCTTTGGGAAATGGTTTTACCCCCTATAGGAATGTGCGATCATCTTGAAACGTTCAGATCACTTACAACTCAATAGATTCTACCTTCTTGTAGCGTTTCAGCCTGATTGGACCTTGTTTTCACACAAATGGACCCAGAATGATGTGAAATTGTGAATCGTGCAACATAATTCTGGGTGCCATTTACAAACCATAAGTGCTAATGACTCCATTCCTTTTTGTGTTTGTAGGGTCTCTTGATTGGAGTACATTAAAACAAACATGATCTCTCTAGGACATTCAGAAGCCAAGTTATAAGCCCACAAATGTGTAACTGGACTACTTCTTTAAATTGACACCAGATCCGGTGACCTTTGGGACATGGTTTGACCCCCTTAGGAAAGTGCTATCATCATGAAACGTTCAGATCACTTACAACTCAATAGATTCTACCTTCCTGTAACGTTTCAGCCTGATTGGACCTTGTTTTCACACAAATGAACCCAGAATGATGTGAAATTGTGCTTCGTGCAACATAATTCTGGGTGCCATTTACATACCATAAGTGCTAATGACTCCATTCCTTTTTGTGGTTGTAGGGGCTGTTGATTGGAGTACATTAAAACAAACCTGACATCTCTAGGACATTCAGAAGCCAAGTTATAAGCCCACAAATGTGTAACTGGACTACTTCTTTAAATTGACACCAGATCCGGTGACCTTTGCGACATGGATTGACCCCCTTAGGAAAGTGCTATCATCATGAAACGTTCAGATCACTTACAATTCAATAGATTCTAACTTCCTGTAACGTTTCAGACTGATTGGACCTTGTTTTCACACAAATGGACCCAGAATGATGTGAAATTGTGCTTCGTGCAACATAATTCTGGGTGCCATTTAAAAACCATAAGTGCTAATGACTCCATTCCTTTTTGTGGTTGTAGGGTATGTTGATTGGAGTATACTAAAACAACCCTGATCTCCCTAGGACATTCAGAACCCAAGTTATAAGCCCACAAATGAGTAACTGGACTACTTCTTTAAATTGACACCAGATCCGGTGACCTTTGGGACATGGGTAGACCCCCTTAGGAAAGTGCTATCATCATGAAACGTTCAGATCACTTACAACTCAATAGATTCTACCTTCCTGTAAGGTGTCAGCCTGATTGGACCTTGTTTTCACACAAATGAACCCAGAATGATGTGAAATTGTGCTTCGTGCAACATAATTCTGGGTGCCATTTAAAAAACCATAAGTGCTAATGTCTCCATTCCTTTTTGTGGTTGTAGGGGCTGTTGATTGGAGTACACTAAAGCAAACCTGATCGCTCTAGGACATTCAGAAGCCAAGTTTTAAGCCCACAAATGTGTAACTGGACTACTTCTTTAAATTGACACCAGATCCGGTGACCTTTGGGACATGGTTTGACCCCCTTAGGAAAGTGCTATCATCATGAAACGTTCAGATCACTTACAACTCAATAGATTCTACCTTCCTGTAACGTTTCAGCCTGATTGGACCTTGTTTTCACACAAATGGACCCAGAATGATGTGAAATTGTGCTTCGTGCAACATAATTCTGGGTGCCATTTACAAACCATAAGTGCTAATGACTCCATTCCTTTTTGTGGTTGTAGGGGCTGTTGGTTGGAGTACACTAAAACAAACCTGACCTCTCTAGGACATTCAGAAGCCAAGTTATAAGCCCACAAAGGTGTAACTGGACTACTTCTTTAAAGTGACACCAGGCCCGGTGACCTTTGGGACATGGTTTGACCCCCTATGGGAATGTGAGATCATCATGAAACGTTCAGATCACTTACAACTCAATAGATTCTACCTTCTTGTAATGTTTCAGCCTGATTGGACCTTGTTTTCACACAAATGGACCCAGAATGATGTGAAATTGTGCTTCGTGCAACATAATTCTGGGTGCCATTTACAAACCATAAGGCTAATGACTCCATTCCTTTTGTGGTTGTAGGGGCTGTTGATTGGAGTACACTAAAAGAAACCTGATCTCTCTAGGACATTCAGAAGCCAAGTTATAAGCCCACAAATGTGTAACTGGACTACTACTTTAAATTGACACCAGATCCGGTGACCTTTGGGACATGGTTTGATCCCCTTAGGAAAGCGCTATCATCATGAAACGTTCAGATCACTTACAACTAAATAGATTCTACCTTCCTGTAACGTTTCAGCCTGATTGGACCTTGTTTTCACACAAATGAACCCAGAATGATGTGAAATTGTGCTTCGTGCAACATAATTCTGGGTGCCATTTACAAACCATAAATGCTAATGACTCCATTCCTTTTTGTGGTTGTAGGGGCTGTTGATTGGAGTACATTAAAACAAACCTGACATCTCTAGGACATTCAGAAGCCAAGTTATAAGCCCACAAATGTGTAACTGGACTACTTCTTTAAATTGACACCAGATCCGGTGACCTTTGGGACATGGTTTGATCCCCTTAGGAAAGTGCTATCATCATGAAACGTTCAGATCACTTACAACTCAATAGATTCTAACTTCCTGTAACGTTTCAGCCTGATGTGACCTTGTTTTCACACAAATGGACCCAGAATCATGTGAAATTGTGCTTCGTGCAACATAATTCTGGGTGCCATTTAAAAACCATAAGTGCTAATGACTCCATTCCTTTTTGTGGTTGTAGGGGCTGTTAATTGGAGTATACTAAAACAAACCTGATCTCTCTAGGACATTCAGAAGCCACGTAATAAGCCCACAAATGTGTAACTGGACTACTTCTTTAAATTGACACCAGATCCGGTGACCTTTGGGACATGGTTTGACCCCCTTAGGAAAGTGCTATCATCATGAAACGTTCAGATCTCTTACAACTCAATAGATTCTAACTTCCTGTAACGTTTCAGCCTGATTGGACCTTGTTTTCACACAAATGAACCCAGAATGATGTGAAAGTGTGCTTCGTGCAACATAATTCTGGGTGCCATTTAAAAACCATAAGTGCTAATGACTCCATTCCTCTTTGGGGTAATGGGGGCTGTTAACTGGAGTACTCTAAAACAAACCTGACCTCTCTAGGATATTCAGAAGCCAAGTTATAAGCCCACAAATGTGTAACTGGACTACTTCTTTAAAGTGACACCAGGCCCGGTGACCTTTGGGACATGGTTTGACCCCCTATAGGAATGTGCGATCATCATGAAACGTTCAGATCCCTTACAACTCAATAGATTCTACCTTCTTGTAACGTTTCAGCCTGATTGGACCTTGTTTTCACACAAATGAACCCAGAATGAAGTGAAATTGTGCTTCGTGCAACATAATTCTGGGTGCCATTTACAAACCACAAGTGCTAATGACTCCATTCCTTTTTGTGGTTGTAGGGGCTGTTGATTGGAGTACACTAAAACAAACCTGATCTCTCTAGGACATTCAGAAGCCAAGTTTTAAGCCCACAAATGTGTAACTGTACTACTTCTTTAAATTGACACCAGATCCGGTGACCTTTGGGACATGGTTTGACCCCCTTAGGAAAGTGCTATCATCATGAAACATTCAGATCACTTACAACTCAATAGATTCTACCTTCTTGTAAAGTTTCAGCCTGATTGGACCTTGTTTTCACACAAATGGACCCAGAATGATGTGAAATTGTGCTTCGTGCAACATAATTCTGGGTGCCATTTACAAACCATAAGTGCTAATGACTCCATTCCTTTTTGTGGTTGTAGGGGCTGTTGATTGGAGTACACTAAAACAAACCTGATCTCTCCAGGACATTCAGAAGCCAAGTTATAAGCCCACAAATGTGTAACTGGACTACTTCTTTAAAGTGACACCAGGCCCGGTGACCTTTGGGAAATGGTTTTACCCCCTATAGGAATGTGCGATCATCTTGAAACGTTCAGATCACTTACAACTCAATAGATTATACCTTCTTGTAGCGTTTCAGCCTGATTGGACCTTGTTTTCACACAAATGGACCCAGAATGATGTGAAATTGTGAATCGTGCAACATAATTCTGGGTGCCATTTACAAACCATAAGTGCTAATGACTCCATTCCTTTTTGTGTTTGTAGGGTCTCTTGATTGGAGTACATTAAAACAAACCTGATCTCTCTAGGACATTCAGAAGCCAAGTTATAAGCCCACAAATGTGTAACTGGACTACTTCTTTAAATTGACACCAGATCCGGTGACCTTTGGGACATGGTTTGACCCCCTTAGGAAAGTGCTATCATCATGAAACGTTCAGATCACTTACAACTCAATAGATTCTACCTTCCTGTAACGTTTCAGCCTGATTGGACCTTGTTTTCACACAAATGAACCCAGAATGATGTGAAATTGTGCTTCGTGCAACATAATTCTGGGTGCCATTTACATACCATGAGTGCTAATGACTCCATTCCTTTTTGTGGTTGTAGGAGCTGTTGATTGGAGTACATTAAAACAAACCTGACATCTCTAGGACATTCAGAAGCCAAGTTATAAGCCCACAAATGTGTAACTGGACTACTTCTTTAAATTGACACCAGATCCGGTGACCTTTGCGACATGGATTGACCCCCTTAGGAAAGTGCTATCATCATGAAACGTTCAGATCACTTACAATTCAATAGATTCTACCTTCCTGTAACGTTTCAGCCTGATTGGACCTTGTTTTCACACAAATGGACCCAGAATGATGTGAAATTGTGCTTCGTGCAACATAATTCTGGGTGCCATTTAAAAACCATAAGTGCTAATGACTCCATTCCTTTTTGTGGTTGTAGGGTATGTTGATTTGAGTATACTAAAACAACCCTGATCTCCCTAGGACATTCAGAACCCAAGTTATAAGCCCACAAATGAGTAACTGGACTACTTCTTTAAATTGACACCAGATCCGGTGACCTTTGGGACATGGGTAGACCCCCTTAGGAAAGTGCTATCATCATGAAACGTTCAGATCACTTACAACTCAATAGATTCTACCTTCCTGTAAGGTGTCAGCCTGATTGGACCTTGTTTTCACACAAATGAACCCAGAATGATGTGAAATTGTGCTTCGTGCAACATAATTCTGGGTGCCATTTAAAAAACCATAAGTGCTAATGTCTCCATTCCTTTTTGTGGTTGTAGGGGCTGTTGATTGGAGTACACTAAAGCAAACCTGATCGCTCTAGGACATTCAGAAGCCAAGTTTTAAGCCCACAAATGTGTAACTGGACTACTTCTTTAAATTGACACCAGATCCGGTGACCTTTGGGACATGGTTTGACCCCCTTAGGAAAGTGCTATCATCATGAAACGTTCAGATCACTTACAACTCAATAGATTCTACCTTCCTGTAACGTTTCAGCCTGATTGGACCTTGTTTTCACACAAATGGACCCAGAATGATGTGAAATATTGCTTCGTGCAACATAATTCTGGGTGCCATTTACAAACCATAAGTGCTAATGACTCCATTCCTTTTTGTGGTTGTAGGGGCTGTTGGTTGGAGTACACTAAAACAAACCTGACCTCTCTAGGACATTCAGAAGCCAAGTTATAAGCCCACAAAGGTGTAACTGGACTACTTCTTTAAAGTGACACCAGGTCCGGTGACCTTTGGGACATGGTTTGACCCCCTATGGGAATGTGAGATCATCATGAAACGTTCAGATCACTTACAACTCAATAGATTCTACCTTCTTGTAATGTTTCAGCCTGATTGGACCTTGTTTTCACACAAATGGACCCAGAATGATGTGAAATTGTGCTTCGTGCAACATAATTCTGGGTGCCATTTACAAACCATAAGGCTAATGACTCCATTCCTTTTGTGGTTGTAGGGGCTGTTGATTGGAGTACACTAAAAGAAACCTGATCTCTCTAGGACATTCAGAAGCCAAGTTATAAGCCCACAAATGTGTAACTGGACTACTACTTTAAATTGACACCAGATCCGGTGACCTTTGGGACATGGTTTGATCCCCTTAGGAAAGCGCTATCATCATGAAACGTTCAGATCACTTACAACTAAATAGATTCTACCTTCCTGTAACGTTTCAGCCTGATTGGACCTTGTTTTCACACAAATGAACCCAGAATGATGTGAAATTGTGCTTCGTGCAACATAATTCTGGGTGCCATTTACAAACCATAAATGCTAATGACTCCATTCCTTTTTGTGGTTGTAGGGGCTGTTGATTGGAGTACATTAAAACAAACCTGACATCTCTAGGACATTCAGAAGCCAAGTTATAAGCCCACAAATGTGTAACTGGACTACTTCTTTAAATTGACACCAGATCCGGTGACCTTTGGGACATGGTTTGATCCCCTTAGGAAAGTGCTATCATCATGAAACGTTCAGATCACTTACAACTCAATAGATTCTAACTTCCTGTAACGTTTCAGCCTGATGTGACCTTGTTTTCACACAAATGGACCCAGAATCATGTGAAATTGTGCTTCGTGCAACATAATTCTGGGTGCCATTTAAAAACCATAAGTGCTAATGACTCCATTCCTTTTTGTGGTTGTAGGGGCTGTTAATTGGAGTATACTAAAACAAACCTGATCTCTCTAGGACATTCAGAAGCCACGTTATAAGCCCACAAATGTGTAACTGGACTACTTCTTTAAATTGACACCAGATCCGGTGACCTTTGGGACATGGTTTGACCCCCTTAGGAAAGTGCTATCATCATGAAACGTTCAGATCACTTACAACTCAATAGATTCTAACTTCCTGTAACGTTTCAGCCTGATTGGACCTTGTTTTCACACAAATGAACCCAGAATGATGTGAAAGTGTGCTTCGTGCAACATAATTCTGGGTGCCATTTAAAAACCATAAGTGCTAATGACTCCATTCCTCTTTGGGGTAATGGGGGCTGTTAACTGGAGTACTCTAAAACAAACCTGACCTCTCTAGGATATTCAGAAGCCAAGTTATAAGCCCACAAATGTGTAACTGGACTACTTCTTTAAAGTGACACCAGGCCCGGTGACCTTTGGGACATGGTTTGACCCCCTATAGGAATGTGCGATCATCATGAAACATTCAGATCCCTTACAACTCAATAGATTCTACCTTCTTGTAACGTTTCAGCCTGATTGGACCTTGTTTTCACACAAATGAACCCAGAATGAAGTGAAATTGTGCTTCGTGCAACATAATTCTGGGTGCCATTTACAAACCACAAGTGCTAATGACTCCATTCCTTTTTGTGGTTGTAGGGGCTGTTGATTGGAGTACACTAAAACAAACCTGATCTCTCTAGGACATTCAGAAGCCAAGTTTTAAGCCCAAAAATGTGTAACTGTACTACTTCTTTAAATTGACACCAGATCCGGTGACCTTTGGGACATGGTTTGACCCCCTTAGGAAAGTGCTATCATCATGAAACATTCAGATCACTTACAACTCAATAGATTCTACCTTCTTGTAACGTTTCAGCCTGATTGGACCTTGTTTTCACACAAATGGACCCAGAATGATGTGAAATTGTGCTTCGTGCAACATAATTCTGGGTGCCATTTAAGAACCATAAGTGCTAATGACTCCATTCCTTTTTGTGGTTGTAGGGGCTGTTGATTGGAGTACACTAAAACAACCCTGATCTCTCTAGGACATTCAGAAGCCAAGTTATAAGCCCACAAAGGTGTAACTGGACTACTTCTTTAAAGTGACACCAGGCCCGGTGACCTTTGGGACATGGTTTGACCCCCTATAGGAAAGTGCTATCATCATGAAACGTTCAGATCACTTACAACTCAATAGATTCTACCTTCCTGTAACGTTTCTGCCTGATTGGACCTTGTTTTCACACAAATGAACCCAGAATGATGTGAAATTTTGCTTCGTGCAACATAATTCTGGGTGCCATTTACAAACCATAAGTGCTAATGACTCCATTCCTTTTTGTGGTTGTAGGGGCTGTTGATTGGAGTACATTAAAACAAACCTGACCTCTCCAGGACATTCAGAAGCCAAGTTATAAGCCCACAAATGTGTAACTGGACTACTACTTTAAATTGACACCAGATCCGGTGACATTTGGGACATGGTTTGACCCCCTTAGGAAAGTGCTATCATCATGAAACGTTCAGATCACTTACAACTCAATAGATTCTACCTTCCTGTAACGTTTCAGCCTGATTGGACCTTGTTTTCACACAAATGAACCCAGAATGATGTGAAATTGTGCTTCGTGCAACATAATTCTGGGTGCCATTTACAAACCATAAGTGCTAATGACTCCATTCCTTTTTGTGGTTGTAGGGGCTGTTGATTGGAATACACTAAAAAAAACCTGATCTCTCTAGGACATTCAGAAGCCAAGTTATAAGCCCACAAATGTGTAACTGGACTACTTTAAATTGACACCAGATCCGGTGACCTTTGGGACATGGTTTGACCCCCTTAGGAAAGTGCTATCATCATGAAACGTTCAGATCATTTACAACTCAATAGATTCTACCTTCTTGTAACGTTTCAGCCTGATTGGACCTTGTTTTCACACAAATGGACCCAGAATGATGTGAAATTGTGCTTCGTGCAACATAATTCTGGGTGCCATTTAAAAAACCATAAGTGCTAATGTCTCCATTCCTTTTTGTGGTTGTAGGGGCTGTTGATTGGAGTACACTAAAGCAAACCTGATCGCTCTAGGACCTTCAGAAGCCAAGTTATAAGCCCACAAAGGTGTAACTGGACTACTTCTTTAAAGTGACACCAGGCCCGGTGACCTTTGGGACATGGTTTGACCCCCTATGGGAATGTGAGATCATCATGAAACGTTCAGATCACTTACAACTCAATAGATTCTACCTTCTTGTAATGTTTCAGCCTGATTGGACCTTGTTTTCACACAAATGGACCCAGAATGATGTGAAATTGTGCTTCGTGCAACATAATTCTGGGTGCCATTTACAAACCATAAGTGCTAATGACTCCATTCCTTTTTGTGGTTGTAGGGGCTGTTGATTGGAGTACATTAAAACAAACCTGATCTCTCTAGGACATTCAGAAGTCAAGTTATAAGCCTACAAAGATGTAACTGGACTACTTCTTTAAAGTGACACCAGGCCCGATGACCTTTGGGACATGGTTTTACCCCCTATAGGAATGTGCGATCATCTTGAAACGTTCAGATCACTTACAACTCAATAGATTCTACCTTCCTGTAACGTTTCAGCCTGATTGGACCTTGTTTTCACACAAATGGACCCAGAATGATGTGAAATTGTGCTTCGTGCAACATAATTCTGGGTGCCATTTAAGAACCATAAGTGCTAATGACTCCATTCCTTTTTGTGGTTGTAGGGGCTGTTGATTGGAGTACACTAAAACAACCCTGATCTCTCTAGGACATTCAGAAGCCAAGTTATAAGCCCACAAAGGTGTAACTGGACTACTTCTTTAAAGTGACACCAGGCCCGGTGACCTTTGGGACATGGTTTGACCCCCTATAGGAAAGTGCTATCATCATGAAACGTTCAGATCACTTACAACTCAATAGATTCTACCTTCCTGTAACGTTTCTGCCTGATTGGACCTTGTTTTCACACAAATGAACCCAGAATGATGTGAAATTTTGCTTCGTGCAACATAATTCTGGGTGCCATTTACAAACCATAAGTGCTAATGACTCCATTCCTTTTTGTGGTTGTAGGGGCTGTTGATTGGAGTACATTAAAACAAACCTGACCTCTCCTGGACATTCAGAAGCCAAGTTATAAGCCCACAAATGTGTAACTGGACTACTACTTTAAATTGACACCAGATCCGGTGACATTTGGGACATGGTTTGACCCCCTTAGGAAAGTGCTATCATCATGAAACGTTCAGATCACTTACAACTCAATAGATTCTACCTTCCTGTAACGTTTCAGCCTGATTGGACCTTGTTTTCACACAAATGAACCCAGAATGATGTGAAATTGTGCTTCGTGCAACATAATTCTGGGTGCCATTTACAAACCATAAGTGCTAATGACTCCATTCCTTTTTGTGGTTGTAGGGGCTGTTGATTGGAATACACTAAAAAAAACCTGATCTATCTAGGACATTCAGAAGCCAAGTTATAAGCCCACAAATGTGTAACTGGACTACTTTAAATTGACACCAGATCCGGTGACCTTTGGGGCATGGTTTGACCCCCTTAGGAAAGTGCTATCATCATGAAACGTTCAGATCATTTACAACTCAATAGATTCTACCTTCTTGTAACGTTTCAGCCTGATTGGACCTTGTTTTCACACAAATGGACCCAGAATGATGTGAAATTGTGCTTCGTGCAACATAATTGTGGGTGCCATTTAAAAAACCATAAGTGCTAATGTCTCCATTCCTTTTTGTGGTTGTAGGGGCTGTTGATTGGAGTACACTAAAGCAAACCTGATCGCTCTAGGACATTCAGAAGCCAAGTTTTAAGCCCACAAATGTGTAACTGGACTACTTCTTTAAATTGACACCAGATCCGGTGACCTTTGGGACATGGTTTGACCCCCTTAGGAAAGTGCTATCATCATGAAACGTTCAGATCACTTACAACTCAATAGATTCTACCTTCCTGTAACGTTTCAGCCTGATTGGAACTTGTTTTCACACAAATGAACCCAGAATGATGTGAAATTGTGCTTCGTGCAACATAATTCTTGGTGCCATTTACAAACCATAAATGCTAATGACTCCATTCCTTTTTGTGGTTGTAGGGGGTGTTGATTGGAGTACATTAAAACAAACCTGATCTCTCTAGGACATTCAGAAGCCAAGTTATAAGCCCACAAATGTGTAACTGGACTACTTCTTTAAATTGACACCAGATCCGGTGACCTTTGGGACATGGTTTGATCCCCTTAGGAAAGTGCTATCATCATGAAACGTTCAGATCACTTACAACTCAATAGATTCTAACTTCCTGTAACGTTTCAGCCTGATGTGACCTTGTTTTCACACAAATGGACCCAGAATCATGTGAAATTGTGCTTCGTGCAACATAATTCTGGGTGCCATTTAAAAACCATAAGTGCTAATGACTCCATTCCTTTTTGTGGTTGTAGGGGCTGTTAATTGGAGTATACTAAAACAAACCTGATCTCTCTAGGACATTCAGAAGCCACGTTATAAGCCCACAAATGTGTAACTGGACTACTTCTTTAAATTGACACCAGATCCGGTGACCTTTGGGACATGGTTTGACCCCCTTAGGAAAGTGCTATCATCATGAAACGTTCAGATCACTTACAACTCAATAGATTCTAACTTCCTGTAACGTTTCAGCCTGATTGGACCTTGTTTTCACACAAATGAACCCAGAATGATGTGAAAGTGTGCTTCGTGCAACATAATTCTGGGTGCCATTTAAAAACCATAAGTGCTAATGACTCCATTCCTCTTTGGGGTAATGGGGGCTGTTAACTGGAGTACTCTAAAACAAACATGACCTCTCTAGGATATTCAGAAGCCAAGTTATAAGCCCACAAATGTGTAACTGGACTACTTCTTTAAAGTGACACCAGGCCCGGTGACCTTTGGGACATGGTTTGACCCCCTATAGGAATGTGCGATCATCATGAAACGTTCAGATCCCTTACAACTCAATAGATTCTACCTTCTTGTAACGTTTCAGCCTGATTGGACCTTGTTTTCACACAAATGAACCCAGAATGAAGTGAAATTGTGCTTCGTGCAACATAATTCTGGGTGCCATTTACAAACCACAAGTGCTAATGACTCCATTCCTTTTTGTGGTTGTAGGGGCTGTTGATTGGAGTACACTAAAACAAACCTGATCTCTCTAGGACATTCAGAAGCCAAGTTTTAAGCCCACAAATGTGTAACTGTACTACTTCTTTAAATTGACACCAGATCCGGTGACCTTTGGGACATGGTTTGACCCCCTTAGGAAAGTGCTATCATCATGAAACATTCAGATCACTTACAACTCAATAGATTCTACCTTCTTGTAACGTTTCAGCCTGATTGGACCTTGTTTTCACACAAATGGACCCAGAATGATGTGAAATTGTGCTTCGTGCAACATAATTCTGGGTGCCATTTACAAACCATAAGTGCTAATGACTCCATTCCTTTTTGTGGTTGTAGGGGCTGTTGATTGGAGTACACTAAAACAAACCTGATCTCTCCAGGACGTTCAGAAGCCAAGTTATAAGCCCACAAATGTGTAACTGGACTACTTCTTTAAAGTGACACCAGGCCCGGTGACCTTTGGGACATGGTTTGACCCCCTATAGGAATGTGCGATCATCATGAAACATTCAGATCACTTACAACTCAATAGATTCTACCTTCTTGTAACATTTCAGCCTGATTGGACCTTGTTTTCACACAAATTAACCCAGAATGATGTGAAATTGTGCTTCGTGCAACATAATTCTGGGTGCCATTTACAAACCATAAGTGCTAATGACTCCATTCCTTTTTGTGGTTGCAGGGGCTGTTGATTGGAGTACACTAAAACAAACCTAACCTCTCTAGGACATTCAGAAGCCAAGTTATAAGCCCACAAAGATGTAACTGGACTACTTCTTTAAAGTGACACCAGGCCCGGTGACCTTTGGGACATGGTTTTACCCCCTATAGGAATGTGCGATCATCTTGAAACGTTCAAATCACTTACAACTCAATAGATTCTACCTTCTTATAGCGTTTCAGCCTGATTGGACCTTGTTTTCACACAAATGGACCCAGAATGAAGTGAAATTGTGCTTCGTGCAACATAATTCTGGGTGCCATTTACAAACCATAAGTGCTAATGACTCCATTCCTTTTTGTGAATGTAGGGGCTGTTGATTGGAGTACACTAAAACAAACCTGATCTCTCTAGAACATTCAGAAGCCAAGTTATAAGCCCACAAATGTGTAACTGGACTAATTCTTTAAAGTGACACCAGATCCGGTGACCTTTGCGACATGGTTTGACCCCCTTAGGAAAGTGCTATCATCATGAAACGTTCAGATCACTTACAACTCAATAGATTCTACCTTCCTGTAACGTTTCTGCCTGATTGGACCTTGTTTTCACACAAATGAACCCAGAATGATGTGAAATTGTGCTTCGTGCAACATAATTCTGGGTGCCATTTACAAACCATAAGTGCTAATGACTCCATTCCTTTTTGTGGTTGTAGGGGCTGTTGATTGGAGTACATTAAAACAAACCTGATCTCTCTAGGACATTCAGAAGTCAAGTTATAAGCCTACAAAGATGTAACTGGACTACTTCTTTAAAGTGACACCAGGCCCGTTGACCTTTGGGACATGGTTTTACCCCCTATAGGAATGTGCGATCATCTTGAAACGTTCAGATCACTTACAACTCAATAGATTCTACCTTCCTGTAACGTTTCAGCCTGATTGGACCTTGTTTTCACACAAATGGACCCAGAATGATGTGAAATTGTGCTTCGTGCAACATAATTCTGGGTGCCATTTAAGAACCATAAGTGCTAATGACTCCATTCCTTTTTGTGGTTGTAGGGGCTGTTGATTGGAGTACACTAAAACAACCCTGATCTCTCTAGGACATTCAGAAGCCAAGTTATAAGCCCACAAAGGTGTAACTGGACTACTTCTTTAAAGTGACACCAGATCCGGTGACCTTTGGGACATGGTTTGATCCCCTTAGGAAAGTGCTATCATCATGAAACGTTCAGATCACTTACAACTCAATAGATTCTAACTTCCTGTAACGTTTCAGCCTGATGTGACCTTGTTTTCACACAAATGGACCCAGAATCATGTGAAATTGTGCTTCGTGCAACATAATTCTGGGTGCCATTTAAAAACCATAAGTGCTAATGACTCCATTCCTTTTTGTGGTTGTAGGGGCTGTTAACTGGAGTATACTAAAACAAACCTGATCTCACTAGGACATTCAGAAGCCACGTTATAAGCCCACAAATGTGTAACTGGACTACTTCTTTAAATTGACACCAGATCCGGTGACCTTTGGGACATGGTTTGACCCCCTTAGGAAAGTGCTATCATCATGAAACGTTCAGATCACTTACAACTCAATAGATTCTAACTTCCTGTAACGTTTCAGCCTGATTGGACCTTGTTTTCACACAAATGAACCCAGAATGATGTGAAAGTGTGCTTCGTGCAACATAATTCTGGGTGCCATTTAAAAACCATAAGTGCTAATGACTCCATTCCTCTTTGGGGTAATGGGGGCTGTTAACTGGAGTACTCTAAAACAAACATGACCTCTCTAGGATATTCAGAAGCCAAGTTATAAGCCCACAAATGTGTAACTGGACTACTTCTTTAAAGTGACACCAGGCCCGGTGACCTTTGGGACATGGTTTGACCCCCTATAGGAATGTGCGATCATCATGAAACGTTCAGATCCCTTACAACTCAATAGATTCTACCTTCTTGTAACGTTTCAGCCTGATTGGACCTTGTTTTCACACAAATGAACCCAGAATGAAGTGAAATTGTGCTTCGTGCAACATAATTCTGGGTGCCATTTACAAACCACAAGTGCTAATGACTCCATTCCTTTTTGTGGTTGTAGGGGCTGTTGATTGGAGTACACTAAAACAAACCTGATCTCTCTAGGACATTCAGAAGCCAAGTTTTAAGCCCACAAATGTGTAACTGTACTACTTCTTTAAATTGACACCAGATCCGGTGACCTTTGGGACATGGTTTGACCCCCTTAGGAAAGTGCTATCATCATGAAACATTCAGATCACTTACAACTCAATAGATTCTACCTTCTTGTAACGTTTCAGCCTGATTGGACCTTGTTTTCACACAAATGGACCCAGAATGATGTGAAATTGTGCTTCGTGCAACATAATTCTGGGTGCCATTTACAAACCATAAGTGCTAATGACTCCATTCCTTTTTGTGGTTGTAGGGGCTGTTGATTGGAGTACACTAAAACAAACCTGATCTCTCCAGGACATTCAGAAGCCAAGTTATAAGCCCACAAATGTGTAACTGGACTACTTCTTTAAAGTGACACCAGGCCCGGTGACCTTTGGGACATGGTTTGACCCCCTATAGGAATGTGCGATCATCATGAAACATTCAGATCACTTACAACTCAATAGATTCTACCTTCTTGTAACATTTCAGCCTGATTGGACCTTGTTTTCACACAAATTAACCCAGAATGATGTGAAATTGTGCTTCGTGCAACATAATTCTGGGTGCCATTTACAAACCATAAGTGCTAATGACTCCATTCCTTTTTGTGGTTGCAGGGGCTGTTGATTGGAGTACACTAAACATCATTCTGCGTCCATTTGTGTGAAAACAAGGTCCAATCAGGCTGAAACGTTACAGGAAGGTAGAATCTATTGAGTTGTAAGTGATCTGAACGTTTCATGATGATAGCACTTTCCTAAGGGGGTCAAACCATGTCCCAAAGGTCACCGGATCTGGTGTCAATTTAAAGAAGTAGTCCAGTTACACATGTGTGGGCTTATAACTTGGCTTCTGAATGTCCTAGAGAGATCAAGTTTATTTTAGTGTACTCCAATCAACAGCCCCTACAACCACAAAAAGGAATGGAGTCATTAGCACTTATGGTTTGTAAATGGCACCCAGAATTATGTTGCACGAAGCACTATTTCACATCATTCTGGGTCCATTTGTGTGAAAACAAGGTCCAATCAGGCTGAAACGTTACAAGAAGGTAGAATCTATTGAGTTGTAAGTGATCTGAACATTTCATGATGATAGCACTTTCCTAAGGGGGTCAAACCATGTCCCAAAGGTCACCGGATCTGGTGTCAATTTAAAGAAGTAGTCCAGTTACACCTTTGTGGGCTTATAACTTGGCTTCTGAATGTCCTAGAGAGGTAAGGTTTGTTTTAGTGTACTCCAATCTACAGCCCCTACAACCACAAAAAGGAATGGAGTCATTAGCACTTATGGTTTGTAAATGGCACCCAGAATTATGTTGCACGAAGCACAATTTCACATCATTCTGGGTTCATTTGTGTGAAAACAAGGTCCAATCAGGCTGAAACGTTACAGGAAGGTAGAATCTATTGAGTTGTAAGTGATCTGAACGTTTAATGATGATAGCACTTTCCTAAGGGGGTCAAACCATGTCCCAAAGGTCACCGGATCTGGTGTCAATTTAAATAAGTAGTCCAGTTACACATTTGTGGGCTTATAACTTGGCTTCTGAATGTCCTAGAGAGATCAGGTTTATTGTAGTGTACTCCAATCAACAGCCCCTACAACCACAAAAAGGAATGGAGTCATTAGCACTTATGGTTTGTAAATGGCACCCAGAATTATGTTGCACGAAGCACTATTTCACATCATTCTGGGTCCATTTGTGTGAAAACAAGGTCCAATCAGGCTGAAACGTTACAGGAAGGTAGAATCTATTGAGTTGTAAGTGATCTGAACGTTTAATGATAATAGCACTTTCCTAAGGGGGTCAAACCATGTCCCAAAGGTCACCGGATCTGGTGTCAATTTAAAGAAGTAGTCCAGTTACACATTTATGGGCTTATAACTTGGCTTCTGAAGGTCCTAGAGCGATCAGGTTTGTTTAGTGTACTCCAATCAACAGCCCCTACAACCACAAAAAGGAATGGAGTCATTAGCACTTATGGCTTTTAAATGGCACCCAGAATTATGTTGCACGAAGCACAATTTCACATCATTCTGGGTTCATTTGTGTGAAAACAAGGTCCAATCAGGCTGAAACGTTACATGAAGGTAGAATCTATTGAGTTGTATGTGATATGAAGGTTTCATGATGATAGCACTTTCCTAAGGGGGTCAAACCATGTCTCAAAGGTCAGTGGATCTGGCGTCAATTTAAAGAAGTAGTCCAGTTGCACATTTGTGGGCTTATAACTTGGCTTCTGAATGTCCTAGAGCGATCAGGTTTGTTTTAGTGTACTCCAATCAACAGCCCCTAGAACCACAAAAAGGAATGGAGACATTAGCACTTATGGTTTTTAAATGGCACCCAGAATTATGTTGCACGAAGCACAATTTCACATCATTCTGGGTTCATTTGTGTGAAAACAAGGTCCAATCAGGCTGAATCGTTACAGGAAGGTAGAATCTATTGAGTTGTAAGTGATCTGAACGTTTCATGATGATAGCACTTTCCTAAGGGGGTCAAACCATGTCCCAAAGGTCACCGGATCTGGTGTCTAAAGAAGTAGTCCAGTTACACATTTGTGGGCTTATAACTTGGCTTCTGAATGTCCTAGAGAGATCAGGTTTGTTTTAGTATACTCCAATCAACAGCCCCTACAACCACAAAAAGGAATGGAGTCATTAGCACTTATGGTTTTTAAATGGCACCCAGAATTATGTTGCACGAAGCACAATTTCACATCATTCTGGGTTCATTTGTGTGAAAACAAGGTCCAATCAGGCTGAAACGTTACAGGAAGGTAGAATCTATTGAGTTGTAAGTGATCTGAACGTTTCATGATGATAGCACTTTCCTAAGGGGGTCAAACAATGTCCCAAAGGTCACCGGATCTGGTGTCAATTTAAAGAAGTAGTCCAGTTACACATTTGTGGGCTTATAACTTGGCTTCTGAATGTCCTAGAGCGATCAGGTTTGCTTTAGTGTACTCCAATCAACAGCCCCTACAACCACAAACAGGAATGGAGACATTAGCACTTATGGTTTTTAAATGGCACCCAGAATTATGTTGCACGAAGCACAATTTCACATCATTCTGGGTTCATTTGTGTGAAAACAAGGTCCAATCAGGCTGAAACAATACAGGAAGGTAGAATCTATTGAGTTGTAAGTGATCTGAACGTTTCATGATGATCGCACTTTCCTAAGGGGGTCAAACCATGTCCCAAAGGTCACCGGATCTGGTGTCACTTTAAAGAAGTAGTCCAGTTACACATTTGTGGGCTTATAACTTGGCTTCTGAATGTCCTAGAGAGGTCAGGGTTGTTTTAGTGTACTCCAATCAACGGCCCCTACAACCACAAAAAGGAATGGAGTCATTAGCACTTATGGTTTGTAAATGGCACCCAGAATTATGTTGCACGAAGCACAATTTCACATCATTCTGGGTCCATTTGTGTGAAAACAAGGTCCAATCAGGCTGAAACGTTACAGGAAGGTAGAATCTATTGAGTTGTAAGTGATCTGAACGTTTCATGATGATAGCACTTTCCTAAGGGGGTCACACCATGTCCCAAAGGTCACCGGATCTGGTGTCAATTTAAAGAAGTAGTCCAGTTACACATGTGTGGGCTTATAACTTGGCTTCTGAATGTCCTAGAGAGATCAGGTTTGTTTTAGTGTACTCCAATCAACAGCCCCTACAACCACAAAAAGGAATGGAGTCATTATCACTTATGGTTTGTAAATGGCACCCAGAATTATGTTGCACGAAGCACTATTTCACATCATTCTGGGTCCATTTGTGTGAAAACAAGGTCCAATCAGGCTAAAACGTTACAGGAAGGTAGAATCTATTGAGTTGTAAGTGATCTGAACGTTTCATGATGATAGCACTTTCCTAAGGGGGTCAAACCATGTCCCAAAGGTCACCGGATCTGGTGTGAATTTAAAGAAGTAGTCCAGTTACACATGTGTGGGCATATAACTTGGCTTCTGAATGTCCTAGAGAGATCAAGTTTATTTTAGTGTACTCCAATCAACAGCCCCTACAACCACAAAAAGGAATGGAGTCATTAGCACTTATGGTTTGTAAATGGCACCCAGAATTATGTTGCACGAAGCACTATTACACATCATTCTGGGTCCATTTGTGTGAAAACAAGGTCCAATCAGGCTGAAACATTACAAGAAGGTAGAATCTATTGAGTTGTAAGTGATCTGAACATTTCATGATGATAGCACTTTCCTAAGGGGGTCAAACCATGTCCCAAAGGTCACCGGATCTGGTGTCAATTTAAAGAAGTAGTCCAGTTACACCTTTGTGGGCTTATAACTTGGCTTCTGAATGTCCTAGAGAGGTTAGGTTTGTTTAAGTGTACTCCAATCTACAGCCCCTACAACCACAAAAAGGAATGGAGTCATTAGCACTTATGGTTTGTAAATGGCACCCAGAATTATGTTGCACGAAGCACAATTTCACATCATTCTGGGTTCATTTGTGTGAAAACAAGGTCCAATCAGGCTGAAATGTTACAGGAAGGTAGAATCTATTGAGTTGTAAGTGATCTGAACGTTTAATGATGATAGCACTTTCCTAAGGGGGTCAAACCATGTCCCAAAGGTCACCGGATCTGGTGTCAATTTAAATAAGTAGTCCAGTTACACATTTGTGGGCTTATAACTTGGCTTCTGAATGTCCTAGAGAGATCAGGTTTATTGTAGTGTACTCCAATCAACAGCCCCTACAACCACAAAAAGGAATGGAGTCATTAGCACTTATGGTTTGTAAATGGCACCCAGAATTATGTTGCACGAAGCACTATTTCACATAATTCTGGGTCCATTTGTGTGAAAACAAGGTCCAATCAGGCTGAAACGTTACATGAAGGTAGAATCTATTGAGTTGTATGTGATATGAAGGTTTCATGATGATAGCACTTTCCTAAGGGGGTCAAACCATGTCTCAAAGGTCAGTGGATCTGGCGTCAATTTAAAGAAGTAGTCCAGTTGCACATTTGTGGGCTTATAACTTGGCTTCTGAATGTCCTAGAGCGATCAGGTTTGTTTTAGTGTACTCCAATCAACAGCCCCTAGAACCACAAAAAGGAATGAAGACATTAGCACTTATGGTTTTTAAATGGCACCCAGAATTATGTTGCACGAAGCACAATTTCACATCATTCTGGGTTCATTTGTGTGAAAACAAGGTCCAATCAGGCTGAATCGTTTCAGGAAGGTAGAATCTATTGAGTTGTAAGTGATCTGAACGTTTCATGATGATAGCACTTTCCTAAGGGGGTCAAACCATGTCCCAAAGGTCACCGGATCTGGTGTCTAAAGAAGTAGTCCAGTTACACATTTGTGGGCTTATAACTTGGCTTCTGAATGTCCTAGAGAGATCAGGTTTGTTTTAGTATACTCCAATCAACAGCCCCTACAACCACAAAAAGGAATGGAGTCATTAGCACTTATGGTTTTTAAATGGCACCCAGAATTATGTTGCACGAAGCACAATTTCACATCATTCTGGGTTCATTTGTGTGAAAACAAGGTCCAATCAGGCTGAAACGTTACAGGAAGGTAGAATCTATTGAGTTGTAAGTGATCTGAACGTTTCATGATGATAGCACTTTCCTAAGGGGGTCAAACAATGTCCCAAAGGTCACCGGATCTGGTGTCAATTTAAAGAAGTAGTCCAGTTACACATTTGTGGGCTTATAACTTGGCTTCTGAATGTCCTAGAGCGATCAGGTTTGCTTTAGTGTACTCCAATCAACAGCCCCTACAACCACAAACAGGAATGGAGACATTAGCACTTATGGTTTTTAAATGGCACCCAGAATTATGTTGCACGAAGCACAATTTCACATCATTCTGGGTTCATTTGTGTGAAAACAAGGTCCAATCAGGCTGAAACAATACAGGAAGGTAGAATCTATTGAGTTGTAAGTGATCTGAACGTTTCATGATGATCGCACTTTCCTAAGGGGGTCAAACCATGTCCCAAAGGTCACCGGATCTGGTGTCACTTTAAAGAAGTAGTCCAGTTACACATTTGTGGGCTTATAACTTGGCTTCTGAATGTCCTAGAGAGGTCAGGGTTGTTTTAGTGTACTCCAATCAACGGCCCCTACAACCACAAAAAGGAATGGAGTCATTAGCACTTATGGTTTGTAAATGGCACCCAGAATTATGTTGCACGAAGCACAATTTCACATCATTCTGGGTCCATTTGTGTGAAAACAAGGTCCAATCAGGCTGAAACGTTACAGGAAGGTAGAATCTATTGAGTTGTAAGTGATCTGAACGTTTCATGATGATAGCACTTTCCTAAGGGGGTCACACCATGTCCCAAAGGTCACCGGATCTGGTGTCAATTTAAAGAAGTAGTCCAGTTACACATGTGTGGGCTTATAACTTGGCTTCTGAATGTCCTAGAGAGATCAGGTTTGTTTTAGTGTACTCCAATCAACAGCCCCTACAACCACAAAAAGGAATGGAGTCATTATCACTTATGGTTTGTAAATGGCACCCAGAATTATGTTGCACGAAGCACTATTTCACATCATTCTGGGTCCATTTGTGTAAAAACAAGGTCCAATCAGGCTAAAACGTTACAGGAAGGTAGAATCTAATGAGTTGTAAGTGATCTGAACGTTTCATGATGATAGCACTTTCCTAAGGGGGTCAAACCATGTCCCAAATGTCACCGGATCGGGTGTCAATTTAAAGAAGTAGTCCAGTTACACATGTGTGGGCATATAACTTGGCTTCTGAATGTCCTAGAGAGATCAAGTTTATTTTAGTGTACTCCAATCAACAGCCCCTACAACCACAAAAAGGAATGGAGTCATTAGCACCTACGGTTTGTAAATGGCACCCAGAATTATGTTGCACGAAGCACTATTACACATCATTCTGGGTCCATTTGTGTGAAAACAAGGTCCAATCAGGCTGAAACGTTACAAGAAGGTAGAATCTATTGAGTTGTAAGTGATCTGAACATTTCATGATGATAGCACTTTCCTAAGGGGGTCAAACCATGTCCCAAAGGTCACCGGATCTGGTGTCAATTTAAAGAAGTAGTCCAGTTACACCTTTGTGGGCTTATAACTTGGCTTCTGAATGTTCTAGAGAGGTTAGGTTTGTTTAAGTGTACTCCAATCTACAGCCCCTACAACCACAAAAAGGAATGGAGTCATTAGCACTTATGGTTTGTAAATGGCACCCAGAATTATGTTGCACGAAGCACAATTTCACATCATTCTGGGTTCATTTGTGTGAAAACAAGGTCCAATCAGGCTGAAACGTTACAGGAAGGTAGAATCTATTGAGTTGTAAGTGATCTGAACGTTTAATGATGATAGCACTTTCCTAAGGGGGTCAAACCATGTCCCAAAGGTCACCGGATCTGGTGTCAATTTAAATAAGTAGTCCAGTTACACATTTGTGGGCTTATAACTTGGCTTCTGAATGTCCTAGAGAGATCAGGTTTATTGTAGTGTACTCCAATCAACAGCCCCTACAACCACAAAAAGGAATGGAGTCATTAGCACTTATGGTTTGTAAATGGCACCCAGAATTATGTTGCACGAAGCACTATTTCACATCATTCTGGGTCCATTTGTGTGAAAACAAGGTCCAATCAGGCTGAAACGTTACAGGAAGGTAGAATCTATTGAGTTGTAAGTGATCTGAACGTTTAATGATGATAGCACTTTCCTAAGGGGGTCAAACCATGTCCCAAAGGTCACCGGATCTGGTGTCAATTTAAAGTAGTAGTCCAGTTACACATTTATGGGCTTATAACTTGGCTTCTGAAGGTCCTAGAGCGATCAGGTTTGTTTTAGTGTACTCCAATCAACAGCCCCTACAACCACAAAAAGGAATGGAGTCATTAGCACTTATGGCTTTTAAATGGCACCCAGAATTATGTTGCACAAAGCACAATTTCACATCATTCTGGGTTCATTTGTGTGAAAACAAGGTCCAATCAGGCTGAAACGTTACATGAAGGTAGAATCTATTGAGTTGTATGTGATCTGAAGGTTTCATGATGATAGCACTTTCCTAAGGGGGTCAAACCATGTCTCAAAGGTCAGCGGATCTGGCGTCAATTTAAAGAAGTAGTCCAGTTACACATTTGTGGGCTTATAACTTGGCTTCTGAATGTCCTAGAGCGATCAGGTTTTTTTTAGTGTTCTCCAATCAACAGCCCCTAGAACCACAAAAAGGAATGGAGACATTAGCACTTATGGTTTTTAAATGGCACCCAGAATTATGTTGCACGAAGCACAATTTCACATCATTCTGGGTTCATTTGTGTGAAAACAAGGTCCAATCAGGCTGAATCGTTACAGGAAGGTAGAATCTATTGAGTCGTAAGTGATCTGAACGTTTCATGATGATAGCACTTTCCTAAGGGGGTCAAACCATGTCCCAAAGGTCACCGGATCTGGTGTCTAAAGAAGTAGTCCAGTTACACATTTGTGGGCTTATAACTTGGCTTCTGAATGTCCTAGAGAGATCAGGTTTGTTTTAGTATACTCCAATCAACAGCCCCTACAACCACAAAAAGGAATGGAGTCATTAGCACTTATGGTTTTTAAATGGCACCCAGAATTATGTTGCACGAAGCACAATTTCACATCATTCTGGGTTCATTTGTGTGAAAACAAGGTCCAATCAGGCTGAAACGTTACAGGAAGGTAGAATCTATTGAGTTGTAAGTGATCTGAACGTTTCATGATGATAGCACTTTCCTAAGGGGGTCAAACAATGTCCCAAAGGTCACCGGATCTGGTGTCAATTTAAAGAAGTAGTCCAGTTACACATTTGTGGGCTTATAACTTGGCTTCTGAATGTCCTAGAGCGATCAGGTTTGCTTTAGTGTACGCCAATCAGCAGCCCCTACAACCACAAACAGGAATGGAGACATTAGCACTTATGGTTTTTAAATGGCATCCAGAATTATGTTGCACGAAGCACAATTTCACATCATTCTGGGTTCATTTTTGTGAAAACAAGGTCCAATCAGGCTGAAACAATACAGGAAGGTAGAATCTATTGAGTTGTAAGTGATCTGAACATTTCATGATGATAGCACTTTCCTAAGGGGGTCAAACCATGTCCCAAAGGTCACCGGATCTGGTGTCAATTTAAAGAAGTAGTCCAGTTACACCTTTGTGGGCTTATAACTTGGCTTCTGAATGTTCTAGAGAGGTTAGGTTTGTTTAAGTGTACTCCAATCTACAGCCCCTACAACCACAAAAAGGAATGGAGTCATTAGCACTTATGGTTTGTAAATGGCACCCAGAATTATGTTGCACGAAGCACAATTTCACATCATTCTGGGTTCATTTGTGTGAAAACAAGGTCCAATCAGGCTGAAACGTTACAGGAAGGTAGAATCTATTGAGTTGTAAGTGATCTGAACGTTTAATGATGATAGCACTTTCCTAAGGGGGTCAAACCATGTCCCAAAGGTCACCGGATCTGGTGTCAATTTAAATAAGTAGTCCAGTTACACATTTGTGGGCTTATAACTTGGCTTCTGAATGTCCTAGAGAGATCAGGTTTATTGTAGTGTACTCCAATCAACAGCCCCTACAACCACAAAAAGGAATGGAGTCATTAGCACTTATGGTTTGTAAATGGCACCCAGAATTATGTTGCACGAAGCACTATTTCACATCATTCTGGGTCCATTTGTGTGAAAACAAGGTCCAATCAGGCTGAAACGTTACAGGAAGGTAGAATCTATTGAGTTGTAAGTGATCTGAACGTTTAATGATGATAGCACTTTCCTAAGGGGGTCAAACCATGTCCCAAAGGTCACCGGATCTGGTGTCAATTTAAAGAAGTAGTCCAGTTACACATTTATGGGCTTATAACTTGGCTTCTGAAGGTCCTAGAGCGATCAGGTTTGTTTTAGTGTACTCCAATCAACAGCCCCTACAACCACAAAAAGGAATGGAGTCATTAGCACTTATGGCTTTTAAATGGCACCCAGAATTATGTTGCACGAAGCACAATTTCACATCATTCTGGGTTCATTTGTGTGAAAACAAGGTCCAATCAGGCTGAAACGTTACATGAAGGTAGAATCTATTGAGTTGTATGTGATCTGAAGGTTTCATGATGATAGCACTTTCCTAAGGGGGTCAAACCATGTCCCAAAGGTCACCGGATCTGGTGTCAATTTAAAGTAGTAGTCCAGTTACACATTTATGGGCTTATAACTTGGCTTCTGAAGGTCCTAGAGCGATCAGGTTTGTTTTAGTGTACTCCAATCAACAGCCCCTACAACCACAAAAAGGAATGGAGTCATTAGCACTTATGGCTTTTAAATGGCACCCAGAATTATGTTGCACAAAGCACAATTTCACATCATTCTGGGTTCATTTGTGTGAAAACAAGGTCCAATCAGGCTGAAACGTTACATGAAGGTAGAATCTATTGAGTTGTATGTGATCTGAAGGTTTCATGATGATAGCACTTTCCTAAGGGGGTCAAACCATGTCTCAAAGGTCAGCGGATCTGGCGTCAATTTAAAGAAGTAGTCCAGTTACACATTTGTGGGCTTATAACTTGGCTTCTGAATGTCCTAGAGCGATCAGGTTTTTTTTAGTGTTCTCCAATCAACAGCCCCTAGAACCACAAAAAGGAATGGAGACATTAGCACTTATGGTTTTTAAATGGCACCCAGAATTATGTTGCACGAAGCACAATTTCACATCATTCTGGGTTCATTTGTGTGAAAACAAGGTCCAATCAGGCTGAATCGTTACAGGAAGGTAGAATCTATTGAGTCGTAAGTGATCTGAACGTTTCATGATGATAGCACTTTCCTAAGGGGGTCAAACCATGTCCCAAAGGTCACCGGATCTGGTGTCTAAAGAAGTAGTCCAGTTACACATTTGTGGGCTTATAACTTGGCTTCTGAATGTCCTAGAGAGATCAGGTTTGTTTTAGTATACTCCAATCAACAGCCCCTACAACCACAAAAAGGAATGGAGTCATTAGCACTTATGGTTTTTAAATGGCACCCAGAATTATGTTGCACGAAGCACAATTTCACATCATTCTGGGTTCATTTGTGTGAAAACAAGGTCCAATCAGGCTGAAACGTTACAGGAAGGTAGAATCTATTGAGTTGTAAGTGATCTGAACGTTTCATGATGATAGCACTTTCCTAAGGGGGTCAAACAATGTCCCAAAGGTCACCGGATCTGGTGTCAATTTAAAGAAGTAGTCCAGTTACACATTTGTGGGCTTATAACTTGGCTTCTGAATGTCCTAGAGCGATCAGGTTTGCTTTAGTGTACGCCAATCAGCAGCCCCTACAACCACAAACAGGAATGGAGACATTAGCACTTATGGTTTTTAAATGGCATCCAGAATTATGTTGCACGAAGCACAATTTCACATCATTCTGGGTTCATTTTTGTGAAAACAAGGTCCAATCAGGCTGAAACAATACAGGAAGGTAGAATCTATTGAGTTGTAAGTGATCTGAACATTTCATGATGATAGCACTTTCCTAAGGGGGTCAAACCATGTCCCAAAGGTCACCGGATCTGGTGTCAATTTAAAGAAGTAGTCCAGTTACACCTTTGTGGGCTTATAACTTGGCTTCTGAATGTTCTAGAGAGGTTAGGTTTGTTTAAGTGTACTCCAATCTACAGCCCCTACAACCACAAAAAGGAATGGAGTCATTAGCACTTATGGTTTGTAAATGGCACCCAGAATTATGTTGCACGAAGCACAATTTCACATCATTCTGGGTTCATTTGTGTGAAAACAAGGTCCAATCAGGCTGAAACGTTACAGGAAGGTAGAATCTATTGAGTTGTAAGTGATCTGAACGTTTAATGATGATAGCACTTTCCTAAGGGGGTCAAACCATGTCCCAAAGGTCACCGGATCTGGTGTCAATTTAAATAAGTAGTCCAGTTACACATTTGTGGGCTTATAACTTGGCTTCTGAATGTCCTAGAGAGATCAGGTTTATTGTAGTGTACTCCAATCAACAGCCCCTACAACCACAAAAAGGAATGGAGTCATTAGCACTTATGGTTTGTAAATGGCACCCAGAATTATGTTGCACGAAGCACTATTTCACATCATTCTGGGTCCATTTGTGTGAAAACAAGGTCCAATCAGGCTGAAACGTTACAGGAAGGTAGAATCTATTGAGTTGTAAGTGATCTGAACGTTTAATGATGATAGCACTTTCCTAAGGGGGTCAAACCATGTCCCAAAGGTCACCGGATCTGGTGTCAATTTAAAGAAGTAGTCCAGTTACACATTTATGGGCTTATAACTTGGCTTCTGAAGGTCCTAGAGCGATCAGGTTTGTTTTAGTGTACTCCAATCAACAGCCCCTACAACCACAAAAAGGAATGGAGTCATTAGCACTTATGGCTTTTAAATGGCACCCAGAATTATGTTGCACGAAGCACAATTTCACATCATTCTGGGTTCATTTGTGTGAAAACAAGGTCCAATCAGGCTGAAACGTTACATGAAGGTAGAATCTATTGAGTTGTATGTGATCTGAAGGTTTCATGATGATAGCACTTTCCTAAGGGGGTCAAACCATGTCTCAAAGGTCAGCGGATCTGGCGTCAATTTAAAGAAGTAGTCCAGTTACACATTTGTGGGCTTATAACTTGGCTTCTGAATGTCCTAGAGCGATCAGGTTTTTTTAGTGTTCTCCAATCAACAGCCCCTAGAACCACAAAAAGGAATGGAGACATTAGCACTTATGGTTTTTAAATGGCACCCAGAATTATGTTGCACGAAGCACAATTTCACATCATTCTGGGTTCATTTGTGTGAAAACAAGGTCCAATCAGGCTGAATCGTTACAGGAAGGTAGAATCTATTGAGTTGTAAGTGATCTGAACGTTTCATGATGATAGCACTTTCCTAAGGGGGTCAAACCATGTCCCAAAGGTCACCAGATCTGGTGTCTAAAGAAGTAGTCCAGTTACACATTTGTGGGCTTATAACTTGGCTTCTGAATGTCCTAGAGAGATCAGGTTTGTTTTAGTATACTCCAATCAACAGCCCCTACAACCACAAACAGGAATGGAGACATTAGCACTTATGGTTTTTAAATGGCACCCAGAATTATGTTGCACGAAGCACAATTTCACATCATTCTGGGTTCATTTTTGTGAAAACAAGGTCCAATCAGGCTGAAACAATACAGGAAGGTAGAATCTATTGAGTTGTAAGTGATCTGAACGTTTCATGATGATCGCACTTTCCTAAGGGGGTCAAACCATGTCCCAAAGGTCACCAGATCTGGTGTCACTTTAAAGAAGTAGTCCAGTTACACATTTGTGGGCTTATAACTTGGCTTCTGAATGTCCTAGAGAGGTCAGGGTTGTTTTAGTGTACTCCAATCAACAGCCCCTACAACCACAAAAAGGAATGGAGTCACTAGCACTTATGGTTTGTAAATGGCACCCAGAATTATGTTGCACGAAGCACAATTTCACATCATACTGGGTCCATTTGTGTGAAAACAAGGTCCAATCAGGCTGAAACGTTACAGGAAGGTAGAATCTATTGAGTTGTAAGTGATCTGAACGTTTCATGATGATAGCACTTTCCTAAGGGGGTCACACCATGTCCCAAAGGTCACCGGATCTGGTGTCAATTTAAAGAAGTAGTCCAGTTACACATGTGTGGGCTTATAACTTGGCTTCTGAATGTCCTAGAGAGATCAGGTTTGTTTTAGTGTACTCCAATCAACAGCCCCTACAACCACAAAAAGGAATGGAGTCATTAGCACTTATGGTTTTTAAATGGCACCCAGAATTATGTTGCACGAAGCACAATTTCACATCATTCTGGGTCCATTTGTGTGAAAACAAGGTCCAATCAGGCTGAAACGTTACAGGAAGGTAGAATCTATTGAGTTGTAAGTGATCTGAACGTTTCATGATGATAGCACTTTCCTAAGGGGGTCAAACCATGTCCCAAAGGTCACCGGATCTGGTGTCAATTTAAAGTAGTCCAGTTACATATTTGTGGGCTTATAACTTGGCTTCTGAATGTCCTAGAGAGATCAGGTTTATTTTAGTGTACTCCAATCAACAGCCCCTACAACCACAAAAAGGAATGGAGTCATTAGCACTTATGGTTTTTAAATGGCACCCAGAATTATGTTGCACGAAGCACAATTTCACATCATTCTGGGTCCATTTGTGTGAAAACAAGGTCCAATCAGGCTGAAACGTTACAGGAAGGTAGAATCTATTGAGTTGTAAGTGATCTGAACGTTTCATGATGATAGCACTTTCCTAAGGGGGTCAAACCATGTCCCAAAGGTCACCGGATCAGGTGTCAATTTAAAGAAGTAGTCCAGTTACACCTTTGTGGGCTTATAACTTGGCTTCTGAATGTCCTAGAGAGGTTAGGTTTGTTTTAGTGTACTCCAATCAACAGCCCCTACAACCACAAAAAGGAATGGAGTCATTAGCACTTATGGTTTTTAAATGGCACCCAGAATTATGTTGCACGAAGCACAATTTCACATGATTCTGGGTCCATTTGTGTGAAAACAAGGTCCAATCAGGCTGAAACGTTACAGGAAGGTAGAATCTATTGAGTTGTAAGTGATCTGAACGTTTCATGATGATAGCACTTTCCTAAGGGGGTCAAACCATGTCCCAAAGGTCACTGGATCTGGTGTCACTTTAAAGAAGTAGTCCAGTTACACATTTGTGGGCTTATAACTTGGCTTCTGAATGTCCTAGAGAGGTCAGGTTTGTTTTAGTGTACTCCAATCAACAGCCCCTACAACCACAAAAAGGAATGGAGTCATTAGCACTTATGGTTTGTAAATGGCACCCAGAATTATGTTGCACGAAGCACAATTTCACATCATTCTGGGTCCATTTGTGTTAAAACAAGGTCCAATCAGGCTGAAACATTACAGGAAGGTAGAATCTATTAAGTTGTAAGTGATCTGAACGTTTCATGATGATAGCACTTTCCTAAGGGGGTCAAACCATGTCCCAAAGGTCACTGGATCTGGTGTCACTTTAAAGAAGTAGTCCAGTTACAAATTTGTGGGCTCATAACTTGGCTTCTGAATGTCCTAGAGAGATCAGGTTTGTTTTAGTATACTCCAATCAACATACCCTACAACCACAAAAAGGAATGGAGATATTAGCACTTATGGTTTGTAAATGGCACCCAGAATTATTTTGCACGAAGCACAATTTCACATCATTCTGGGTCCATTTGTGTGAAAACAAGGTCCAATCAGGCTGAAACGCTACAAGAAGGTAGAATCTATTGAGTTGTAAGTGATCTGAACGTTTCAAGATGATCGCACATTCCTATAGGGGGTAAAACCATGTCCCAAAGGTCACCGGGCCTGGTGTCACTTTAAAGAAGTAGTCCAGTTACACATTTGTGGGCTTATAACTTGGCTTCTGAATGTCCTAGAGAGGTTAGGTTTGTTTTAGTGTACTCCAATCAACAGCCCCTACAACCACAAAAAGGAATGGAGTCATTAGCACTTATGGTTTGTAAATGGCACCCAGAATTATGTTGCACGAAGCACAATTTCACATCATTCTGGGTCCATTTGTGTGAAAACAAGGTCCAATCAGGCTGAAACGTTACAGGAAGGTAGAATCTATTGAGTTGTAAGTGATCTGAACGTTTCATGATGATAGCACTTTCCTAAGGGGGTCAAACCATGTCCCAAAGGTCACCGGATCTGGTGTCAATTTAAAGTAGTCCAGTTACATATTTGTGGGCTTATAACTTGGCTTCTGAATGTCCTAGAGAGATCAGGTTTATTTTAGTGTACTCCAATCAACAGCCCCTACAACCACAAAAAGGAATGGAGTCATTAGCACTTATGGTTTTTAAATGGCACCCAGAATTATGTTGCACGAAGCACAATTTCACATCATTCTGGGTCCATTTGTGTGAAAACAAGGTCCAATCAGGCTGAAACGTTACAGGAAGGTAGAATCTATTGAGTTGTAAGTGATCTGAACGTTTCATGATGATAGCACTTTCCTAAGGGGGTCAAACCATGTCCCAAAGGTCACCGGATCAGGTGTCACTTTAAAGAAGTAGTCCAGTTACACCTTTGTGGGCTTATAACTTGGCTTCTGAATGTCCTAGAGAGGTTAGGTTTGTTTTAGTGTACTCCAATCAACAGCCCCTACAACCACAAAAAGGAATGGAGTCATTAGCACTTATGGTTTTTAAATGGCACCCAGAATTATGTTGCACGAAGCACAATTTCACATGATTCTGGGTCCATTTGTGTGAAAACAAGGTCCAATCAGGCTGAAACGTTACAGGAAGGTAGAATCTATTGAGTTGTAAGTGATCTGAACGTTTCATGATGATAGCACTTTCCTAAGGGGGTCAAACCATGTCCCAAAGGTCACTGGATCTGGTGTCACTTTAAAGAAGTAGTCCAGTTACACATTTGTGGGCTTATAACTTGGCTTCTGAATGTCCTAGAGAGGTCAGGTTTGTTTTAGTGTACTCCGATCAACAGCCCCTACAACCACAAAAAGGAATGGAGTCATTAGCACTTATGGTTTGTAAATGGCACCCAGAATTATGTTGCACGAAGCACAATTTCACATCATTCTGGGTCCATTTGTGTTAAAACAAGGTCCAATCAGGCTGAAACATTACAGGAAGGTAGAATCTATTAAGTTGTAAGTGATCTGAACGTTTCATGATGATAGCACTTTCCTAAGGGGGTCAAAAAATGTCCCAAAGGTCACTGGATCTGGTGTCACTTTAAAGAAGTAGTCCAGTTACAAATTTGTGGGCTTATAACTTGGCTTCTGAATGTCCTAGAGAGATCAGGTTTGTTTTAGTATACTCCAATCAACATACCCTACAACCACAAAAAGGAATGGAGATATTAGCACTTATGGTTTGTAAATGGCACCCAGAATTATTTTGCACGAAGCACAATTTCACATCATTCTGGGTTCATTTGTGTGAAAACAAGGTCCAATCAGGCTGAAACGTTACTGGAAGCTAGAATCTATTGAGTTGTAAGTGATCTGAACATTT